>NC_067282.1:53889174-54201116 GCF_020740795.1 Apus apus | reverse complement strand
CAGGTTGGTTAGAAACAGGTTCCTGCCACAACGTTTGCCACCCCATGAAAATGGTTTAGTTAGGTCATTAGCGATTTGGATTTTGTCTCAAAATAACCAGAAATTCCCACTGGAATAATATCTAGTTCTCTGATACAATCTGTTGAAAAAGAGCATGAAAAAATCTGTGCATAAAAAGCAATTACTTGTTTTCTGAAACGTGTTCCAATCCTGCAGGCTTTTGCCTAACTTTTCACATGGAACCAGGCCAACAGTAGCCATCAGGGCTTGTTGTTATTATAACACAAATCACATGCCTAAGTGTTTACAAAATCATACCCTCTAAATATGGAATATGATCTGGATTAGGCAAAAAAAATCAGCTATGTGTTGACAGTGTGGCTAAGCATGACTAACTCCATTTTACAGTACAGTGGTTTTAACACGTATTAAGAAGCAATAAAAAAGTCCCACATTTTATAAGTATTTTAAATGGGCAAGAACATTTGACCTGTTCTTTATATTACAACCAAAATGTAACCACTGACAGCAGCCATGCAACTCTGTCTTCACCGTGTAGCAGCTAACAGAGTCGCAAAATGAGGCAGGTTTTTGCTTTTTTTTTTTTTAAAAAAAAATACATCCCCTCAACAAACACACAAACCAAACAAAAAACCCACAAAAAACCCCAACACAGTCAACTTTTAGTGACCACTGTTACTGGGTGCACACAGAAAAAGAAGGTGATGGAGCAGACTCAGCCTTAGCAGGCAAGACAAAACATGCTGCCACTTTGAACCTCTATTACCTACACACAACTATAATATTTGTTTGCTCTGAAATTTCAGTTGTATCCCAGACAAAATGGCTAGGAAAATATGCCACCTCATAAGTAGCCACTTGCCCTTTTAATTGGAAAGTAGACAGAGGTAGTGCTAATGATATCACTACGACCAAGGCTTTAAATTCCTTTCAGAGAGAAGTTTGGTTCAGCTCTCCTGAGTTCACCGGCCGAGAAGAAGAGTTACACAGATGTCCAACTAACAAAGGTTGCAAGGAACTGCACTGGCCACAGGTGACTACCAAGGTGCCCGTATGTCTTGCTAAGGTAATTTGTTACAGTAATGGATTTTCACTACAATAAAAAGTAAGTCCATTGACAATGAACTGCAAAAGGATCACAAAAGCAACCTGTAGAGTTCTGGTTTGACTAAAGACCTGGGTGATGTACATAAGGTCACAACTTATAAAAAGGGAAAAGCCAAGAAAGACGTACAAAGCTATGGTACCAATTATATAGCAACCCAACACCTGTAGGATACTTACTATTTTTCAGCTGGGTTCATTCTGGTTAACTACAAGCTCATAAGTTATTCAGTAAGTTCAGTAAAGAAGTACTTTTTGAAAGTATTATCTGATTTGGGACATAACAAATCCCCCTTCAGAAAAAAAGGACAACCCTTGAATAGAATTGATTTAAGGAAATGTCAAGCAAATGCTGCTTAATTTCTAGACACCAATGTTTCTCCCCCTTGGGGTGGCCATGGAATAAAAAAATGTTTGACTTCTCCTCCCTTCAAGCTCAGCACTACTTTTGGCACTCACTTAAATGGAAGAAAGAGCAGAGCACAGGGGCCTTTCATCCACTGTGAGGCTACCTACAAACATGCAGAACATTTAGATAGGTCCTATTTTCCACTGACTGCAAAAATCGTTTTAGTCTGTACATTTCATACAGAGAAAATTGCAGAGAAACCTGCATTTTTTCACAGCTTACAAGTTTTCTAATGGTTGGGCAAGCACTGGTTAGAGATTCGTCTGTCAATTTGCCTTGGAGTGCTTCCAAATACTACTTGGTAAGCCACAGCATCCTTCTGTTTTGTTTTATACAGCAGGTAGCACAATGACATATACAACTGGAGAAGAATGTGTGTAGGAAGCCAAGGCCTTTTTGCAGAGATTTGATTCAGTTCACAAAGCTCTCTGGATTGAAATTTGGATTTAGGGAAGTTAACATCAAGCCCCCTGAACCTGGGCAAGTCCAGATACATTTGTAAGGCTGTTGGAACCCCAAAATTCAAAGCAGGAGCCTAGCTGGTCGTAAGAGCAGACTGTGAGAAGGGAGTGACTACATGTATGAGAACTCAAGCCCTCTAAGATGGTGCAGCTTTACATAAACTGTGTGATAATCTCTTCTGTACCTCTTCCTGTCAGACACTCTGCTCTTGCACTACAGGAATTACAAAGCCTGGCAACTGATTTAGGGGTTTTAGTAGTAGGATTATGAAATTAGATTAGATAGTAGGATTATGAAAATCCACAAGAACTCTATACATTTTATGATATGTAATAAAAGAGGCTTTAATTATATTTCTTAATTATTCTGGATACTAAATCCTCCCTGAAGTCTCAGCAATAGTGCAACTACAGCACCAGTATTTTACACATTTCCTACCATTAATTTTCCAGGAATCGCTTAATGGCACTAGGGTGGATATCTACATTAGCAATAAATGCACATTCTATAATCTTTAAAACTCAGAAATACATGCTGTTGCATCTGTGATTACTAGCAGCATTATTCATGTAAGACTCAAAATGCCCTTTTACATTACAGACTAGTGCTCTTGTAACTCAAACCTTACAAGACTATCTTTGCTAGTACCTAAGGGGCAGATCCAACAAAAGACTTGCACACCCAGCAGGTGTGTACGCAGGACACTTAGCCAAAATGGAGGCACCTAAATCCAAAATGTCAATACAAACCCATGAAGGTACTTATATTCTATGCTCCTCCCTTGTCCAGTACACATGTTTGGAGCGCTGCGGCACGGCACCTCCTAGGAATCGAGTAATACAGCTTCCTCAAGCCCAGAAGTGAACCAGAAGTCAGGAAAGCAGGATCCAGTTCTTCTCCTGGGACCACTTCTACATTTTTCTTTCAACTGACATTGCATATCATCCGTAAAATACTGCTGAGCCGAGAGAGAAAAAAAACTTTAAAAATTGAGACCAAGTGGATGGTAAAAATTGAAAATAGGAAAAGTCTCCAAGACTAGTCTCTTATTTTCAGTTTTAAGCACGCGTGTAGTCAAACTTATCCCTTACGCGTGCTGACGAATTGGAGCAGCTATTTCAAAAACAGGCTTACACTTACAGATATTTCACTCACAGAGATACAAAGTTATTAATTGCCAAATACACATTAGGCAATTTATGACTGAGCCTTCTTAGCCCATAACACTCAGGTGAGAGGCTCAGGTAAGAAGTGAGTCCTGTGAGTCATTTACCAGTGAACAGCAACATTATTCAGCGGATCTGGGTCTGGGGATGAAGTGATGAACACCCCTGTATGTAATTACACTTGACAGAGCAGCAGAATGCAAACACCCAAACGAAGATCAGACGAGAGCACCTCAGTTACTAACTCATAAGCACCCGCCCAAAGTTACTAGTGTGCAGGCCCTGGCCACTACTTCATAATTGATTTAACCTCTGTCCTCGAGGCAATGTTTTGCAGCTGTTGGTTAAAGTGATCGAGTATTTATTTTTTAAATTGGACTAAGTTTTTTTGAGGCATTCAGAGCACGGAGTATATTGATCTCTGTATTTTCATCTCTGCTCCTGACTCAGTTTTTGACATTACAATTAAAGGATCACGTGAAACTGCTTCAAATAATCATAATGAGAACTGTGGAGAAAGCAAGCTAGGAATATTTCTTTAAATGCAAATGAATGAATATTTAATAAGTCCTACACTTCACTGAACAATCATTTTTTAATGACATGGGAATATACTTGCAATTGCCATTACTGGATTTCTTCTAGAGCTGCATTTTATACATCTGCTATATTTTATTATGTATCTATGTTTCTTTTTCACACCAGCATTTTTCTTAGTATAATCCAATAAAATTATTGCTCAGACAACCTACAGTAGATTTGGATTATTACATTTGCAGCTACTACTGGTTTAGGCCCCAGACCTATTTTCCAAGGTCACCAAGCTGATTTCTCTGATGGCTTAAAAGAAGAAATGAGACTCTTAAATAGTACTTTCGATCATCAGAGAACTTTGCCATGTTTCTTTAACTGTGGGCCCTTGCTTCCAAAAAACCCAAAACCACTATTCACAAGAAAACCTGAGCTCATTTTCAAGTCTCTTGTTAATCATAGAGTGAATTTCTCCACCTGAGGAGAAGACTAGAAGTGATCCACTGGCCACAAGGTGAAAACCAGTTGACTGGAAAGAACTCTGGCTGCAACACATCCATAGGTACATATTTATTTTCAGCGTATCAGTTAATCACAGTTGTGTGAGTCTGTGTATCAATAACTATTTAAACTTGGTGTAGGAACATGAGAAGAAACTAGTAACAACAAAGAAAGCTGCTGAGAAATGCAAATTCCTGAGCATTGCTGTGTAGAGTAAAACAAGGACAAAGAGAAGGAAAGGATTTCAAGACTGGAAATAAATAGTACAGATTTTATCCATCACAATACGCTCGCTACTCAGTATAACATTAAGAAGTATAAAATGCTGGTTATCCCCATGCTTTAAAGCTGAGGGTTTATGTCAATTTCTGTAACATTGTGATAATTATTCAGTTACCTTCATTTCTATAGGGATTACTTTCTACAGTCAAATTTCACTCAAGTGACACAAGTTACAGTCACATGGCTCACATCCTCTGTCTCCTTTTCAAATACAGACAATGGGTTTTACTCCTCCAGCTCTTTTGACCTCACTACTGTTTCCAAAAGCACTGAATTCTAGATAGCTGCTCAACCAGCTACAACTTGGTTGCAAGATATTTGATCTTAAATATTTAAAATGAGACAAGGGCCACAGGACACTGGCAGAATTCTCCATGTTTCCCTGCTCTCTCCATATGGAAGGCAATAATCGATAACCTGCTTTGCTATATACTAAGACTTCAAGATTAACTGCGCAGGCCATGAAGTCAATGTTTGGGGTATGTATTCAATGACTAAATCCAAATCCAAAACAGGTTTAGTGTTTCACAGTTGCATTGCTTTACCTGCTGCTGTTTAACTGCTGCAATAAAGTCAATTATCATGATAGGGCACTAGATGCAAGAGCAATTGTGAGGCTACCTCCATGGCATACTCACCTTTGTGGTAGTTGTGCTTCTTGCACTTGTCCTTCCTTGCTGCTCTTCCATAGGGCAAATAGCTTGAAAGATGATCAAGCAAAAAAGTATAATCAATGCAACTCCCTTCTCCAGTTCCTGACTATTTGCTTATTTTGGAAGACATGGAGTTTTGACAGCAGAGCACATTAGTCAGAATAATATTTGAAGCTTCAAAATCTGCTGACCTACAACATAACCAAAGAGCTGGTTTGCTGCAGCCAGTGAAGACTTTAGTTCCAGCTACACAGTGTCAGAGGGTTTGGTACCAATTGGGATCCTACTTCAAGATCAATGAGAGGCATTGGATTTCTCTTCCTCCTTTAATACAAAACAAAACCAAAATGTGTTTACTGCCATTATGGAGGGGTAACCTTGCTAAAGCTTGCAGCTGTAACGCCTCATGATATCATATTATTACATGACCTTCACTGTTTATAGAGTCGATAGAACATAATTAAATGACTTCATAGAATCAAATTAATTTCTTCTATGCTGTATTCATTTTAAAATAGAATCAATATTATTTACCCTACCTGACAATAATGCCCTGTGCTTCACATAAGATTGATTCAATACCAGCAGGTAGTTATCAATGAATGCACTTTACTGTGGTAAATGAACACAATTTCAGAAATGTGAGGTTTCTGGTGTATGACTGAACTGTAACTGAGTTTTGTTCAGGTCTTTTTACTTCTTCTTCTTCTAGGTTTCATATAAGGAGAATCTGAATTTCACAGTCAGCACCAGTACAGTAACTATCTGAAAAATCACCAGGCAGCACCATTGCATATTGAACACCATTATCCTCTGACAAGGTTATGCCACATGCAGACCAAAAAAAAAATGGAAAAAAAAAATCAAGAAAGAAATATCAGATTCTCAGCATTTCTTGAAAAACATGATTGTTTGAACTCTTAAGCATCACATGAGTATCATGTGAACGGCAACTCTGTATTGTGAAGGGCACACTACATGAATTTCAATTTGTTCTGTTCAAAACGGAGCAAGAAAAAAAAGCTATGATTCTTGGAAGGATAAACCAAGACATCATTTTTCATTTAGGAAAAAAAAAAATGTATGAATCTAGTAACAGTCAATATAAGCTAAGACTCACTTTAAGTTACATTACATACATTGAAAACAAAACTAATGCCAACCAGATGGACTTAACCTGTATGTTAACTTCAAAATGAACTAAATATACGGACTTCGGCAAAGTCATTTCATTTAGGGCAATTCTAAAGTAAAACCTGTGAAAAGGAGATTTTAGAAAACACTGAAGATATGGGTGTCTGTGACCACTCACTTTCAGTGGGACCTGGTGTTCTGGTTGCTTTCTCCCTCTTAAAACATGTCCTTGAATCCCCACAAACCTTCAGCTTTTTAGTCTTTATAAGGAAGCCCTCATTCTTCCTAGAGTAACTTAACCTAGTTTGCACTCTTTTGGAACTCATGCTGCACCAGTCATTTTCCCAGCTTCCAAGGTACAGCTCCTTCTTCCTTGCAAGTTCCTCAACCTTTTAAATGTACTGAGCAATCCTGTTTTTGCTTTACAGAAAATTGTAGGAAATACGCTGAAGAAAAGCACTTCCATAGCACACTTGATCTCATGTTTTACTACCGATTTAGTATTCAGATATTCTTTGTGTAAGAGCCAAAAAAACAAGAGCAGAATGCTTTAGAATAATATTGGCATGTTTTTATATATTTACTGAGAGAGGTGAATGGCGATTTTAAATATAAACAGTCTTTACAGTTCCTCACAACATTTTTCAGAAATCAACTACAAGTTCACAGCTTTTTTTATACCCGTGTTTTAAAACTGAAGTTGGCTTCCATGGAAAAAAGCATGTCTTCATGAGAATTTAAAATAATTCCTTTCCTTAAAAACAATTTATGATCATATATAACATCTGTCGTTGTTGTGGTGTCTGCTTGCAAAATACAGCAAGTCAGCATGTGTCATTCAACTTTCCTTCCCTTTGTGTGTGTTCCACAAAAACATCTTTTTGTCAACCATAATGCACTGCAATTCCCCCCAAAATAGCAAGAACACTATATCTAGCTTTGCAGAAATCCAAAATAAAGAGAAAACTGAATAACCAGCATTAACAACCTACACTTAAAATTACTTCCCCCATAATATTACACCACAAGCACAAGAGAAGCTTCCGTAATTTCCATTTCAAGTGCACATAATGACAAACAGTAATCAATACAACATATGTTCAATGCAGAAGAGCTACTGTAACTGCTGGAGTCCACAAAACTGAAGGTTTGCCAGTGGGGCAGTGAGGCAATTTAACATGTAGTAGTCAACACCAACCACTGAGGAATTCTTTTTCTTTTCTCTGCTGTTTTTTCTTTTTATTTCTATTCTTCCCAGCTTTATTTTCCCAACATTTTACTAATGCAGGTGAAATACCACTTATTAACTGGCTTTATAAGTTCATTAATTCATTTAACATTCACATCAAAAAAGCTACATACAGGGGTGAAAAAAAACCCAGTCTAAGCTTCCTAAGTTCACATGCAGAACCTTACTGCCTGAACACATAAAAAACAATCATCATCTGAGTAATTTTTTTACTTTGTTTCCTTTCTATCACCAAGTTTAATCTTTATAAACAACAGTTATATATAATCTACAGTGTATGTACAAATTATATCTACATATTTATGTGTGTGCAATATATATTTACCTAAGTAGATTTACATCTAAGATTTAAGTTCTGTTTTGAGGTTTATAAAACCTTTTTGAGTTATAAGGGTTTTTTCCTGTGCATGAACGTATCTAAGAGGTTAAAGAGAAAAACGGGCTTTTTTTTTTTATTCTTGTGATAAGCAACATGAAACAAAACAAGGCTTTATCTTGTTCACATGCATTTTGAAAGGCATCCTAAAGGAAGTTTTGTTCTTCAGTTAAGGTATTAGCATGTTGTGCATTAAAAAGAAACACTGTTCTTAATGCTTTAGTTAAATTCTAGGCTCCATCTGAAACTTCCTGTAACATCTCGCCCAGCTTTAGGGGCAAGATTTACATACCATTGCTATTTTGGATGTTTTAAGGTGTCCCATCTGATTTATGCATGCTGCTCCAGAAATCTACAGGGCACCTGTAGGTCCTGTATTATAGCCCTGGGTACATTAAACACCAAGTTAGACACCAACGTTTGGACAAAGGAACCAAGATCCCTTTGCAACCAAAGTAGAGAAGCACAAGGAAGATATTTGCCCTAAAAGTGCCCAACTTTCTCTCTACTAACCAAATAATCTCAGATTGTCATGTCTAATTTTGAGGTACTTCCCTTAGGGCAGATGAAACTCAGATTTCTCTATGTTTCTGTTTCCTCTCTACAAGATATAAGAACAATGTGGCCTGACTTCTCAGCAATGTCATAAGGGTAAATTCACAAGTTAGTATGAAGAACACCAGAATGTAGGAGGTATCAGTTTGAACTGTGAAAAATACTGTCCCTGGTTTGCAAAACATTAGCAAAAGAAAGAGACAAAGGAAAACACAACTGCACTCTCACTTGAAAGGAAGCACAGCTATGTAGTTTTATCACAGTGGGATAATGTGAACCTCTGCATAAAAGGCTATTCTGTGAAAAAAAAACAACAATCCCAAACGAAAAATTAGGCAACTCACTCTTTCATAAATTTGCTGGTGTATGGTTGGGAGTGAGCTTCATGGCCTCCAGAATGGAAAGCTGAGTCTGCTTAAGACACAAATACACCAAATTGTTTCAGAATTTTCTGCAGGCAGCTCAGCTACACTAAAGGACCTGGAAATGTGGAAAGGACCCCTGACTGTGGGGCAGGCAGATCAAGACTCATCCACAAGTTGCACTCCAAAGACTTTCACATAGTCTTTGAGTAAGACAGAGCTTGTGGGAGTGGGTCAGAAGCTTGGCAGAATACAAGCATATGCACACATGGTTAAGGAGAACAAGGCTGAAAGGGCCCATGGTCACAACAAGGCATAATTTTCCTCTGTCTTCTTGGCAGTCCTGGTCATCACCACAGTGTATTTCTTCTCCCTTCAAACAGCTGCTTGAAGTGCAGAGGATATGTCGGAGTGGCACCGCAGAATAAATACACAAGTGATCATAAATAACTTCCGAGTTGGGCAATACATCATTTACTCACTGCTCAACATGGAATTCCAAACAGGCAAGTTTAATCATTTTAATTTCCAGTTATTTTACCCACTTTACTAATTACCATTAAAGCACTGATTAGTTTGTAATAGTTATTCATTAGCTGCGAGTTGAACAAGCACTGATTTGAGGTAATTGCTTCCTTGACACGTTCTGGGGAATAAGTATTTCATAGTTAACAGATAATGACTCTGATGAAATGCATGGTCAACAGCAAAGACTCAAAGAATCATTTGTGATTCTTTGGTAAAACCAGCTTTCTTCCAGCCAGAGTAACCAAGGATGGTCCTGTAGATGATACTTTATGAACAGAAAAACAAAATGTTGAGACAGCTCAGTATTATGCCTTACAAATTTGTCTTGGAGAAGGACTGTATTTTGCCTGAGGCCCTCCTTACAGATTATTACAATGTCTTGTTTCTGGAGAACAGCTGTTTGTCTTTGCACTCAGCCTTTTCCTCCTTACCACATTGATCCTCAGTGACAAAAACACCTTCCTCATATACAACATCACATGTGAGGAGAATATTTCTTGTTTCATCATCTTGGAGTTGTCATGGTGGGAAATACAGGATATATCATAGGGAAGACATTGAAATCAGGGCCAGAGGATGTCTCTCCAACATTCCCAGGGATCTTCCTTATCCTACTTGGCCCAGGTACATGTTTAGCTTGCTCTTGTAATTTTGTTGGGTGCTGTGTTTGGGATCTCATCTTGAGGAAGTGTTGATCAAGCACCTTAATTTTTACTACCTACCATTTAACCAGATAGCAAATGCAGGATACAACAAGAGACACACTCCCAGAGACACAATATTGATTCCTTTTTTCACTGAGCAGTAATTTGTTATCCATGTGATAGTCTTTTATCTACTTGTGGAAACTAACAGAAATGTCCTGACTTTTATGCAGTCAAGTAAACAGGGTCCTCAGCTCTCAGACTTATCCCAGTAAACCTCCAATCAGAGCAAGCTGCCCTAGTGGCTGTCTTCCAGGTTTTAAATACCAGATGTGATCTCAGGAAAATGTATGATCAGGGAGGACTGAGTTAAACCCTGTTAAAAGCTGCCCGTGATCAATCATCTAAAAGCATGGGTGAAGTGAAGATAGCTCGAGCAGAATTTCCTTGGTTTTTTACCTCTCAGCTCTCTTTCAAAGTACTCAGTTTTGGCTACAGTGGGCTACAAATCGAAGACGAGAGCTTTGCAACCCTGTTTCATGATCCTTACTTTAGAGACTGAATGATTTTGTTTTCAGGTCCAAACGGTGCCCCCAAAGATGGGAAATCACAGGGAAGGACAAACATGAGGCTTAGAAGGATGACAGCAACCTAACACTACTCCCTCAAATGATTTGAAACTACTCAGAATGAAAAAACAATGAAAGAAAACAAACCAGTAGATTAGTTCATATGCCCAGAACTAGAAAACCTAAGAGGTAATTATTTGGGAAACACCCAAGCCTTTTCCTTTAAGCCTTGAGTCATTTCTTTACTCGATGGAACACAAATACAAAGCAGAACATTTAGCAGAAACAAAACAATACAGAAATACCAACATGGATACAGAACAGGTCAGAACAACTTCAAACGGGAACGGGTTTTGTTACAGCTAACCATGACACTGAGGACAGATCAAATGACCTTCCAATATTATCTTGTACTCTATCAAACTTCAACAATGCTTGAAAAAAAAGTACATGGCGGGGGAAGATGGAAGTGAAGAATTTACTTTAGATGCCTTTCTTAGCAACTTCTATTTTTACCTGATCTGATCTGTTGCCTTTGCTCATCACCAAAATAATACTGACACCCCTCCTCCCCTGCCAAAGTCACTCCCCACCCCCTGAGGTCCACAATGAGTTCCATTGATTTTCAAGACATATTGTCAACTACCTAATAATTTAACTGGTGGCACAGCTCTTTCTGTTGAAGCTTCAGTTTCCCAAACAAAAGCTAACCACCTGAGACCACAGAGGACAGGATATGAGCTACTTATAGCAACACTGGACCAGTGAACAAGAATAGCAGGAAAGCTGCTTATTTTATTTTTTTTTTTCTCCTGCAAAGGCCTTTGAAGTAAACTATTTATTAAACATTATAATACTCGAAACAAAAATCTTTGAAGGCAGGTTATCCTCCTCTGCACCATGTCCCGTTGTGAATGAATTGCTTCCTTTTCCTTTTTGGGTTTTTTTCACTTGTGAAACTGACACTCAAATTGTTCTCTGAAGCTCCTTGGGTGAGCCCTCGCCTTCGCTGAGAGGAATATCCCATCCATCAACAAAGAGATCATTAAAAATATTTATAACTCAAACTACTTCATTATCACTGCACTGTAAGCAGCCACTCTGTTCATCAGGCAGTGTAATATAAATACAATAAATAAGTTCCTTGTGCACAGAAAAAAATAGTATCGATTAATAAGTAATGATGCAGCCAGACCATTTGAAACAGAAAACAAGTGTTCTAATTGCAAGACTTAATTTTTCCCCTTTTTAATGAAAAAAAAGTAAATTCTCCCCACTAACCTTGTCACACATCAGTTTTATCTGTTCTTCTGATTAAAACATTTGTCTCTCTCCCTCCCTGTTGTTGAAAAAACTCGTTCTTCTCTGCAGTATCACCAAGATACTGGGGAGTTTCAAAAACCAGACTTACAGAATTGCCTTGTCAAATACACATATTTGAGCTGCAGAGACAGAACTGTCACACATTATACTGCATTTGCATTTTGGAAAATCTGCCACTGATTTGCAGTGAAGAAGGGGAGTGCTCTCGAACTTTTGCAAAGAACGATCTGAGCCTGAGAAATTCTCTGGCCAAAGCCTGGGAAATAATCAGAAGTGAAGTGAAACTCCCACTGGGCCACTATGCATGCCTGCATAGTAAAGTTGTCACTGGCAAGCTACAGACAAATCCACATTTTAAAAGCTCTTAATAATTCTCCATTGAGAGAAATAACTTACTCCAAGTGAGAGACATTGGAGAAATCTAAACTCTCAATATCCTGTTTTCTGAAAAAGGGAAGAATTTGCAACTTCCACTGATTTGCATGGAAGTAATAGTGATCTAACACCTCTGAAAATCTAATCACAAAAACATGACTCAGAGGTCCTCAATACTTTCCTAAGGAGCAGATCCAGACTTAATCATGCAGAATAAGACACTCTTCATCAAGTAGGGACATTTTCTCCATTTGTTCTGCCTTCTGCTTTCAGGTGCAACCTGGCATGCTTACAAGTGGTGATTGAGCACTAAGAATTTGGAATAATTTTCTTCCCCATCTCTGAAACATTTATCCATCTGACAGTATATTTCCATTATGCATCATATCTTCGCATTTCACCCTCCACAAACACCTATGAGCAATTTTTAAAACATGTATAAATAATTTTGTTGTTGTTTTTTAATCAAAACAAAGCTCTTGCTTTGCTCTGCACAAAAAAGTACAGCTAACCTCCAATAAAATGCTCCCTTGGGTATGGAAGTATTCTAGATGCATCCTGCTTGAAGTCTGTCACGGCTAACTAGCCTTAATTTATTTGTGCTATGTATAAATCTAATAGATTAATACTAATGAGCAAATGATTCATTTTGTATTCCCACCAGGCTATGCTGAAATTCAGTACACTTATTCAGCTCCAAGGTACTGACTTTTGAACAACAAAGAATCCATCCTTTAACCCTTTTTCTTTCCACTGGAGGGCATTAACATGCCTGTAGCCATGTTATTGCTTCTACCATAAGGACACAGTCTCAAGAAGCTGGATAAATGACACACACTTGTAAAATTTGTATCAGTGGCAATCACTGAAGTTCTGGAGAACTCGAAGAAGGATTCTCTCTGGTGGGGAAAAGCAGAATGTAATAAGGTCACAATTTGCTGGAAGTTTTACAGGCTTTCTATGGAACTGAAGGGTAGAAATGGCTCTGAAAATAGTGTTAAAATAAAGAAAGTCTCCTTGGGCATCCATAAATCTGTTACTTAGGAATCCTTATTCACATGCAAATTACTGGAAAAAGCAGTACATAAACTGTCTTGTATTCTGCTAATTGAGATCACTCAAATAGATTTTGATTAGGGAACAAAAAAACTTAAGCTAAATAACGAATCAAGATAAAAATGTCTATACAGATCTCTGCTCACAAGAGCATGTCAGTATTTTAAGTCCTCTTTAAGTCATATTTTAAGTGCTTTCAAGGTTTCATACAATTCAGCACTTTCCTAAGGACCTTAAATGTCTCAGCAACCTCAAGTTCTACCAGCTTTAAGGTGTAGCTGACAGTCTAGACAACTTGAATTATTCCATTCCCAAATAATTTTAAAAGCCTAAGTTATTTGGAGAAATGGCTGATTTATTTTGAGCTACGTCAGGAAAAGCCATAAGATTAAAACTCTTCAGTTCCTTTGTCAACTTGCTTCACTTCAAAGATCAGTAAGACTATCAGTAGAAGGGACAAGGAGGTGGCTGCAGGCTCTTGCTCCCTCAGGACTCTTTCTATCTGAACATTTTTCAGCAATTTGCCTTCACACTTCCCAGTAGAACCGGATCTCATTCATGAGTTCCCCCATAACATGATCCATATGTTCCAACTGTTTAAATCTGAGCCTGAATTTCAGGGTCAACTCACCCTCTGGCAACCCAGGCACAAAACGCATAAGGAACTTGCAGGGTAAAATGAGGAAATGAATAAAGCATTTCCATGATTTCTCCAAGATCACTCAATTAGGTTTCACAACAAATGAACTAAAAGTTAATAAACTAAAAGTTCATGGTTTTGCATAGCAGATTTAAATATATTTTTAATTTAAAATGCTGAATTAATTTGAACAACTTTTTTGTGTTTTCATTTTTGTTACAGAGTAAATAAAAAGGTTTTGGCTGTTACTTTAAAAAAAAATGCTTTTCCAATGAGGTGTTGAACTGTCATTAAGAGCTGCAGCTTACTTAGCTCATATATTGTATTCCTCACCACTGCACATTCTGCACTTCCTCAACACCACAAGTAGTGGTATGTGTCCCCACCTGCCAAAACTTTACATCAACTTTTGCTCATCTTTTCAACTTCTTTGCAATCCTCACTGTTATCATCTATCATTGGATGTTCAATAAGTGTGGTCTGGAACTGCAGTAGGGAGGAGGTAGGCATTCAGGGAAAAATCAGGGGGCAAACTGGGGACTGGGTAAAATTTGCAATTAATGAAGTAGCTAGGGGAAAGAAGTTTCATTTATACTTTTAGCTTTGCTGGTTGGATCAATTAGAGACACTCTCCTAACAGTGTAAGCAGAAGTTGGGCCTTAATATGCATACACCTTTGCAAAATCCTTTCAAGTCTAGAAAAAAGACCTTTGAAACAAATGCAAAACCTGCTCATTACATCGTTTTCAGACACCATTTACAACAGTTAGTGCCATTTCCAAGATTCATAATAGCATGATTTTATTAATTCTCATAAAGCCTGATTTTGCATTCAGGCAGTCACCATGATTTTAAGTGCCAATATCTCAACCTGAAAGTCAGCAAAATATAAAATAACATCAGTAGAATATTAAAATCTCCCACTGAGATAAATAGAAATATAAAGGTTCAGACAGAGCCAAATAGATTAGTGCTCACTTCCTACTCATTATGTGCTTTCAGCCAGCACAGTACAGTTTTATAAGTTGATGGGTGAAAAAATTATACTTTTTAGCTATTTTTCAGCCTGATTTTCTAAGGCTGCTCCTCCCTTCAGAAACACCATAGAATTATTACCCATAAAATAAAACCATGACTACACAACAAGCTCAGTTCAGTGACATCCACATTGCTGGGATATATATTCTTTTCTCAAAACAAGTTTTGGGAGGAACACCAAACCCCAAGGGGGAGAAAAAAAAAGTTGGGGGAGAGAAAGGGAAATCGCTCTTTGACATACTTCTTACTTCAGAAATTATTTGTAGTTCAGAATGGAGTCAAATGCCATATCAGCAATTAAACTTTGACTCCTACTAGAGCAATATTAATGTAGAGCAAGTCCCAGAGCAGCACTGCCCAGCCTTGAGCTTGGGGTTAGCTCTGGTGCTAAACAGCACGTTGCTGACCGACACAGGAAATCCCTCTCCTGTTCCTTCAGTTGAACTGAAGGGCTGGCATAAAGAAAATGGCCAAAGTATTAGCAGCAACAAAACCTACAGGCTCAGAGCCAGACTTCAAAGGCATTTAGGTGCCTAACTTGCATTAATGTTAGTGGGCCTAAGTTGCCTCTGAAAATCTGGCTTTCAGTCTTCATTTTTCTTAAGCCACTCCAGATCCTGTGGCTCTGTCAGGATGTAGAAGCAATTACATTTCACAACTTTGAATCCAACAATATATTTTGGAAATCATTCAAAGCACAGTGCTTTTTTTTAACACGAAGCTTCCTTGTCCAATAAAATACCCTGGAATTTTATATACTTGGTATTTGCGGGTCTCACCTCTTTTTATTTAGATTGAGGCCAGAAACCAGCAGTATGTTGAAACTGCTGACATCCAAATAAAATCTGCTTTCTTCCTTTAGGTGGGAGAAGTGTTTAATGGATACCAATGCTTTGACAAATACTTTATCAGCAGTAAAATACACAATTTCAGCTTTGCTGAACACTAATGTAATTGCTCCTGAACAAAACCACTGCCTAAAGAATGCTAATCCCAAAAGAAATAATGTAGGTGTTATAGTGTGTATAAAAATCAGAAATTAGCATTTGAGGTGTCCATTCCCACACAACTCCAAAATGAACTCAGCCAAAGAAATACCAGCTTGGCTTGTAAAGGAATCCAGTGTAATGAAACACATTGAAAATGAGAAAACCAAATCCTCATTTTGATTCACAAGGCAGATGTGCATGCACTTGAGCTAACAAAAATAGATCTGGAAATATTTTAATAAAAATAAACACAGGTAGCTGTAAGATCTAAACACAGGTAGCTGTAATATCTGTTACTGCCAGGCCATTTCAGCAGATGATGCTCACGTCGCACCGACGGACAATGCTATGCCAGCTCCTCAGGGCAGAAACTGCAAGCCTTCTCCTCACCTGTGTCCATGTCCAGTTTGTCCCTTTCACTGGTTCCAGCTCCCCAGTGTCTAAGTACAGGGATCAAGCCTGTTAAAAGGTTTCAGACAAAACTTTATCCCCCTTCCCCACTGAAGCTGTAGGATGGAACAGGCAAAGAACTTGGGTGCTGCCTTTTTTCTCCCCAATAGCATCAGTTGGTCTAATAAAAGATCGTGGTTTCCCTGTGGAACTTGCCTCTCCAGTTCATATCAATCAGCTGTTTTCCCTTCAGCAAGTCTTGCTTTTGATATCTAGTGATATTATACAAAGAAAACACACTGAAAATACATATATTAGCTATTTAAACACTCATTTTTCCCCAATGGAAAAGGGTCTGAGCACATTAACCTCCTTCATGGCACAACACACTTTTCCTCTCACAGGGAAAAGCAAAAATCTTCTCTTCCAAGAGCACACTACTTTCTCCCTGACCCTTTGAGGCAGCATCCTTCTCTTCCCCAAAAGAGTTTCTTCCTTGCTGGCCTCTCAGACCTCCTTGTAGCTGGCTCACACTCTTCTGAAAATCACTCCTCAAGAGAACAACCCACCTCCCTTTTAAGCACCTGCTTGAGTAATTTCAGGAAATTTGTTCCTGACTCAGGCTAATCCTTCCTGGCTAGTCATCTTCCCCTTCCTTCCCAACTCACTATTATCCTTTAATTGTTGATTTGATCCCTCATGTCCCAAGACATCAGGGCTCCTTCCCCATTCCTGTGCAGGACTGGTTCAGCAGGAACCCTTAGGATGTTCAACACATGTCAGTTTATGAGGAAACTTCATTTCAAGTAGAAACTGAAGGCAATAGTTTTGGCTTAAAAAAGACAGGATTTTACTCTTCTTTTAATAAGGTTCAAAATTAAAGAATTTACTGCTGCTTATGTAATCTAACAGTTTTTCAGGGTTTTTACTCCTTTGCCCTGGTTTAACCTTAGACATGAAACCTGTTGGAGGATGGAACAAAAAATAGGTAAAGTAGCTGCATTTTCTTTCTTCTGTTTTCTTCTGGAACTCATACTAAACTACCAGCTGATGAACAGACATTTGTAACACAGATGCTAATGCAATACTAAATGAGACAAAAATCACCAATGCAGCTTGCAAGATTCCCAGGGATATAGTCATCAGGCAACACTGAGACCAGCACTAACCTAAACTGGCTTTGCATATGCAATCAATACGTTTCATTATTAATTTCAATGTTCTTATCACAGAAAGCTGGGTTAACGGAATGTAATAATGATCACACTCCCACAGCCTGTAGCAAAAACATAAACGATCTTTAAAGCAAATACTAGCAACATCCAACGGAAACACTTGAGATGCTTTCACAGGTAGTTTTACAACCTGTACTTGCAAGGTGAAAGACCTGTTGCTAACAGAAGGTATGGAGAGGCTGTACAGCATATTAAAAAGAACAATTTAGGCCATCATTTGGCTCAATTCACAACACATTCCAGGAACCCCATAAACAAAGACAACATGTGCAATGTTAACTTTCTCTTTTATGCTGACAGTTTCTTTCTCCCATATAATGACCTTCCTGCACAGTGTGTGTTACCATAAAAAGAAACAGAGCCCAGTAAAATTAGAGGAACTGCTTAATATCAAAACGTTTTATCTGAGGAAGACACCACCGCCAGTGTAAATATAAAAAGCAAAAGAATTAAAAAGTATTTGTTTTGCTGTCTCTTCTTTAAGTTTAGATTGTTCAAACAAACCTTGCTAGAGTTTTCAGTTACTGTGCACTAGACGGTCCTCCCAAAGGCTGAAACGGTACTCCAGAGAATGTGAACTTGGCTCCAATTTCAGACAATTTTCATCTTCTTCTTTTGACAAAGAGAAAACTATTTGAATGCTTTGTCTGTAGCCAAGAATTTGGATATGAAAGACACACCAGTAAACAAGTCACCAAAATGGCCCCCCACTACAGAGACCGTAGTGCACACTTGTTTTTTTTAAAATAAAAACAACTTCTCTGGCCCAAAAAACACTTTTGCTTTACAGGCAGAATGCTAATGTGAAATTTTAGTTAGAGATTATCTCTCTCATCTAAGTACAAAAGAAAAGCTACATGCATTTTTGATAGACAGAGCCTAAGTTTGCGATTTTGTTTGTTCAAAGAAAAGTAAAAAGGAAGAAAAAACAAGAACCTCACAGTTAGTTGGCTGGGTAAAATGCTGCACCAAACTGAATTACTTTTTTACAGTTTTATTTGAACTACAGCAGAAAACCAGCAGACCTTATTCATAGCATTTGCCTTTCTATCAGCATTCCCAGAATAAAAAACTGAAACTTAAAAAATATCATTGCTTTGTCCCAAATGCACATTAGCTTACACCATGGCAGGTATCCCACAAAACTCAAGCAGGGCTAATCATAGTTCCCTAGGTTTATTATCTTTTATATCAGGGAGGCATTCAAAAGCACTATGGCTGCTTGGCAGCTAAGGCAGATACTGTCCTCACCCAAAAGAGTTTTAATTTTAGCATTGTACTTTTGGTGAAAATGCATTTCTGCAAATCAGAGAAGACAGAAGGCAAAAGCTCACACCAGTTCCAGGATGGAGCTTCTTGCTCTGCAAAGTGGCACAGATGAGAACTGAGCAATAGCTCGGTGGTGCCAGGGAGACTTCACTCAACATGCCAGCAAAGTCTCCCTAAGCTGGCCAGAAACTCAAGGGAAGGAAATGAGAGTGATTATATACAGCTGAGCAAGCACAGTATAGAGACTCCTAAATCAGTGATATGGTGTTCACTGCTGGTGTTCCGTGGTAAAAATGTTTACCATCTGTGTTACTCCCTCTTTGTTATGGACACTAATGGAGCCTTCAAACATAAAAGTATGGGGGTGGGGAAAAAAACCCAATATGATTAAGCTGATGTACTTTAAAATCACTTTTAGCTGTATATTACATAAGGAAATCCTGACACTACATGAAAAATTGATCAAAACTAAACCAGCAATTTCAGGCTGAGGGACGGCTGCACAGAGCTGGGTTACGCTGCCCAGGAGGTCTAGTTCAGGGCTATCAGGCACAGACAAATCCTCTAGGTAGTGAGAAGTGGCTCTAGTTTGGACGAAAGAGAGCAAGGTGTACTCACACAGCTGCGAGGCCTTCCAGCCCCATCCTCACACTGACAGCAGGCCCGTGGCACTGCGTTTGCTGGGAAGCAGCTGCGCTTGTACAAAGCGCTTCTGCAGGGGAACTTCTCTGCTGCTCACCTCCCGCTGCAGAGAGGCCACCACGGCCCGGGGAGTGTGGCAGCCTGTAGTGAAACCGAAAACTAATATATGCCATTCAGTTTTCAGCCTGTGCATAAAACTAAGCATCTGACTTGCTCGTGCTAGACATCTTGTGCTGTCATACATGAAAATAGGTGGAAATCACAGCCTCCAGCCCGACTTACATCTCAGATGGTTTTTTATTCTACCCCTCAAAATGCATGTAAGGGAAAGGAGTTCCAACGATCTAATAATCTCCATTACAACATCTAGTAGATGCTCTCACTATGTCTTCTGACAGCCCCTTCCTCCCTCACTATGCAGAATGACACTAGAGGGCATCTTTAGTAACAGGAGAACACCCTGCTTCCATCAAGCCCAAGGAAAAGAGCTTGGCTCAGACTCTCCTACTTCCATCCAACATAACTAGCTATTAGAGCACCTATTCTCCAACCCCCAGCACATCCAAATTCTTTGTCAGCCAGTGCCCAGTTTCCACAGAGCTGTCAGCAATTTGAGGATAACTACTCAATTCAGCACCTGCGTACAGTGCATCCTCACAATAACACCAGGTCAGTGAGAAAAACGCTTTTTCAGATGAGATGTTTCAGGTACATGGTTCCATCTCTCCTTACTGATACCAGTTTGAACGTAATCCTAGAGGAGCAGGAGTGGCTTTCATGAACCACAAACCTAGCCAGGAAGAAGAAAATCAGAAGTGGAATAGCAGTTTGTTGTATCTACAGCTGGAGGGGCCTCCCCGCAGTATCACAATGCTGTAAGTTGTTTTGGAACTGATTTGTACCACCTGCAACATGATCAAAACTGAAACACTACATAGATTTAAAAAATGCTTCCAGAACTAGGACAATGTTGGAGGAGCTCCTTCCCACCTGAAAAGAATACAATTGAGTCAAGTCTCTTGCCCAAAATTCATCCCTGCTCATCACTGGTCTCAGCAGTGGATGAGACGGTGAGCAGAACCCTCAGAGAGTGGGCTGCGTAGTGATGTGCTTGTGAAAACTCCTCCTGAATTCCTGGGAACTCACTGACTTTTCGTTCCTTATGCCTGTCCACAAGTGCTCTAGGATTAGAGATAAAAGAAAAGTGAGAAGGGTAGAAGACTGTCTGCCACAAGTAGAGCTTCTTCTGAAGTGCAGTAGAAAACAATGTAGGGAAACCTGCATGGAAACGAGCCAGCAATCATAATCCTAATAATAAAGGAAAACTCTGTAAGTAAAGGAGCAAAGAACAGACCACTGACCCTTCAGATCACTGAGGGAAGTTTATCAGACAGCTTTGATACTGTTTTTCTTCTTGTATTCTCAGTGAACCCTCACATTACTGAGGCATGCACCTAAGATTCTCGAAGCCATGCACTTTTTCTCTAATAATTTATCTACCCTTCAAAAGAAAAGTGATGAACTTACACACACCTACAAAAAACATGCATTTACTTTTTAACACGGAATACTGACATGGTTATAAAGTGTTCACTGGGCAGGAAGGTGGGAGAAGTCCTCTGTTTTGTATACAGACTCCACTTTGCCTCTCATATTGTTTCCCTTGCACCCTATGGATATTTCTCCTAAACTCTTTATTCCTTCAGGGCACTAATAGTGGACTGTTGGAGAGATCAGCTCATCTCCTTCAACATTCTCTACAGCTTCCATCACTGCCTTCCTGCTGGATTTCAACAGGTTAAGAAGCATCAACCTGCCAGAGCTCTCTTGATCTTCCAACCTTTTCAACGCTATCAGAGCATTCTGCTACATGCCTATGTTTCAACCACAAACATCCAGCCTTTTTTGGATTAGAAATGGAGCTTCTGACCTCTCCTCAATTGCATACTTCTCCACACAGTCATACAAGCTCTTGTAAAGATTATTATTCCCTTTTACACTCAGCATTACTGCAGACTTAAAATTACCTATCTTGCATTTCCCCGCTGATAATATTACTTCTCTGTTACTGCCCTGCAAAGCCTTCAGGGACAGCCAAGAATTTGCAGAATAACTGAATACACTGTCGAGACGTGGAGTTGCGGAGTCTTTAGAGATATTCCAAAATCAACTGGAAACAGCCCTGATCAGTCTGCTCTAGCTGCCCCTGCTCTGCACAGGTGAGAGGGATGGTCCCTTCTAACCTCAAATATTCTGAGAGTCTTCTCTGGCCTCTCCAAGAGTACCGGTGTGTTTTGTACAGTTACTTCATATGTAACACTGCATTTCTATTTGGCTATTAGGAAACAGCAATATTGTGGGATTTCATGTTGCCTGCAGCACGGTGAGAAACATTTTAAGGGTGGAGACACTCACTGCCTCTCTTGCATCTTGGCATGCTTCCTAACTTCTCAAAATAATCTTCTGCTTTACAGGAAACTTGAGTACAGTTTATGCCTTGTAAAAGCCACCACTTGATGCCATAAACAAGGGTTTTTCCATTATCACATACTTTTTTTTCAAAGTCAATGTGTTAAAAACAGGCTGTGGGACAGATGCCTTTCAGGATGTAGCTGTGATCTTCTTGATGCAGTGTCCAGATCTGGCTTTGGTACAGCAACCACATTGGGTTGTTCTGCTTGCTGAGTTTTTGTTAAATGTTAACAGTGGGCTTGGAACTTAGGAGGCTAAGGGAGGGCTTCCCTGCGGCTCTTTTATACCTAAAAGACAAACCTAGGGAGAAAAAAACAAAATAACACAAAACCCTCACAAAAAAACAAGGAACACCCAAAGATTTGTAAAAGAACACTTACAAGTATTTTAAAACTCAAACATCTTTGTTTTTCCTCAGATGAAGACTGACATCAAAGAAAGCAGTAAGGGAGAGTTGGTTCTGAGGGCATGTGAGGAAAAATCACTCTGAAGTGGGGAGGAGGAGGTAGCAGTGGAAACTCAGGGCATCACCATGGCTTTGCTACTCCCAGGGCTTTTGGGCCTCAATGGAATAGTCCCACATTCTGCTCAGTGCTGCTGTGTCATATATGCTGATGCTCTTTGGCAAAGGGGCAGTTTGTTTTCACTGTCCTGACAATAGTTCGGGCTTTTTCTTTTCATCTGCATTGCCCTGACGTCCCTTTTCTCGCTCCTTCCCCCCAGTTAAACAATTATCATCGGATGCAGGAAGAACCTTGTTGTGGTTCTGCTGCTCATAACACAATTTGCTATGCAAATACTTCCTGTGCACCCTGCCAACATGGCATCTCTCCAAGACACAAGACTGGTGTTTGGGAGATGGTCACACAAGCATGATACTTCCTACTACAACCGCTCTGCCCTTCACCTTCCTTTGCCTTACCATGGGCAAGGGCTATAAATATCAAATGGCATGAGGGAAATGAAGACGGGGGCTGCCTGGCTGTACCAGTATGCATGTTTGCAGCCATGTGGGTTGCTGTCCTGCAGATCTGCAGGGATGCCCAAGATGTTTGTTAAAACTTCATTAACGTAATTTTCAATGTACTGTACACAGAAGAGAATCTCTGTGAAACTTCAGTTTCATAAAAAGTGAAACAAACTGTCTGTTCCTGCTTGGTAAATTCAGTTCCCCTGTTATTTTCACAGAACCTTAAATGAACACCAGGAAAAATTTGCAAAGCCTCAAAATATTGACCGAAGGTTAACAGTAGATTTTACAGGCAATTAATTATCTAGATCTAGATACCGTAAGGTATACAAGAGGAACAAAGAAAATACTCGTCTTACAAGAGTCCCTCGTGTTCCTTGTCTGTAATACTTACATGTTAAGTCCAGTAGCTGCATGACTGCTGATGGATAGCAATTTTTCTGTTTTATTCTTATCCTCATGCTTCTCCTAAATGCTACTTATGGAACAACATGAGTGTTAATGTCGGATTAAGAGTAATACCTCTCTTCTTGACCCACATCTACAGCAAAAAAAACAAGTATGGAAAAACAAAAACAACTTGACACACAAAATGCACAAGAGAAGCAATCTGGAAAAAGATGTAGAAGATAAATATGGCAGAAAAAAGGATGGCTAAAAAAAAATAAATGAAATCTCAGGGAAAAGAAGATATGACATGGCATACAATAAAGTAATAAAAGGCTTCGGTGAGTAAGACAGGAGGATTGAACTTCGTGTGTAAGGCAATAAATCCTATCATAAGATGGAGTCTATTTTAAAGACAGAATGGCTGAACGCATTCTGGAATCCATTAAAGGCATCCGTAAGGAGGAGCTGAAACCAGTTTTAGTTAAGAGACAAATGCACAGGCAAGGTTTTCGGTTGTGGGAACAAAAAACTACGAAACAGAAGCAAAAGCCAACTGAGAGCATGATGACAGCACGTGGAGCCTCACGCTGGCTTCCTACCTGCTTCAAAGCACCATGCAGTGTGTTAAGTTTGACCTCTGGCATGGCCTGAGATTTGGCCTTTCCCTCAGCGATGTGATGCTTCTAGCAGTAGAGAAAATTTAGCTCATAGAGAGCCAAAATGCAATGAAACAGGGAAGTCAAACAATTTAGAGATATTTCATCCGCTTGTGAATTTAATTACATATCCTACTGTTCACTCATCTTTTGCCACGTGTTCCGATGCTTTAAAAATGGGAAAACAAAATTTACTAAAGCAATTTACAGGAGTCTCTTTATTTAATCTCTTTATATCTCCTTTGAATTTAGGATACAATCCACAGCAATTATGAGGTGTGTGTGGCAGTATTTTCACTATTGAGGACAGGAAGTGAAAAACACCAAACACATCTAAAACTGCATTAGGGATTTGTGCAGACAGAAGGTAATTACACAAAGTGGACTTTGGCCAAGACTTCAGAACACGAAACAATCTCAGAACCTTGTGGAAATTACCATGGGATCTTTAATGATAAGTGGCCTAAATCTTTGTTTAAATTGTCCTAAAAAGATGCCTTCTCCAACAGCATGTTGTCCCTTTGCTACACAGATTGGCAGTACCATCCTACTCCACAATTAGATCGCATGTCCTACGCTAGAGCACACAAGCAGAGAAACAAAAACAAACAGATAAAAAACCCCAAAGCACAGTCATTTCAAAATCAGACCAGTAAAAAGTAGTGTTTCATATGCACAGAATTTCTTGCATCCCCCTCAGTCTAATTTAGATTAGATTAGAAAGAAATTCCATATTTTAGGTCAGTGCTATGACAATGGAAGTATGCCAATGTAACCTTCATTTTCTTAATTAGCATTTAACAAGAAGTTTGTCCTCCTCTAGAAATATTTCCTTCCATAAGGAAGGATAACCTTGAACAGAAGACAAAACTAAGCCAAGGAGAGGAGAAAAATGAAACTGAAGCTCCCGGTATATTTATGTGCCTTAAAAATACATTTGTTTACATAACCTTAAAATTTACATGAAATACATCTGAGTGAAAAATTACTTCATCTTTCAGAAGCAAGCACAGCACTGTATCTATATTCGTAACTGCTCTGGGGAAAACCAACCACAAAGAAAGTCCCTCTTTTACACATCCTTCCTACCATGGACTGTGTGCCCATGTAACTCATTGTTTATCTAGTCTGGAAACAAAATGCCATGAAAAAGCAATCAAGGCAGATGGCTGGTTTCACTAATCTGTCCCTATTTCTTCCACGTAAATCTAGTCAACTATTACAGTAGTGATGCCCCAAATAATCCACCATTCCTGTAATACTTAATTTGCATATTTAGGTTAGAAAAGCCTGGCATAGCTGGATTAAGGTTTTCTTCCAGTAAAACAATGTTTTGTCATAAATTCTACTCCAGAGTCTATGCTGATTCTTAAACCAGACATGTCCACGCACTGCAAACCTGCATGGAAGCTCGCTCAGAAAACATCCTGACCAACTGTCACAAGCCAATACTGGGGGGCTACCGGCTGCCCAACGCTCACCCTCCAGAGCTGGAATGCTTTACTCAAACCCAACCATAAAGAGTGACAAATGCAAAGATTCTCTCCGAGCCACCCCCATGATAACAGATGACAAGATGCAGCACAAGCTTCATCTCTTGCTAATTAAACGAATCAATTAAGAGACTATTGTTGCAACTGTGTAACTGCTGTTCTATAGTGGCAATAACAACCCCACGGGGAGGTCTTTTACTACATTAAAATGCTGTCCTCCACAACTCCATTTGATATTATTAGAAACAGTTATTTGCGTCTTGCTGTCATATTAGTAGCAAAGGCAAATTATGGAAATATGCAGACCAGAATGGTCCCAGTATGAGATCAGGTTTGGTTTTCAGCCTCCAAGGGAACAATTGCTGAAATTCCAAAGTTCCCTAAAGTTTTTTAATGGAACTGATAAATCTATCAGCACAGCATCCATTTAGATTCTAGGTAAGGGTCACGTATTTGCATACTTTCCTGCTAAGCTGATACAATTCAACTAGATAAATTATCATATTAAGTTTACCCTCCTGAGTTAAACTGATGGAGTTCAAAATTGTTTTCGATGGTTGTCATTAATCGCTGTTACATCCTAAATGCTCACTTTGAAATCTAATTGTGCTGGTGTACCAAGGGTCATATTAATAGCATTTTTAATGTTAAATCTTTGTAAAACATGTTTATTTTACTGATATTACCACTGAAGCCTAGGAGACTAATGAGAAGCAAAGTATATTTATTACCAATAAAAACTTCACTTAAAATTTACATTCAGAGACTTAAATTAGCTTTACTAACTTCATCATGCCTTTGTTTCATTAAGATCCCTGGTTAAGCTTCAAAGCCATATAAATTAATACCTCCTAAACAGTTCCTGGGTATATGCCAAAATAGCAGCCACCAAAAGGCTGTTTAAAAACCTGGGCTACACATGCATTTATTACTTGGTAGTAGACATCACCTTCAGAACAAAAAACTAGATCTTCACTATGATGTAAGACTTGATACAGTTAAAAAAAAACCCAAAAAACACCAAAAAATAACACAATATTTTGGCTAAAAAAAAGATACTAATAATTTATTTCAATGTTGGTAAATCTTAGTCTACCAAAGGAAATCACTTGATTTACACTTGGGTAACCTGTCCGCTTGTGTTCCAAGAAGTAACAGGTTAACCAACCAAGTTCAGTCCTTGTCCTTCAAGAACTAATGAGCTGAATAAAAAGCTTGTCAAATGAAGTTTTAAAAAACACAAAACCTTATTCTTCCATTTGCTTATTTCCAACGGATAAGGGGAATAACTTATTACAAGCAAAGACTACTACACTACAGAGAGCACATGCACTACATAATCCACAAACATTAAGCACATGAATGGGAATTCTGACCTGTTTGATTTTCTCTGCAAATTAAAACTTTAATTGAAAACAGAAGAAAAGGCCAGGATTAAAGATTAAAAATAAACGCAAAACATGTAGCATCTAGTACAGAATCCAGCATTTAGTTTCTAGTCTGGTTTTGGAAGAAAGCAAGACTTGCTATCCAGATTTCTGCCTCTCAGTCCCCATCCCCAACTCATTCCATCTCATTATCCCATTTTCACCCACATACACTATTTTAACCTGCTGATTAATTCAAACCAAATCTGAACAAAAGGTAGGTAAGTCCAACTACCTATAAATGTTGTAGGAAACCATAACTTTGTTTCCACAAATCTGAAGAACACTGGCTGTGTAAGGAAACTAGAAACTTAAATACATGCTCCAGCTGAGGGAAAGGTAATTTGGCAGCCACCTGTTGGCCAACCAACATGTTCACACAGGCCATCCAAGAAGCACATACACAGCTCCAGCTTCACCTTGGCACCACCATGTTTCAATCAAGGAGATCTCAGGCAAAGACTACACAAAGCTGTTCTGTGAGAACTTACGGCACTTCTGGTGTCTTTAAAGTCATGGAAGAAAATTGCAGAAAGAACTTCAAGCGCTAGCTTTTCTCTCTTTCCAAAGGAATCCAGAGCAAGATTCCCAAAATAATTTAAGTGATTTTAGGACATAGCTTCTGGTAACAGCAGTATTTCTAATTTTTTTTTATGCTTTTGAGAGTTTGTCCCCAATGGACAGCTTTAATATTCTCACTATACTTTCTGCTTTAAAACATACTAATATACAGCAGAATTTAAACAAGAACAGTCATTGTAGCTGTGTGACTGCACCCAAGCATCCACACCATGTGAGCTGGAACAATTCTCACTGCCCAGTCCTAATTCTGCTCCAAGTATCACTACTTTCACAAGTTAAATCCTTGCTGCACAAATTACCCACTTCCTGCAGAATACTGCAGCAGTTTGTAGCCACTCCCAGGATTCTCACTATCCATGTTCAAAAGAGACTTGCTGAAATCAATGCTTCCAGAAGTAACTGCCTGTTTTTTTCCTAGTGACACCTTCTGCGCTACTGAAATGCTGCTGATGGCAGCTCTGCTACTAGAAGTGCTGTGGTTCAGAGTGTCACTGAAGCTGGATGAAAAGAAAAAGTCTACATAACAGCAGAATTCCCTTTAGATCATCAGGGACCCTAATCCTAAGGCTTGTGAAAAAGAAGAGTAAAAAAAAAAATATTAAAAAAGACATTAGTTTGCAACATAAATACTTACTGGACTATATTTATTTTCTTGTGGTTAATACTCTACATATTCCAGTCATACAACCTTTGTAACTTCTCCGGGTTTTAAACCAGTGTTTGAAAGTCTGCATAAATCTTCAGTATCTAGTTTCAGAGGTGTCACATATAGAAAGAAAAGCAGAAAGAAAGAAAACCTGGTAAGAACTGCCATGATTTGTAAGGGTAAAAGAAGCAGGTTGTTAAACATTTGTCATTGTGAACTACATCAGACTCATATTGTCAAAGCTTCCATCTTTATTGCTGTTTAATTGGTCTTTGTAAGAATGCAGGGAGGACAGGCTTTTTTCAGTGACATCTAGCGATAGGACAAGGGGCAGTGGGTGCAAACTGGAACATCAGTTTCCACATAAAAATCAGAAAAAACTTCTTTACTGTGAGAGTGACAGAGCACTGGAACAGGCTGCCCAGAGAGGCTGTGGAGTCTCCTTCTCTGGAGACATTCAAAACCCGCCTGGACGCCTTCCTGTGTGATGTGCTCTAGGTGATCCTGGGAGACCAGAGGGGTTGGACTGGATGATCTTTCGAGGTCGCTTCTAAGATTCTCTGATTCTGTGAGGAAGAAAAACTGAGGAAGCTGTCTAGAAGCTGATGAGATTATATACAGACTGTAAAGTTTCAGGACAATTTGGAAGCCTCAGCAATGGGACAGAAAGTTGGAGGTCTGCTGTTGCAGTAAAAGCAGACAAGTCATGGCAGGAGGGAGCGGGAAGGGGAATTAGCAGTGAGAAGTAAAGTTAGTATACTGACCTGTAGCTCCTAGGGTTACCTTAGATACATAAATGATGAATATGCAATAAGTCAGGAAGCAAAGGCAAAAAAATTTGAGGAACAGCTCTTCTGTAAAGCTCTCAATTTCCGACTAACTTAATTAACAACATAAATTACTAATAACCCTGACTGCGTATGAAACACTTTTTTCCAGCCTATCTGGAAGTGTCTAAAGAATAACCAAAATGTCATTAACATTGAGTGATCACTACTATACTAGAACGTAAGCCAAACTATGCTAAAAAGCACAGACAGGGCTTGACAGAAACTAGTTTTTCCAAATCCAGTGTTCTCAACCTGGAGTTTGCAGTGCTGGTTCAGACTTAAAATGTGTTGGCAAAAAGGCTGAAGAACAGCAAGTGCAGCATTAACAGGTTAACGGTAACCATACGGCAGCGTAAGACTCCACATCAAAACTACATGTGTTTTGTAAGTCAGATGCAGCAAAAAGCCACTGAAGAAATGGAAAAAATTCCTATGGGAAGGCTGAGCCAAGTAAACAGTACTATGAAACTCAGAATCACCTACAGATACCTTGATTCTTAGGCCTGAGCAATTCTGCTGTTTCACATCTGTTCCTACATCATGTTCACCGCTGAAAGTAACACTGCAAAGCAAGATGCTGAGCAACATGACTAGCATCTGTCACACCTATGTCCTTTCCTTCCCCAGAGGAAGGAAGTAACTGTTTTTCTCGACATTGTTGCTCTGACATTAAGAGAACAGAAGATCAAAGAAATGGCAGGAATGATGAGCAGAGGACAGTAACATTTTCCACTGTGGCTCAGACTGTCTCTTGTGAGGAAAGTGTTCCACTGGGCCAGCCGAGCATGGCTGTCAAGCATGGCCTGCAGCTCAAAGCTGACAATGACATTATGGATGCCAGGCCACTCACTATCTGAGAAGACAGACAGTATTCCTTTATTTTAAATTCTACATATAGGCCATTACACACAGTCTAGAATAAGTTCAGAGCTTCCACAATAATCTGCACTTCTCTGTACACTTCAAGCTCTCTTAGTCTTAAAGGCTGTGTGCCCAGAGCTATTTCATTGCTGATGTCCAGCTGACAGAGGTGTAAATAACCAGCAAATGACTGGGGCCATCAGTGGGCCAGCAAAAAAAATTCCCCTCAAGTAAGAGAACAGAAGCTGGAATGAAAAAGACAAGAGACATGACAGAAACAGGAGATTAATTAGAAGAGGGGAAAGAACGGTGGACTTTGGTCCTCAGAAAAGACTGCTCAAACATACAGGCTTTTGCACAGCAGAAGCTGAAGCAGCAACTTCAGACCTTAATATTTTTCTATAGATCTCTGTGTTTGTTACAAACCTACTTCTGTGAGCTACCTACACACAAGAGACATCCCACAGAGGACTGCATGGTACTTTGGGTATGGTTTTGGACATCAATCTGAAGCATGGGTTATCTTGATTCCTTTTTCTTCATACAATATAAAGCACAGTAAGATTTTCTGGTGTTACGGTAAAGCTGTTAATAAATACACTGAATAATTCTAGCTTAAAGTGGCAGAATAGCAGGACTCCATCAGCACCCGATATCTAGTCATGTCCACCAGAGAGTAACAATGAGTTAAAACTCATATAAAGTCTCAAGTACAGCAATAACGCATGATCAGATGATCTGTTCTGAAATAATTTAATTAGTATCAAAATGTTATCATCTCAAGAAAATTAAATCAAGTCAGTGTAGCTTCTTATTCACCAACCATTTCTTACAGCTGAAAGTATATAAAAGCTGCTTGTTGCTTGGGCAGAAACATCCTTGTTCATCCTCCAATAGCACAAGTCCTGTATCAGATGAGACTCATAACCCTCTACCAAAAAACAATTGAGAAAAAGTAAGCTATTTAACGCCACTAAAATCTGAAAATAAATGCTCAAGTAGCAAAGAATTTCTACTCATTATTAGATACAAACAAAAATATTATTACAAATCTATGTAGACCCCCCCCAAATTATGCTAAGAGTGTGCACTCAAAGGTATGATTTCACTGGGGAAAATAACATGATTTTTCCTGTTCTCCTCTAAAACAGAAATATGCTGCTACACTAACAGAAATATTTGCCCCACTGTCCGCATATTCACCATACATTAGACAGCAGAATTCATATTAAACTGCTGTCTGCCTGCTGAAAAGTAGCTTTCTCTGTCCTTCACCTAGCTAACTGGGACAGCAAGGATGTTTCTAACAGAGAGGCATACCTTTCACTTCTCCTCTGAGTGTCAGCTGGCTTCCTGAAGCAGGAGACTGTGTTTTATCGGAAACAGCAGCAGAATTATTTCTACTGACCAATGTCAAAAAAATCAAGTGGAGCCATTTTTCGAAGCTGATGCCCTCCTGAAAAGGCAGGGAGCTGTGCTCCTGATCAGCTGGTTCGAAAAATACGTTCTGATGGACAGGTGAGCAGTGTGTACACTTAGTAGCATCACACTGTCTGCCGTCACTGAAGTGTCATCAAAATTTGCCCGTCAAAAGTACCATAGAAGGCTCAAATGTTTTCTATTACAAAAAATAAAAGAGCAGAGCAATAATTTCACAAGTTGCTTATTATGTTGATAACAATATATTATAATAATAATGAACAACGAAGAGTTTCTTGCTGCTAAATATTCCTTTTCAATACTTTCTGTCTTCACTGCACTTCTGTATTAGCAAAGGTTTAGTAAGAGGTATATAATGGTGAGCCCAAAATTTATTTCTAGGACCTTTATTAGGAAGATACTCTTTCTTTATTTCAACACTTACATTTATGTATATGTAGACACACACACATGCAGGCACACACATACAGTGTACCTACATACGTAATTTGTAAGGGATATCATTGTAAGGAAAAGCCGTAATGTCCCCTCCCCTTCTCCTCCATTACCTGAGCCAAGAGTACTAAGTTTAAATCAGAAGAGTGCAAGAATGTTAAAAGAGCAAATAAAACAAAGAAAAAGACGTAGGGAAGAGGAAGATAGTAGGCTAGAGGAACCGATAGGAACAGAGGTGCGTACTCTGGCTTGGATTCTGTGGGAAAACTGGTATCAGAGCAAAACCTGAGAAGCAGATTTCATTACTGCTTCTCTACCCTGCTTGCTGAAGTTCTCTCTCTGGGCTCGATCAGCAAGACGTGCATAATTTATATTAAATAAGAAAGTATTATAGGTCTTTCAGTTTAGTCCTCCTGAGAGTTTTAGTTGTAATCATATACTTGATTTCTCAAAATAATTAGGATCCAATAAACACACATGAGCTAGTCAGTAAGATTATTACAATCCATTAGCTTTTCATCAGCAATTTCTCCAAGCTAAAAGCACACCAATACTGTACACCATCTTTTGTTCTACTCTCTGAAACTCCAGGGCACTTCTAACATAAGAATACAAAATGCCTTCATATCCAACTTGACTGTAAATTTAATTTTTAATATCACTAAATACACAATCAGGATTTTTTCTGCTACAGCACCCATTTACTGGGGATTAATTAAAATCTTTTCAGTATTATCAAGTTGCACTTATGTATATCTTATCTACTTGGAGTAGTTTTCTCTCACGCAAAGACTACCAGATCAGTCAGCTAGAAGCAATCATGCATATGCAGGATGCAACTGCAGAGCTGAAGCATCATTTCAAATACAACAATGCAGAACACAACTTATATTTATGTCTTGTTTGTGACTGCCACTCTGCTTGATATTGAGTAAGACAAACGAATGCATAAGCACATATAGAGATGTATTTACAGAAGCAAAAAAAAATATTAGGGGCATTTCTCAAAAACAACATGCAAACCTGCAGTTATTCTTGGTAAGTTAACTGTGTTGTACTTCCCAAAAAATGGCTTCATAGGACTTGTAGAATAACTAATTACAAGTAAGTAGAATGAAAGCAGTATCATATGCAAACTTTTGTGTCCAAAACATATAGAACACAGAAATGTCAGGACTAAATCCTAAAGGGAATGTTCCATTCCTAGGATTTTTGCTGTTAACGTCACTACAGGGTAACCTGCTGGCAGTAATCAGGACAACTTACTTTAGAGGATACTTCAATTCTATTTTATTTCAGAACTATTTTTAGGTGTGTGAGGAACTTGGAAAAATTCAAGCATTGTATTTTAATCATGCAAATCATGGAATTGGAAGCTGCTTCAATCACGTATGTTTATAAGCATTCATCACCTAACACAAACCTTTAGTTTCTACCCTATACATAACTGTTCCAGATACTAGCAGATGAAAAAATATCTATTTTATTGAGTAAATTCTGTCTAATGGTATGAAATCTAATTGGAATTTTAAACATACTTCTTTCCAGCAAACAAAATCTCAGAGAACTACAGAGCTTTCACATCTGGTTAGAGTAAGAAAAGGACAGAACACTTTGCATTATTAAATAGTCTTTTCATAAGACAGCTACTGACTCACTTGCATGATGTGAGGGTAGGTGGTACGGTGAAGCAAGAGAGATCAGAAAGTTGAGGTGGTGGGGAAGAGTGGGCTTGATCCTGACGTGGATCAAACCTGAGTATGATGTCAAGAGCTTACAAGTCTACAACCAGTTACTCTTAAAACCCTTGTAAAAGTAACAGAGGCAGACTTGAATCAACTGAAATGTGGAATGCAGACACTGTGCACAGTGCCTTAGAAGTTGGCTTCAGAAATTTGCCTAAATTCTCCTGTTAAGCTCAGAATATTTACACAGAATACTAACTTTCACAAATAGAAGTGTACTGCCAGTGTAATTTACCCATTTTCTGTTTATATTATTCTATCAACATAACTCTTGAGAATAGTTATATACTTACCACTGTGCCTAGAAACTGAATGCTTGTATCTCCAGAGGCATTCCGAGAAAGCCGCTGAAAAAACAGAGGTAAAAACTGATTAGAAGCATCTCCAGAATTTGAAACCATTCAGTTTAATCACAGAATCACAGAATTTTTTGAGTTGGAAGGGACCTTAAAAATCATTGAGTTCCAACTCCCCTGCATGGGCAGGGACACCCTCCACGAGAACAGGCTGCTCAGAGCCCCATCCAACCTGCCCTTGAACACCTCCAAGGATGGAGCCCCCACAACACCTCTGGGCAGCCTCTTCCAGTGTCAAATCAAAACCAATTCAGTACTGAAATTTATACATAAAACAGATAAAATAAAATTATTTCCTTCAGCAACTCCAGTATTAGAAGTCCAGTTCATGCTTCAGCTCAGATTTTGGTTTTGTTTCAGTCAACTCAATAAAATCTATTTTTGAAGAACAATGCAAACATATATGGCCAAGTACAACACAGAACAACCTTGGGCTTGCAGAAAGATGAATGTCATGAATAATGAGGTTTCTGCCACCTCTAAGTGTCTGTGATTCTGTATTCCTGTTACTCACATGCAGTATTATCTTCATTCTCTCCTAATGAGAGACATTATAATCTCTTTTTAAAATGCAAGCCTCCAATGATGCTACTTTGAAAACAGGGTGAAAAAAAATGACCTTATGAAATGTCTGGTCACCTACTGTGATTCAGGAGTTGATTGAAGTTATTAAACAGTCTTCAAATATTACATTGTCAGTAAGCCACCAGATAATGCAAAAGAAAATATGTTATTGATTTAACACAGTATTATCCGTAATCTAAATATGCAAAATGCATAAAGGATCCTTTCTTCTTGTGAATCATCATCTCCTTCATCGTGAAAAGTTTTTTTCTCCCTTTTTCTTTCTCGTGTTTAGTTATGGCACATACAGACCCATAATCAGGGCCCTAGTCAGGGAACGCAGCCCTAATACTTACACGATGCCAGGCGTCCACACAAGAACAGAAGCACTGACTTGAGAACGTGAGTATAAATTGCACACAAAGAGCTGCACAGAAAGCTTCAGCATTTCAAAGACAATGAATCTCAGGAACAGGGCTGCAAACAACCTTGAGAGATCTTCTACTCATATTCCCCAGTAGAATCAAAATGCACCTGTGTGACTCCCAAACAATGTGTCTAATCCATTCTTAAAATCTTTCCATAGCAGAGATTGCACAGTCTCCCTAGGCAATTTATCCGAGTGTTCTGCATCCTTATTCATAGAAAGATTTTTCCTAATATGTGACTAAAATAACCATACTGCAATTGCAGCACATGAATTCTCCGTTTTCATCACAGACAGAAAATAGATTATTCCCTTTGTTTTACAGCCACCTACACATACATACTTAGTCTTGTCTCCTCTAAACTAAGTGAGGATGTGCTATACAACAATAGCTAGATATCCCCCGAAATCATCTTAACAGAAATAAATTAAATCCTGGTCCCTTTTCAATAATTTTGCATATTCCTTAGCTACACTTTATGAAGTTAATAATTACTACAGCCCAAACATGCTTATTTTTCGACTTCACAGGTCACACACTGACATTGCAATCTGTACAATCATATGAAAACAAAGGATGATGTGCCAAAGCCTGACATATTTCAACAATAATGATTAATGGAATGGAAAATATGGGAAATAAAATTTCATACAAAATCTGACGTTTACTTTTATACAGGAAACAGGAATATACACTTTTCCCACAGTCTAGGATAAACACAATCAGGTTTTGGAAACCACAAAGAAGAACAAAGTACCGGCAGCCTACAATGAATGAACCGCATGCCAAAACAAACAAGTCCCAACCACTTGATAAGCTGTCAGAAAATGGCAAGCTGAAAAAAATTAAAGGATTTAATTTCTTTTTTTCCTGGAATGCCCTCCACCCTCGTTAGAGTTCTGTCACTTATTGTGCTACCCTTTTGTCCACTTTCAAGGGTCATTAGAGACCTTTTCATGTCCTAATAAAAATTCCATTTTTTTGGCTAATCTCCCTGTCACACAGAAAAACACAACTTGAAAAACAAAACAACAAAAAAAAATTTAAAAGAGCCCTTTTGTCATTTTCTTTAAAGGCTTTCGGAGCAAAGCCAGGTATCTTGACAACTTGACTTATTTTTCACAATTGAAAACCAAGCCATTAAAGTATTTCCTCACACAGATTCTCTTCACTCCCAACTAAATAAGCTAGCATAGCAATAACCAAGCCCTTTCAAAAATAATTTAATAACCGATTTCATAAAGCCAAATACATATTTATATCAAGAAGGCACCCTCTAAAGCCATAGTCTCAAGACAAGACAAAAATATAAGCAGTTTTCTTCCTGCTCTGATGCTGTCGAAATAGTATAGTAAAGCCTCACTGCCACTTTTTGCTGTGTCCAAAATACAAAGCATTACATTCAGTTGTCAATAGCACTAAGAGTCAGTGTAAGTACTAAAATCCACCTCTTGAATTAACAACCAGGAAGGGGGAAAAAAAAACACATAATCATGGGGAAGGTGAGGAAAATAGTTAACAAACAGAGGAGAAAAAGAATTTTCCCTTCTGGGTATATAAAAAAAAAAAAACGAAAAACAAAACAAGAGAGAAAGGTAGAAAAATTCTCCAAGTCAGAAAACATATGTTTCATCAAGACCAAAAGAGAACTGCCAGGCTTTTGAGAACCATGTTACAAAAGAAGTCAGCACATTATCATAATTAATGTTTCAAATTACAGTTGTAAATAAACTTCAGCTGTTAGATGTGATTAGGTTTTTTTGAAGCATATTGAAAGGAGTTATTTCTGTTCCACTGGTGGGCTTGTGCTTCTGGGATTTGTAAATGTAATTGATGTTTTCAAGAAAATGAAAGGATGTGGTTAACAATTATTCTTTTATTTTCCACCTCTTTAGAAAAAGGACCAGTCTCCAGTTTCTCTTGTAAAGTTAGATATTTACATATTCTATACCTCATAATAGATGGTTTCATATTGCATGTGATAGCAGGAAAGTAATCAAATAGAGGTAACAAAAGAGAATAGCTAATTATACACATTGTCATTGTTTTCCTAATAAATTGCAAATTATTTACTAGAAGGTCTACACCAGAAAGCAAGGGAAGACTACCATTTGAACAAAGACAAAACAACACTGCCTAAGTTTACCTGCCAATAGAGTAAAATTATATAGTTGGCATCAATCATGTGAACTTAGACATAACCAAATGCTTTTCCGGTTGATTCAACTGATTGAGCTTCAGACTAACTCAATCACCACAACATGAGTTAAAAGGATACTTTTTTCCTTCTGAGAAAGTAACAAGCTAACTCAAACTTGAAAAAGAAAAAATCTTAACTTCAAAAATCCACCTGCAGTCTCAAAGCTGTCAAATGCGTGCGAGTGTTACATAAACATTATATGTGTTTTTACATGCACAGGTTACAGTGTGCTAGACTGCATATGTTATGTACATACAAACAAAATTCTTATGCATGCAGTGAAAATAGACAAATTTAATAATCACGCAAAATTTTCCTCCTCTCTCTTGTGTATGCTACACCACAGTCATTTCACAAACAATCATTTTAATCTGTTAATCCCAGTAAATTACCATAGGTTAGTGTTATATGACTTTAAATTCTTCTGCTTTGCTGTAGAAAATTATTTCCACCTAGTTGAGTATCAATGATCTATTCATGGTAAGATGCAGTAGGGTTACAATCAGCTTTGCATTAAGCCTGCAGTAGACGAGCACTTGCAGATAAAAAAAGGTAACAACCTTTATATGAAGAAGGATAAAGAAGCTCAGCCAAACATAAAATACGTATTATTGAAAGAGATTCTAAACCAACATACACATTATTAGACAACAACAAGATACCAGAGTATTTTCCACACATCATTTGGTATCTTGGACTCTCCAAGTTACTGCAGGGGAGCAGCTGGAGGAAAGGAATGATAACAAAACACAAAGAAACTCCAACAGACCAAAACCTTTTTTTTTTTTTTGCTTTGCTCACAAATGAAAAAGTAATGTGTCAAGTCAAAATTAATATGAACTGGGAAATTAAAAAAAGTTTCTTAACAATTTTTATCTTCAACTACTACATACCACCTTTATTTGTTGAAAGTAAAGCTGGAGACCATTTGTTACAGAAGGTGTACAGATTGCCACTCAGTCAACATTTTTTGCAACTTTTTCAAGCCATGGCTCTCAAGCCATGACTACATTGACACTTGGACAACATGTATCAAACTACACTGAACAAAAAAAAACCCAAACCAAACAAACCCAAGCCCAGAAAACCTACAGATTATAGATAAAATTTTGAGTGAAAACTGTTTAGTTTCCAAGTATGGTGCTGTTTTTCATAACACAGATGTTCTCACAGCCCTTACTGCTTCAAGTCAGCTGCTCACTCCCAGAAATTCTGAACATCTTATGCCATGAATTTCAAATGGAGAACTCTACCCACTTTAGGGCCAATATTTAGAAATTCTTGAATATTTGACCAGCAGAACAGAAGAAATTGCAGACAAGTTTAATTTAAAAACCAAATTATTCCAGGGAACAAAATCCAAATTATTCCAGGGAATTAAACAGGGAAGCTGGGGTAAAAAAACCACAGTAATTTACCTTGTAAAGTTATAGCAGATTCATCTGCTAGTATATTATCTATGAGATTTTGTGTACATGAAGCTGCCTGGACATCTGGAAAGCTCCATCATCCATCCATCTAGGTCATTCCCAACTTTGGAGTCCCATGACTGGGTCAGAGAGGAAGAGAAAGCTACAGCAGTAGCTGTGAAACCATGAAGTCATCTTTTTGTCAAACTGTAAGGACTGGTTTGGCTTGAACAATCTTCTTTTTCCTCTCCTCCTAGAACCTCTGCAGGAAGCAGAACTTCATTTCAGCACTCCATTTCCACTATCCAAAATCTCAGTGCAGGGATGTAACCCAAGATTGGCAATATGACCAAGCTTCCTTGTATGCTGGAGACTGTCTGCATCGCACATGTGTTCAGACTTGTGCAGCCTCACAAGCCTTTCCACTTAGGGGATCACTCTGCTTTCATAACCATAATTTCCTCTCCTCAGTGCATTAAACTGCAGATAGAAATTTGGTTCGATTTTGTGTGCTGCTCTACCTCTAGCCATTGCCAGTTTCAGATCACACTTTACAGAAAATGAATCCTTGGGTAGCTCTTCTCCCTCAGGACACGTCCGCATTTTCCAGGTTATGAGGGCAGCAGTCACCCAGTGGGGAAGGAGCTGATCAAGTCCTGCTGTGTACAAAGCATTTTGACAACTGAAAAGATATCTAAGACTGGCCTAAATGGTACTATGTAGTCTTTTCCTTTAAAAGGGATCCTGCCAGGATGCTAAAATACTGGCCTCCCCCAGCACCTGTTGCAAGCTATTTCAGTCCTTTTCCAGGGTCTATATAGAATCTGTTACCAAATACTACAAATACGGATGTTAAACACAGTGTGAATGGCTTACAGGGCACTAATCCACATAGAGAAACTGCACCTGCACCTTTACAAGAGGCTGAGGCAGCATATTATTACTTTTAAAAGAACCACCATTCTCTTAATGCCTGGGATTTAATTACAGTAGAAGGCTTAGGAATTTCTGTCCTCCCATAAACAGAAAAATGGAGACACAGAGCCTTCCCAGTATTTCTGTAGGTGATACCCAGTGTTAATACCACTTGGTTTTGTTGTGTTTTTATTTCAAGCTTTAGACATGCATATGTATAATATTAATACCACTGCACTATTGCTATTTTAAATACATAGAGTACCTTCCAAGAATGCCCAGATGCTCCCTTAAAAAAAACCAAACCAAACCAAAACAACACACACAAAAAAAGCCCCCCCAAAAAACAAGCAACCAAAAAAAAACCCACAGGAAAGAGTGTTTATTTGGTGTTGTCAAAGAATGAATCTAAAAGACATTTACTCCAGCCCAACGTTTCCAGCTATTTACAATTATTTACAATAATGAAGAGCTTAGTCCTCCCTGTGAACTTCTAAATTTTTGCTGTTATTATGTTAGATCACAAAACTAGTGAGACTTTTAGAAACTTTGCCCTTGTTTTTGACATGCTATAATACATTTTGCTCCTGTAGGGGGACAGTATGCATGTAATATGCTGCTGTGTCATTCTGGATCTGATAATGTTTATGACTGCCTGAGACAGATTCTTTGCAGGATTCATAGTCCTTTCTCCCCCCTTTCTCCCCCTTTGCTGCCCCTCCTCTTCCTTCCCCTTTACTCTCTGAATATGTTACCATCCTCAAAAAAAACACCTTTCTTGTATTTCAGTGTTTAGATATTATAAAATTACAACTGAACACAACACTTTGGTGGTTAGACATATATATAATCCTTACATTTATTCATTCTTAATATTGTCTATCATTAAAATGTATAGCTCCTTTAGAAAAATACTGTAACAACATGCTTTTAGAAAAAATACTGTGACAATTAGCATTATTTGATTAACCCTTTAAATACCACAGGATATTACTAATCCCATTAGGTTAAAGAAAGGGAAAAGCATCTTATTTGTACATATGGCTTTATTGTGGAAGACCTCTCTCTGAAAAGTGGACAATAAATTCCAGAGGGATTGATCGGTCATAGAAGTTGATCACTCACTTCTTTTCTGGCTGAAAAAATAAATACTTTCATGAAAGAATCAATAAGGGTAGTGGTACAGGCTTTTTGCTCCTGCTGCTCTAAAAAAAAAAAAAAAAAAAAAAAAGCAGCAATAATCAGTAATTTCATGACCTTGTATTCCCTTGAATTTCCCCCTTCTCTTCACATGTTTTTCATTCAAACCATGGACAAAAGTGTGGAGTCAGCCTTGAGTTAAACTGATTTCCCACAAATTGCAGACCATTCATGAGATTCAGATACTTGCTATTTGAAGTAGACACTAATGCAAATGCTCTGGTATGACAGTAAAGGAGATCTGATCTGCTTAAAGGAGCTGGGCATGCTGCTGTTGTACAGGCATACATGCATCTAGGGATCATTAAACAATGAATACTTTTTTTAAAATTTACAAATATCCATGTCAATTAAGGCATAATAGCAATATTTGTTTCAATATGCATAATTAGCTACTAGAACAAGGAGCAGCAAAAAGGCTGGCTTCTCTACACCTTCCCAACAACCCTTGGAAATAAAGGAAGTCTCAGTCCATCCTTAGATCACCCACGAAGAAACAATGAATGACATCTAAGTGGTACAATTATTAATTTTCTTGTACAGAATCTTTAACAAACTCAGCAAGTTGAATGAACTCATAATTATCTAAAGCAGATCACTAAGGTCTTTCAAAGTACACCTAGGAGATACGCATTGAATCATGCATGCTAATGAAGTTCCAGAATTCCTTCTAATTATGACTTTTTTGTGTCTGGTCCTTTGGGAAGGATCTACCTCCACTCAAAAGAACAGCTATGCTGTTTGCCAAGGGTGGCACCAGGACCTTAATATCTGTGCTCTAGAACGCAGCACAGCTTCAAAGTTTCCTGGCAAAGCCTCCTTGCCTAGAGTTTATCTTTTTTTTTTCCTTGCCTACATGGTTTCCCTCCCCAGCCATTACCAACTAGAAGGGCTAATTCAATAGGAACATCAGCTCCATTTTTTATTTCAGTCAACAAAGCCAAAGGAAACATTTCACATCATTACTGAGAACGAACAAAAAAATAGTGAACACCATAAAGTTATGGCAGAAGTCTAAGTTTCACCTATGCTTTTAACACTGAGCATAGTTCTGGTCCCCACTGCTCGGAAAGGAGATAACAGAAACTGAAGTTGCTCAGAGAACAACATAACCATAAACACAGTTATTCTCTAAAAAAAACCAACTCTGCACCACTGAAGAGAGGCAACTGAATGATGATACAAGCAGCACAGACACAGTGGGTAAGGGTCAACTGCTGAAGGTCTCTTCCAGTACAGGAACTGGGAGGAATTCAAATGAAGCTAAGGACACTGCCACAGCAGTTATTAGGCTATGATAAGGCTGCAACAAGCAAGCTGCCAAAATCTATGGTTCTCTTTGTGCAATTGCAGGGAAAGAAGTAACAACAATAGCAGTGCCCTGATATTAACAGGGCACCAATAGATATTAATAGTTTAAAAAAATAATTCAAGCCTGAAACACAGCAAGGCATACTACATTGTATGCAATAGGCTTTTGTATTTGTCTTCTCTGAAGACAGGCTGAGCGCGTTGGGGCTGTTCAGCCCGGAGAAGAGAAGGCTCCAAGAGAGACCTTATAGTGGCCTTCCAGTACCTGAAGGGGCTACAGGGAAGCTGGGGAGGGAGTTTTTCTAGTGGCATCTAGTGATAAGATGAGGGGTAATGGTTTCAAACTGGAAGAGGGTAGATGCAGGAAGAAATTCTTCACTGTGAGGGTGGTGAGACACTGGAACATGTTGCCCAGGAAAGTAGTGGCTGCCCCCTCCAAGTGTCCAAGCCCAGACTGGATGGGATTTTTAGCAACCTGGTCCACTGGGAGGTGTCCCTGCCCATGGCAGGGGAGTTGGAACTAGATGGTTACATAGAATGATTTGGGTAGGAAGGAACCTTAAAGAATCTCTTGGCATTTGAGACAAGTACAAACAATTACTCAAATATCATAGAGTCATAGTAATGTAATTGTTTGTACTTGTCTCAAATGCCAAGAGTGTCAAGTGAGGCAATAAAAATCAGTTTCTCTGTATCATACCCACTGACCATTTTTGGAGTTTCTAGGCTGAGCTCTGTTTTCTTAGATGACTCTGTCTGGATGAGTAAATAGGAAAATATGGGCAGGCTGTGTTTCTATACTGCTAAATAAAGGAGGGCCATGGACTTAGATCTGGTCCCAAAGCCAAATGGCAATGATTATCTTAGTTCCACTGCTTGGGTCTGTACAGCATGGTATAAATCTATACCAGATTTGTCTAGGTCACCCATAACTGGAACAGGCTGAAACAAAGCTAGGGAGTGAACTACCTATTAACCAAGAATGGGCCATCATGAATCCAGCACTGGGGCTCACACTCTGGCTTTTCTTTACCCAACAGTATAACTATTTGGATATAGTATATTCAAATGTCTGCCCCTGTTTACAAATCATTTTATGTCTCTCTTCTAGAGACCATGTAGCAAAAATAGTTCCAAAATCAGGGATAAATGACAACAGCAGAGTGTCTGTAGTAACTGCACACCACTGTCAAGCAATCTTCACATACACTGTTTGCTAAAGCTTCCCAAAATAATTTCCAGTGTTTAAGAAAATGTGTGCCAAAGTAATGGTACTTTAGACCTGAAACCTACATATCATTATCACAGATTACATCTAAGAACTCACAACAGTAAAAAAAATATATACATATATACATGGGTAATTTTTCTTAAAAAAATTACACATAGGTTTGAAAAAAGTCTCCACAGGGTTGAAGCAAATGAATACTTGGGCACAGGCTTTGTTCTCCTGTCAGACATTTCCCAGGAACAAAGGCTTCATAACCTACAGCATTTTCGGTTTTTTCTGCTCCTATAAACCAAAATAATAATAAAAAGAAACATTGCATCAGAGAAGCACTTAAATTTTCCACATCCCAGGATGCAGAATATACTCCTGCTGCAATTGTTGATGCAATAAATTAATTAAATTAAAAAATAATAAGTGATGCCATCACTGAATTCCCCATAATACTGTTTCATTCACAAAAACACTTGAAGCTTGAGACTGATGATTCCAGCTTTACAGGATCATTCTTATTTAGTAACTCCATTACTCTCTTAATTACACCTTGCTGTGACTGATAAAGTCCTTTTAACTGTAAAGTTTGGGATGTCCAGCAGCATCACAGTTAGGCTGGAAGGGACCTCTGGAAATCAGGAAGTCATATTCCCTGTTCAAAGCAAGGCCGATGTCTAAGTAGTATCAAGCTGCTCAAGGAGCTTGTCCAATTGAGTTCTGTCTACGTCCTACAGAGCTTCAGTTCAGCAGAGACAAATCTCTGAAAGCCAGGAAATACAAAGAGAAGGCACCACCAGTGCCTTGTGAAATTGCTTTGCTGAAGCTGCCAAAAGCCATCAAGAGTTTCCCAGGCACAACGCCTGCACTACCTTTAGAGGGTGGGAGGTTTCATTACAGCAAGTTAGCAAAGCTGTGAAACCAGTGTGGGCCGACAATATGCCAGTGGAAAGGCTGGGTGCATGATACGACAAAGAGGTACAAAAGTGTTGGCAAAAGACAGTGACAAATAATTTCTCCTGGCTCAGAATCCTTTTGCTATAGGGAGCTGTCTGCAAGCAAACAGTATATAAGGATGGGGTGAGTGTTTGATGATGGGGTCAATGAAAGCAGAGCATTTAACAGCACTGAGGAGTTGTAAAATTTGTCCACATGGTGTTGCCATAGAGCAGCCTCAGAATTTGAATGGTTGGTAGGGTGGCTTTTGAGAACATGTCCAAACACAAATAGTGCCAAAGCAAAGAGGGCTTGAAGTCCTCCTACATGCTTTTTTTTCTTCTCTTGGGCAGCCTGCTCTCTCTGCAGATACTTGATCTTCTTGTACAGTGTCACAGCAGAAGGCATCTACTCATAAACCGACTGTAGTAAAAATAGACCTACAGGAAGGTTCAAGTCCATTTGCTGGACTTCATGGATTGACTGGTTTAACTTGAGGTCCCCCTGGATTCTAGTTCACATGAGGGAATAAAAAGAGAAATCCAGCTCCATGGAAAAGCATCTTATTCCCTTCTCTCCTTCCACCCACTTTCCAGTTCATACGCACAGGGCGAGATCATAGAATATTAAGGTTGGAAGGGACCTTAAAGATCATCAGATTCCAACCACCCTGTTACGAGCAGGGACAACTCACACTAGACCAGGCTGCACAAAGCCTCATCCAGCCTGGCCTTAAACACCTCCAGGGAAGGGGCAGATAAGAGGTCATAGACCACAACTTCTGCAGGCACAGGGCTCGCTGGAATTCATCTTACTTGTAAATGGGAGCAGAGGTAGAGGGATAAAACTGCCCTCATTGCCCAAAATATGCCTGCTGCCTTTCTTCAAACTGTTGTTACTTTCCAGGATACCATTTTGAACCACCATTCTCCTTTCCAGTTTCCATGGGATGTCTTGTGGTTCTTTTCTACAACTCAACCAGTATCTTCCCCACTCACTCTGTGGAATCACTAGGCACTTCATTTATTTTTACTCAAAATGTTGCCTGGAAGGCTGCATCATTTTCAAAATATGCTTTACATTAAAATGTATTTTCAGTTATGTAACAGCCAATCCCTTCAAATCTGAATCCTCAGAAAGACCTATTATAACCACATGCCTGTACTTACTTCTCTGATCTTCAGCAAAGGCAGATTCCAAAATCACAACAGCTAGGTGTAAGTCAGAATCTGAGCCACTGCCATCTTTGGAAACCGGTAGGAGAAACCATTTTGGCAAAGTAATTTCTGAACACAAAAATTTCACTTGCTTGGTGAAACAAAATCCTGCACTTCACATTGCATAAAATTTAGCCTCTTCAAATGAGAGAGTCTAGTCGTAAGTGGAGAAAATGCTGAGGAACGGGGATTAACTGAGGAATTACTGAAAACAACAACAAAAAAACAGTGATGGAATCTGAGCACTTCAAGAAATGCTACAGGATTTGCCCACATCTTGCTTGAATGATCCCGAGTTTTCATCACCTTCTATAGCATCCCATGGATTTCAGAGTAATCCAAAGCTGCACAAAGATTTCAGAGCCCTTATGCTGCAGCCAAATGGACCTGCAGTGTACCCCAGGGTTCTGGTCCCTCTATCATCTGGGGACCTGGCCAAGCTCTCTGCAGAGCCCATCTGCCACACACAGATGGGCTTCCTTGCAGAGGAAACAAAAGCGGGAGGGAGGGGGCTGCCACACATCCTAGTTGTGCCCTGATATGCCCTAGACAGACTGTCACCAGGGCATACACCTCTTTCCCAGGCACTCAGAAGTATTCCCAGGTCCCGGACTCTAGAAACAGTCTTAGAAAACCTGTTTTTTAAACTCTTAACTCAGTGGCAGAGTTGGTCCTTTGTTTTGCTCTGATACACGTTGAGACTTCAGCAGAGGAGTGGAAATACAGGAGCGTGCTTAATTACTTATTTTTAAATGTGCGACAGATATGCAACAATCTGAATGTCTAGACTATAATTTACATAAATACATTTTAAACCAAAACATTTTAAAATTACTTCTTTCCTGCTTCTCTGCTTAAGTGCTTTGCTGGATTGAGGCCAGACTGCAGGATCGAGCCGAAGGTGCATAAATCAAACCTTCAAAGAAATACAATGTTCACAAACACTGCATTTGGTTGAGCAAATTTAGAAGAATGAAAACAACTATGAAGAGAAATTAGATTGGCTGAAAATTAATAAAGCACAGCTGGAATTATTCGATTCATCCATATTTGTTGCTTAAATGGCTCTAGGGCTAAGTCTTGCTGAAAGAAGATACTTCAAGACTCAGGGGTCAATTGCTTTTGGAAACAAATTGACCTACAGGAATACACTTGTCTAATTTGGTTCTTGCAGCGGGGCAAGTCTAGAGAAATACATAACCAAAAAACCAATTTAGATTCCAGTGAGTGGATATCAGAGGTCAAGTTTAAGGTTCCCATAAATTTACATACATACACTAAAAGATTAATAACTTTTCAAGCTACTGGGTTCCTTTGCAAAAAGCAAAGACTTCGAGATAACATCTGAGAAAGAAACAACATGTGCTTCTTCCACATTCTGTTGGATAGATACCACGGAGCCAGAGCATTGCTTGTTGCTCTGGCTAGCCCTGCAGTATTTCATACAGTTTGGTCATATTCAGGGACCGCAACTACCACTATTGCTGGCTCAGCTCCTAGAAGAAAGCATATTCAGATCTTCCAATCATTCATTTTGAAACTAATCTTATGTGCCAGTTCAAATATTACACTTTAAGTTAACCGGTCTTACTACTAGTAGTATTAGCATATGGAGATCTGTATCCAGTCATAGAGTTATTATAGAGCTGGCAATGAGGCCTTCTGAATATACTTATCTGTTCTAAATATAATGCTTTTCTTCTAGATAGATCTTGTATGCTCATACATGGGTATTGCTTTCCACTCAAAATCAGGGATTTCTTTTATAAAACATCAGCAAAATGGAACAGGTTTTTAAACATAAAAACACACTTTAGAATACCAAATTGCCTTCAGAAAATGTGCACGGCAGTTAAAGACACACCCTTTTCTTTGGAGTCGCTTTCAGACACATTAGTTGTCAGAAGGAACAATGTACACTATTCTTTTTAGAAGTCTTTTCTTAGAAACACATAGGTTTGGGATGGTTTCTACATTTTTCTTTTCAAGTCATGGAACTTACAGTATTTCATAAAAGTAGTTATAAAAACATGTCACATGGGAGATGCACTGTCCTGTGACTTTGAATCTGTAAAGGCCCAAAAGTGGAAAAAACACACAATCCAAACATGAGGAAGACAATCATTCTACTGCAGGACTCCACTTTTTTGTAAACAGCAATCTGTTCTTTATTTCTGAAGTGATTAAGAAACTGTATCTCCTCCCAGGCATTAAGTTAAAGAGCTCCTAGAACCTGGGGTAAATTCCTGTCTGAAATAAGCAATTTCTCTTTAAATGAAAGCTATTCAAAATTCTAGATAAGTAACTTTGAGACAAGCTCACTCCACTGAAGCTCTGGAGACATTCAAAATAGAAAGATGATGCTATTCGAAAAACAGAACATACTTTTTATAATGCAGCAAGCTTAGACCCCACGTGTCAGTATTATTTGTATACCCAGAGGCTTCTGGTTACCTCAGCTCTACAAATGAAGTGTTGGTGAGTTTACCTGTATAGTCCTCTGAGTGCCATCAATGGTGACAGACAATAAGGGTGAAGCCAGGTTCCACTCACTGGTCACGTTTAGTTTCATCCCATCAACTTCCACCTGTTGTGACACCAAACAAGGCTGTTAGTATGAAGACAGACAGAAAACTGATCTCAAGTTCATTACTGCATACAAAGCAGCAACCATTTTAAAACAGATGGCTCCCAAACAACCTGTCATGTTTACTGCTTCTGCCATAAAAGACAGGGTCCAACAACAGAGTCTTCCAGCTATCTCTGGGGAGAGGTGAAGGACCTGTGAACAGCTGCCTCTGAGTAGCAAGGTTTCAAGTGATTTCCAGCAAGTAACAAACAGCCATCCAACTTTTAAACCTATCTGGACATGCTACATTTACTGCAATTAGACAAGTAATGCATATAAATTCCAGTGACACCTTGCAACCCACACAACAGGGCTTGCATATAATATTCTCTCCAAGGACCAAGGAAGAACTTTTCCTATGCTCCTAATGAAGGGTTTTGCATTGTTATCTTAATTAATATGAGGCAGTAATTAATTCTTCAGTGTTTTTCCTCAAAGTCTAGAAAAACTTAGTGAATTCTGTCATGTTTTCTTCCAATCTACAGCTGATCAGAGGAATACAATTTCTGACATGAATGTAAATGTTTATCCAGAATTTTTTTTAAATAATCCCATAATCTTTATACAAAAATATTTCTCGGTGCAGAGCAAAAATCTTGAATTCTGAAGAAAGTGTAGATCAGAGTAGCTGTAATGACACTTCTGTCATTCTTATACTGTATAATACTGTTTAAAAACAACCATCACATTCAACATCAAGAGCCTCAGAGGTTATGGAAAAAATTATGATACATGGGGTAATATAATTAATTATTCATATTTATGGCATGTTTTGAACACTCATCATGCTACAGAAGGTAGGTAAATATGATTTCATGTATATATTTTACAATAACTGGAAGAAAAAAAATGGTTGACTGACTGCCGTCCTCTCTCAAAATCTCCACAATATTTTCAATCAGTAAATTACAGACAATATTGACACAAATATTGCATATATTTGCAGTAAACTAGAGGAAAATCACTGCGTTTAGAATAAAAGCTGAGCCCACATTTTGCAAAATAGAACTTATAAAGCCTACTTTTTTAGATCTCAGACTAATCATTACTTCATTTTAAAATAAGAACATGGAACTGTAATCTTAGTATAACTTAAAAGAAATCCGTAACACAGAAATGCAGAGGAGCAATGTGTAATTTGATAATTTTATTTCAGTTAAGAAGAGAAAGCTCTGGCTTAAAAAACTGTAATTTTATAGATTTTAGAACACAAAACATGTCTTTTAGTGATACAATCTACTCAATTTCTACAGGCTTCAACTATAAATAAAGTTACATGTAAAAAACATGAAGAAAAACAAGTCATTTGTAATGGTTCACCAACAGGCCAGATTAGCTGGCATGCTTCAGGTACTTTACACTGCTCCAGTGATGCAAACCAGCTATAAAACTGGCTTGAGTTAAACCAGACCTGCAGCTGGTTTGCATTGCCAGAGCACTGCAAAGCAGCTGGAAAACGCCAGTGAACCCAGTCTGCTCTCAGCAAACCTGAATCAGCAAATACTGTCTTTATTAAGAACAGCAGACACCTCTGAAAATGACTTTCCAAATGGAGAAAAGGAAATCCGGTGCTCTGTCTCATCTCTCTCTGATCAGCAACTGAACTTTGGTAAGGCAGTTATTTTAAAAGCTGTCTGTCACTATTGTGATAACCAAAGAAAGCCTGTCTGCACCAGAGCCTGGGTCTGAAAACATCATTTACTGTGTTTCTCCAGGGAAGGAGGGGAGATGGCATGAAAGCACACCAGGCCACTGGCCACCAAAGAAACTTCAACTTTACAGTGTGCTTGTTGCACTGTGGGATTTACACACAGCCTTGCAGAAAATCCACAGGCATTACCTCTAGTCCTAGTGAAGGGTGCTCCAGTCGCACGATGTAAGTTGATACCACCACAACAAACTCAATTTAATCATGAGCTCTTTTGTCACTGTACAGATGAACAAAAGGAAGCCAAGTGTGTCACAGTGGTAAACGACCTGTTTAAAGACCCTCGCAAGGGTCTGTACAAGTCTAGCCATCATTGCTTCCAGATTATTTCAGTATCAAAAAAAATTACGGTGGAAAACACCCTGACAGAAGAGACACAAACAGTCAGGTGGCAGGTCTAAACAAATCATGGCATTCTAGGAACACTACAGCTGTTTATGTGCAACAGAAAAACCAGCAGACAATAGAATCATAGAATCACTAAGGTTGGAAAAGACCTTTAAGATCATTGAATCCAACCATTTACCCTACTCCACGAAGTCCAGCACTAAGCCATATTCCCAAGCACCACCTCTAGATGACTTTTAAACACATCCAGGGATGGTGACTCAACCACCTCCCTGGGCAGCATGTTCCAAGGTCTGACAACCTTCTCAGTGAAAAAATTCTTCCTAATGTCTAGTCCAAACCTCCCGTGGCACAGCTTGAGGCCATTTCCTCTTGTTCTATCACCAGTTACTTGTGAGAAGAGACCAGTGCCTACCTCTTTATAACCTCCTTTCAGGCAGTTGTAGAGGGTGATGAGGTCTCCCCTCAGCCTCCTTTTCTTCAGACTAAATAGCCCCGGTTCCCTCAGCCACTCCTCATAAGACTTGTTCTCAAGGCCTTTCAGGAGCTTCACCGCCCTTCTTTGGACATGCTCCAGCACCTCAAGTCTCTCTGTGGAGCCCCCCACCCTCAGGCAGACCAACACTCCCTCCCATCTTGGTGTCATATATTGTGTCTACCATGATTTCCCCATTAAGAAAGAATAAAGACAAGGACCGGAAGGGAAGTGTTATCTGAACTAATGTGTACCCCAGTAATCTGTAACAGTCTTCTCACAGAATGGAGCTACAGGCTCTTGGGTGCTTTCACCCGGAGCTCACCACTATATGTGCAACTGAAGGAGATGATGTGAAGCCAAGAGGATCCAAAGGAAGTTGGCCCTAATTGGTAAGACAATAAAGCCAGGAGGTCAAGCCACCGGACAAAATGAACAAAGATGGAGGATATGAGATTTACTAGATAGTGAGTATATTACTTTCCCTACAAATGAGGGGAAAGTGGGGGGGAACAAACAAATGGGGGCTGAAATCAAACCAATGTTTTACCTAACAAAGGAAATCTTCCTTGTGCAGCTCAACAGTCAATGGCCAAGCAAGGTTAGTTGGTGAAGGCAGGGGAATAGATAAGATGTTCAAAGAACTTTTCAGAATTCTGTTTGCCTTCATTCCTCCTCTCGCAATGGATATGATATTAGAACCTAACAAATACTGCAATAAAATCAGAGCCTTTTTGCTTTAGCCTTGGGAGGGGTGAAGGGAGACATAAGGATAACTAATGAAAGAGTTACAGTGACTCTTTCCTGTTTTATTTTGCTTCTGTGCTCACACAACAGCCAGGAAACAATCTCACAACGGATAATACCACTGTAGGGAGGAATCCCAGTCAAATCTCTCATGCAGTGGGCTACACTGTGCTTTATACCACTGCTATATAGTCTAGCTTTATCCTCATTGACCCAGTTCCAAGTGCGTGCACATGAGTGTATGCACACATATGTACATGGTTGTTTAAACCATTGCTACACTACATCAGTGTGGTGTGGTGGCAGTGGTTTTTCTTTATTATTATTTTTATTTTAAATAGGATTATCCCCCTGTAAAGGGCAAAAAAATATCAAAGCAGCCATGGTCTTCCTTTACAATTATTTCCAATTCAAAAGCTGTTGTAAATGAGGTCTCAGAAAGAAGAATGACAAGTCCAAGACACAATGCTAGAAAAAGGTCAACAGCTTACTCTACTGTCACAACTTTGCAGATTTCTGCTGGCATGCACCTGAACTACTTAAGTAGCAGCCCCTTCACCTCTTGTGGACTGAGTTCCTGATGTTCAGTATGATAGGTACCAGGTAACCAATAGTGCAAAGAGAAGCAAAGCATAATCTGCATTCAGTTTCCTTCAGAAAATATAATTTGGCATTCTATATGCATGTCAGGCAATTAAAGGAGGCAGCACGAGCCTGAGTGTTATAGCTCTGTTAATTTACTAATGCAGTCTCACATACATCTGGCACATGTCACTTCTTTTCTCCTGGAAATGAAGGTGGTTTTCCAGGAGACTGGAGGGCAGCTCGAGCAGTTGTTTCCTGCCTGATGCTTCAAAATACTATGCCTGAAGTTCCTCATGCCATTTTTTAGTCTGACTAACTTAAGTCTGCTGACTTAATCCCATGGTTCCAATTTTCCTCACAGCATGGAGTTTAACTTGACTTTAACTTGCTGTTTTTAATTCCTGGCCTAGACAGTCCTAGCCATAAACTGCTGGGTAATTTCACCCCTACCCTGATTCCTTACATCCCTTAATTCTACTTCTTGCTATAGAAAAAGTGATGGCCTTCCCTAGTTGAACAGATCAACCAAAAGACAAGTCAACTTCTGCAGACCTGCTTTGCTGAAATCTTCCCCTGATCAAGACAGCTACTTGTCAAGATGTTACCTCTTAGGAAAACACACTACTATTCACAGGAGATTTACGAATATTCAGTGTCATAGGTTCCAATCCCTTCAACTGCTATTTAGTTGCAAATCTAAGGCACATCCAGTGGATAGCAAGGACTCTACAAGCTGAAACCTTAAAATCATCCTGCAAGGAAGGAAAAATGGTAGCAAGCATTGCTGCTGTAAATGTGAGGCAGCATACACATTTGAGGACTTCCCTCAAGCCTACACAAAGCAAAGATGTCCTCTCTCTGGGAAAAGAAACTGTCTCAGGCAGAAGCTTCTTCACCTCCATTCCTGCTAAACACCACCCACCAATTGTGTCAAAATAGCAAGGAAATTCTCTTCATTTTCAAGAGACAGGTAATGGCTAAGCATTGCTTCTTGTGCAGAAGAGGGGATGGGCAGAGAACTCGTAGCACAGTGTGGCAATAGAAAGTAGGTCCAGCTGCAGGCAGCAGTATCCAGTAACAGTCTGCAGTGACCTCACGCTAAGCCAAACTGAGTTGAACAAAGCGGTTTTTGGTTCCCAAATGGTTTTCACAAAATTCCTGAAATTCTCCTCTAATCTACTGTCCAGCTAATGGAGAAGCACCTAGAACAGAAAAGGCACATGAAAACTGTCCTGTGCCAAAGCTATTGTCTCTTACCTTTTGCAGTCCCGTGTAGTTTTAGGAATGAAAACAAAGTCTTTATGGGGTTGAAGAGGCTAAAGGCTTCCTTTAGAAGCATAACAGGTGAAACTCCAGGCATTTTGTAAAATATTTTGCTAGTCCTCAATGTATAAAACACCTCCTCCCCAGTCAGCAGGAGCGATCAAACACTATCTTGCATCTCTCTGTATATTCCCAAAGCTAATAACCACAACACACTTCCTTATCACGAAAATTACCAGCCATCTGGAGGTTGCAAGGATTTGTGGTCTTTTGCAGAGTTGTCTTAGCAATTATTGTGTCTTCCTACACAATTTTCTCAAGCTCCCACACACCGCCTTTAAGTACCTTGAATAAAAAGGGAGTTATATCTGCCACATTAGGAAATAGTATCAACCAAATAGTACTTCCCATGTTGTAATAAACACATAAACACAAAGAAACCCATAAAGACTTCCCATGTGGGCAGCTCTTTTTAGTTAAGCTCCTTTTTCTTGTATATGGCTTTTCTCCTTTTCTTTGGACCATATTCGCCAGCGCCCCAGGTGTGAATACCCATAAAGAGTTTGACATTTTTCAGGGTGATGTCCTGGAAGAGACTCTTGTCAAGTTTACAGATGGCACAAAACTGGGGCAAACAGTTAATACACTCTAGGGTAGAGCTGCCATTCAGGGCGAGTCTAGACAGGCAAGAGGAAGTGGCTAATAGAAACTTCATGAAATTCCAAAACAAATTTTCAAGTGCAGCGTGTAGGAATCAAGAGCCCACTGGAACAATACAACCTGGGACCTGACTGGCTGGGGAGCAGCACTATGGAGAAGGTCTTGGAGATGTGGGTGTACATGTCAGCTGGACATGAATGAGTCAGCAGCAGAGGTGGCTAAAAGCATCCTGTGCTCTGTTAACAAAAGTATAGTCTGCTGATAGAGGGAAATGATTAACCCCCTATACTCAAAACTCAGACCAGGTCTTGACACTGTTCCACAAGGAAGACATTGACTTAGCTTAGTTATACAAAGTTCCCATTAGCCAGGTCCTCTTGCCTGTCTAGGTCCCACAGGGTGGCAGCATTGCCCTTGACTGTATTGAGTAGCTTCCCCAATTCTATGTCTTCTGTAAATTTTATGAATGTGCACTCCCATTGCCTCCTCCAGATCATTGGTAAGCTTGTTGAACAGAACTGGTCACCATTACAGACACATTACAGACCCTTGGTGACCTCTAAGGAGAATACGATTCATTACCCATGACACACTGAGTCTGAACACTCAACTGGCTTTTTATCTATCTTATTGTGAGAGATGGTGTCAGAAGACTTACCAAATCAAGGTAAATGACATTCACTGGTCTCCTCTGGTCTACAAATCCTGACAATTTTAAATAGAAGGTTGTCAGGTTTATCAACCCTCAGTAAATTCATGCTGACTGTTCCCTATCACCTTCTTTATTTGCACCAAGCAGACTCACTTTATGAACTTCACAGGGATTGGTTGAACTTCCCTGGCTGACCAGCCTGAAGTTTCATGAGGTTTGCTTTTGGCCTCTTCTGAAGACTGGTGCAACATTTGCTTTCCTCTAGTAATGAGGGACCTCCTTCAACCTTTATGACCTTTCAAAGGTATAGACTACAGTCTTGCTACCACATCAATCAGCTCTCTTAGCACTCTTGGATGCAGTCTGTCTGGTCCCATGGATTTTCATGTGTTGAACTCTCCTAGTTGTGGATTTGACCTACATCTACCTCCCTCCTGAACTCTTCCACTAATAAGAGAGAGCTGGGAGACCTTGTTGGTGAAGACAAAGCAAAGAAGACATCAGTTGTCTGAAGCTTATCTGTGTCTGCTCTTACCAAGTAATTTATGATCTCTTTGTTGATGCAGCATTTTCCCTTTTCAGCTTTTTATTACTAATGCACCAGTAGAAGCTCTTGTTGTTCCTAACATTCCTTGCAACTGTCAAGGTAAGCTTTGGCTTTCCTAACAGTACCCCTCCGAGCCCAGACAATTTTCCTAAATTCCTCCTTTGTATCCTGTCCCTGATTCCACCTCTCGAATGCTGTCTTTTTGCACTGGAGCTCTGCCATTACACGTGTTCTTAATAAAAGCAGTTTTACCCATGAAAGTGCTTCGTTTCCTGAGCATTCTTGCGCTTGGACGATTGTGTCCTTAAAGACCTGTCAATTTTTCTAAGCTCTTAAACTCTTGAGAGCTGTCTCCCATGAAACTTCCCCTACCTGCTAAATAAATAAAGGCTAAGTCGAAGTCCACTAGCCTGAAGTTTGGCATCTGCACCCTGCTAATCTTGTTCCTCATTCCCTTCAGGATCCTGAAGGCCAGCCATTTATTTCATGGTTGCCACAGCAAAGGCTGTCGTTGATTATCATGTCTTCAACTGGTTCTTCCTTAATAGTGAATAGCAGATCCCACTGTGTCAATACCAGTTCACTCATCCATTACCAGTGTCAACCAGTTATCCCAAACACCCTTCAGAAATCTCCCTCCTTGCAACCCACCACGTTGCCCTTCCAGACAATGTCACGGTCCCCTATGAGGACCACATTCTGTGACACAGAGATTTCCTCTGGTTGTTTATAGATGTCTTAGTCTACTTCCTCACCTAGACCAAGCAGTCTGTAACATGCTCCTACCATGCTATTTTACGTGTTTGAAATTTTTCAAGTCAGTAGCCTTCACCTGCCCAAGTGATTTCACAGCCTGGATACCTGGCTTTCAGCTTCTCTGCAGGCACAGAACAATTTCCTCTCTGAAAACCCATAGCAAATCTATAAACACAGGTGATCTTCTCCTCACTCTGGTGAAGGATCCTTCTCGCTCCCAGGCACTAACAATCATATGTCTGCTTCTTAACCTCTACCTGGTCACACCTGCACACAACTCACTTGCTGGTGCTGGTCTTTGTGCTAGCTGTAAGGCATAAACACGCTAGCACACATCTGAAAACACTGACAGGCTTAACATCCACACCAACAACACGCACCTCTTTGCTGCCATCACCACCCTGCCCTTCACACAACACTGTCACTAAATCCCCAATTTTACTCGCATAATTCCCACAGGCTTTTTCAGGGAAATCCACATTGACACCACTTTTCAAGATGACTGGCCTCATCTCAATGAAAAAAAGAATCAAAGCTGAGAATTCCATAAAAAGGCTTTTTTTTTTTTTCATAGATAACAATTTTTTTGTTGTTTTTTTTTGTTTGTTTGTTTTGTTTTGTTTTTGTGGGGTTTTTTTGTTTGTTTTGTTTTTTTTTTATGAGAAAGTCACATGAAGGAACTTGATAGATGGGATGACACTTCCTTTAGCACACTACAATGTCTTGAAAGTTTTGATTATCACAGTTAGCAATGATCTAAAAACCTGCAAGACTAGTTGCCAAAAAAGTGCTTGAAAGAGCAAATAGGACAGAGAGACCCTGTGGTCAACAGTGCAGTGTATCGACAAACTCATTAAAATGTCATAAAAAGAAGTACCCTTAGGACCAGAACAGTGGCTTTCAAACAAAAACTGATTTCACTGATGCTTATATGACAGTCATTTCTTTGATTCAAATTAACCAGTTGTTTTAGCTTACATCTATAGCTTGTAGTTATTGACAATACATTCACAATAGATTAACAGACTGACCTTTTATCTTCTTTTCAGGGACTGTAAGGTTGGCTTTTTGGACTTTTGAAGCAGTTGGCCAGATGCTTTCAAAAGGAAGTTAAAGTATGTGAGTTTAAATCTCATTAAAAAGGCCTCTTTCTTTTTTTTTTTTTTTTTTTTTAAACAAACTTTCCTTTTGTTCATACCAGCACTTACTTTTTTAAAAGACCCCAAGAGAGAGTTCCAATCTACAGATCACTTGTCCTGAAGAAAGCTCTGTTAACTATTTATAGATCATGTCCTTTTGTACCAAACTAGATCAAGCAATTTATTCAGTGCATGACTGCAGGAGAGAAATTCATTTGCTCCAAGTGTCATCAAGGCAGCCTTTTACCTGCTATGAACAAGACCAAAAGATCTGAATTGCTGGGCTTTTACTTCAAATGTACATTTTGACATTGTGTGGGGCGCCGTAATTTCTTTCAAGTTTCCAAAGTATTAAGCACATTCATAGAATGGACAGGCCTTAATCACAAGAAGAGCAAATAGCTCATAACCACCAGAATAAAGCAAACACACGTGCACGCATTCAAATTATCTCTCTTTTCTTTAAAGTAGCACACGTAGTTGCAAATTAGCATTAGCTGCTCTGGTATATCTCAGTTTAGAAATGAGAGCACGCCAACCTAGAGACCAAGGAGAGGAGACACACAACAGGCATCAGCCCCTCCGCTTAAGAAGCAAAATCAAAACAAAACAAGAGAGAGAAGCAATGGCCTTCATCACCTCTAATCAGCAAGTGCTTTCTTTGAGCATTCACCAGGGAAGTGATCCTGTCTGTAAAACCCAGTAGAGGCTATACACAGCAAAAATGCTCCACTGTGGCAAATGCTTTGTTTTATTACTTCAGTTTTCTTTGTCAAGCCATTACTAACATGACCTCTCATATTTGTAATCTGTCAGAGTCCAATAAACTTAAAAAAAAAAAAAAAAGAAATAAAGAAAGGAAAAAAGTGAAAAATACAGTAAGAAAATAAATCAGCTATTAAAAATCATGGACATTTGCTGGCAATAGTTCAGATAGGAAAAGCACAGCTGGCTTGAGGAATATGGGCGTCTATTGTTAAAGGATGAGGAGAAGAAGAAAGAACATGCCTTGCTCTCCTTTTCCAGATGCTTTACCTAGGGTGCCCTGGCTCTGCCTAGCTGGATATGCTCCAACCTGGCTACAGGTATTGCTCCTCGATGGTTAGAAAATTGTGCAGGTGGTTCCAACAGTATTGCTACTGTTACGTGCATACAGGGCACTTTCAAAGTTGCATTGCACTCCAGCTTTCCCTGGCCAACAGGATAATGTGTTTGGGATATTCTTGTTTTCTGTCTTGAAAAGGGGTCTAGCATAGAGCCCAATGACAGAATCAAGGTGATTAAGAGCATTATGCTCAGAGTTATAAATACATCGGTAAAATAAATAGTGAAAAGGTAGACACTGCTGGCTCAGTAGCTTTTGAATCATGATTCATGCCTATATACTGAAATCACTAAGCAAGCCTGATTCCTGAATGACTTTCATCTGCAGAGTTTCCATTATTCTTCTTCAGAGGCACACAGGGATCTCAAGCCCTATCCCACTTGACAGTATAAATTCTCAGAGTAAAATGACTTTATCATACCAAAGTGTCACTACAAAACATGACAAGACTAAAAGTCATACTACCATTTTAGACAAAAAAATATGTTTTGGAATGTATTTTTTTAAAAGCATTAATCTAATACATATAATCAATTAATGAAAGTTATGCAATAAGGATACACAAGATAAGAACAGGTTATTTATTTATTTATTTGTTTTAAAATACAGAGACCATATCACAAAAAGCTGGATCTCCAGCTTAAGAGATAAGAATTAATGAATCCTGCCTTGACTGCCAAGGTGCTGCTGACAAGTCAAACATAACTCTCAAGTCTTAATTTTTGTTTCCTTAATTGGAAGAGAGGGGTGGGAATTAATAGTGGCTATCGAGGAGCTCCCAATACCCCCAACCCAGATATCTGTTTGAAAAGTTATCATCAGAGAATATAAATTAGGAAGATTATTTTTAAAAGACTACTTGAAGAATAAAAAAGACAGGCAGACCAACATGTGCACACATATCCCCAGCATTTAATAAATAAATAAATAAGTAAATAAATGTTTCTATTGGTCTCCTTTCTGAACTGAGAATTATGCATTAGGTAGACTTCCATGCCTGGTCTAAACAAAACAATCTGAAGAGCATCTAAAATCATGAGGACCATAACCATCAACTGAGAAGTGTTTATTTCACACACCATTTACAAATTGATAACAGAAATTCAACAAAATCAGCAGGCTTCAAAATGGCTAATGAGAAAGAAAAGCATCACTTTATTACACGTGGAAGCCACACTCTACCTCAGCCTAATTACGTAGGTGGTCACACTGGACAGAGTCTGCCACTGATTTAAATTACTTTTCCCATCATACTACTGTGGCCCCTAGGCCTTCTTCTCTTCAAACTAGTGAACAGCTACAATAAGGAACAGTTTAAAAATAAATAAATAATAAAAGTAAAACAATGTATTTGATTTGACATTGTGTAGTGACAAGAAGAAAGTACAGTGGGCAACTGGATATGGATTTCATCCAGCAGTTCCAGCTGGATGCTCTCAGCTGTCACAACAGGATATAGGTCAGCACTACTCCTTTGGATACCCCCAGCCCAAGGTTACTCAACACTTAAACTAAAAGCTTTAGATGCAAAATATCTCCTATTGCATATCTTCCCTAAATTGCCCCGGATGCTTCAGGACAAAAAGTGTATCACAGAATCAAACCTGCTCATTTTTAAAGCCAAATCTATTTTTATATCATCTGTGATCCAACGTGTGCCCTTTAATCAGACAGCCAAAGGCAACACTTCTCTATGCTGTATCAATCCACTGGAGTAAGGAAAAAACCAAAATGGTAGCAGTTAGACTAGGTGTGTAGTTTCCCAAGTACAAGAAAAATAGTAGTTGTAGGAAACTGTATCCTTCTTAAAGTCAGAAGATAAAAAAAATACTTTCATTTTTGAAATAAAAATAAGCACTGAGGAAGAAGAGACTTGATGCAGTAAAAAATACCTGTAAACCTATTTCCATTGTTTGGTTAGTTTCAAAGTTTAATAACTTTCAAATCAAAGCAATTGCTTTCACTGATGACTTTCAAGACGATGATCAGAATTAACAGCAGAATCAGATGCTTCCCAAATCCCGTCCACCACTCCTTGCTAACCAACCACACACTTGAACCATCTCTCTTGGGCATGTATGACCAGCAGCCAGACAAAAATACTCATTTTTATCAAAACACACCAGCCATCTTGCAGGGAAAAGAAAGAACTGTAAGGAATTACCAGGAGTAATAGTAGACATATTCTCTCTTTAGAAACCCTCCTCTAGATTTTACAATAAGCCCAGAAAAGGCAGTAAGAATGTCACTACTCCAGAGCTGTCAGTGATAAACAGAAAAGGGAAGAACACAGGCCAGTGCACAAGAGATAAGGATGCGAGGGTGAAGGGAGGATGCAGGGAGAAGACAAGATCTCACAAGAGTCACAGGCCACTTACAGAAAAGAATACTACAAAGATTTAAAACGTTTCCATAAGCAGAACAAATTAAGTTATACAGCAATGTAAAAAAGATGTTTACATCTAATGATATTTACCTTAGCAGTTAATGGGATTGCATTGTTTATGTTAATAAACTGATTATCATGAACTCTCTCAAAAGGCATAAAAGTACTATTTGTGAACACTCCTCTTCAAATTTAGCATTTCCTCATGGCTCCAGCTACTTACATTTCAATAGGTGACGATGACTTGATACTGACTTTTTACCAGAGTAAGCCCAAATTCACTGTGCTAATAGAACCAATTCAGTAAGAAAAAATATTTTCTTCAAAAATGCCATATAAATTGAATTTGAGTTACTATGTTTGGGGTTGGACAATCTTAATTACATTTTTAGCACATAAAAACTGATATGGAAACTGTTCCACAAGTTGTTTGGAACATTCAGTTTTCCGATCTACGTAAATGTAAGGGAAAAAGTGAAGTGCACACCCTGAAAAAATTTGGCATTAGAGACAGATTACCTACATCCTTTAGCATTAAACAAAGATAATTTCCTCATGAAGTGATTATGATACTGTAACTACAAAATTGCAGTCAGCACCTTCTAAACAACCTCTTTTATTTTAATCACCTATAAATATTCAGACTTTGGGCAAATAAAAAATATACATCTTTGTAACAGTTGTCAACAAGAACAGAATAATTTTTACACTGTCCTAAATAAAACATGCAGATGTCACATATTAAGCTGCATATTTACAACAACACTGAAATTCTGGAGATATGACTTAGATATCAATTAGATACCAGGTTAGAAGAAAACTCCTGGAGATTACAAAACAATCATGAGATCTGCTTCTCAGGCAGCAATTCAAGGGCCATCCTGACACTACATTTTCTATTGCTTTTGCTGGTGTAAATACCATGGGAAACGTACAGACTTCTTTTTTGAAAGTTTTGTCACAAAAGGCTTCTCTTTCTTAGAATCATACTGTGGTGCTATCTCTAAACACATTTTGGGACCTCTCAGAAAACTCCATTAGCATTCCTTAACCTAATTTTTCTATCACCTTTTTCTAAAAACTTAAGATAATTTTAGTCTAATAGCCATCATTTCATACTCCCCAATGTAGCCACAAAACATTAGCAAAATTACAAAGATGGGAAAATGTGGGAATTTTACCTGTGGATCATAATGCTTCCATATCCCAAGCCCTAGCAGTCCCCAGAGGTACTATTGCTTTCCTCCTTTTCCCTAAACATGGGCCCAATTCCTGAGCCCAGTAAACCTGTCTGGGCTCTGTCTAACAGGAAAAGAAAGCTTCCTACATAGTACACAGGGACGCTGTGCATCAGCCTTACCCATGGTTTTGGAAGACAAAATCCTTAATCCTTAAGAGATTCCTTAATCCTAAAGCATTATTAATAGCATTCAGCATGCTTAAAAGCAGTACAATTTCGCACTAACAATAATTCCAGTTTATCCTGTATTTTAAGAACTTTCAAAGTTGCAGAACTTCCCACTGCATGTTACCAGCTGTAGCAAGTAATGAGCTGTGTCAGTAGACACTCCTTTAAGCAAGCTAGTTAACCTAGTGCTGCATGTGCAAAGGGGTCAGCAGATGTGAATGGAAGATTTGGATGGCTTCAAATACTTTAAATAAAATTGTTATCCAGAGCTAAACAATGTTGAATGATGCTAGCACGGCACTTTACCTTCCAAAAGAATCCAATAAGCTTTTGTGAATGCCATTGATAGAACGACACACGACAGTACAAGAGCTATTAGGAAGCTACTTCTTGGAAATGAGTGATAGCACAAATCACAGACAAGCCCCAGTTTTCATACCACCATTAAATACATGTCATTTTCAACTTGCCACTACTTGCACCTCGCGTAACAATTATTCTCAATTTCTTTTCATCTGTCCCATAAAAATGATTGCTTCTGCTTTACTTAATCCTCCACTTACATCAACCCTATTGTTCGTTTCCTTCCCTTTCATCTTCTCCACACTAAATCCCCACATTGCTTTTGATCTAGCTTTTTGTTTCCTTTTTTCCCTTACAGATTCTTCCTGATGAAGAATTTACAGCTATAATGTTCATCTGGCGTACATGGTGATATTTTATTGACTGGCTACTCTATTAGTTCTATATAATGAATGGCATTATACAAAACACAAGATGAGTTGCCTATGCCTGTGTCTTGGATCTTAAAAACTAATTTAGCGGAACTTGAAAAACGCTCCGTTTTATCAGTAAATATTCATATTGAATTATAATTGGAGCAGCATATGCAAGAAGCAGCCAGAGAAAACAAACACTTCCTCCTCACAGTCCAAAGAATCACTCTTTCTCATAGTGGCAGGCCAAGTAAATAGAATAATTATGATTTCCACTGCTGCTAAATAAGAAACAGAAAACCTCTCCAGGAACTGTTTTCTGTGGGTGGAATAAATGTCCACAGAAACAACCTATCCTACATTATGCATCCCTTTAGGACTGGAAAGACTGCAATTAGTGAGGCAGCTGATTTTAGCTGATATAAACTGTAAGTTATAATTTAAATAGATGCTGCATTTATTTTTTAAGAAAAAAAAAAGTAATTCGTTCACACAATCCTTAAAATTTAATGCTAAACATGTGCAAGTTTTATCTTCATAAATTAACAGCAATACCAAGTATATAAACCCCTCAAAAATATTTTACCTACCATACTACTCACTGCAAGATCATATGACCTAAATTAAATATTGTGTTTACTCAGATGTGTAAAAAACAGCCACTAGATAAAATCTCTGAGCAGTCCCAGAAGTACAGCCCAGAGGCTCCTTTTCTTCCAGCCTCACAGCCTGCCTGCAACTATGTGCCTCCTCAGGCATGTGGTCTCTGGCCTTGTAAACCTTGTATTCCTCACTGCACCAGTAGAGCTTCAACAAAAGAAGGGCTTTAATTGCTCCCCACTACATCAGACCAGCAGAAGGCAGAGGGGCTGCCAGCTCTCATGCTGACCTCTATGCTAATACTGCTTGTTAGTCCACAGGTGGCACTGCCGGTGTACGACCTTCCAAGGAGGCAGGTGCAGAAACACCCAAACCATCCCGTGTCAACAGCAACAGGCAAGAAGTGATGCCAACGCTTCAGCTCGGGGAAGATACTGGAAACTCCAGGCATGTGCACGTACAAACCCTCTACACAGTTTTACTGCCAAAAAATATAAAGCGCCTGAAGTCTTTCAGATACGTTCAGGGTTAATCCTGGATTTTGATGAGGCCACCTCAGGAATTAAAGACCAACGTGCCACCCACACAAAACACTAAGTTCTACAGACCTAGGCTGCACAGGGATATGCACAGTGAATAATTTCTGATGTTTCTCATCACACTGTCACCTAAGATCAAGGCAATACTGGACAAGTTTAGAGAAGTAAGCTCAACCATCCTCCCTCTGTCCCACCTACCAGCTGGGGATAGTCAAATGTTCCTTCTTTAAGGAAAACTGAGAAATACTTCACTAAGGGGAAAAGATACAAAATCCAGGTTTTTAGGTCTCCTTACCTTTTATTTTACTTGCTAGGGTTATTTTCATTAAAATAGGCCAAGTGCCTCTGCACTTGGGACTGGAGAAGCAGAAGAGTGTAATTTGTGATGGGTAAATGGAAACTATGTTGTCTTTCCAGTCTGTGGATGGTAGAATGGAAAACTTAAGTATCCCTAAACTTCTTGATTTATATTAAGAAACAATAACTAACAATAAAAATCCTTCAGCACAAACAACTGAGGTTGACAAGTCTATTTTTTCTACTATTATGAAAACGCCGGAAACAACACTTTTCTGTATACCTATCTACAGGAATTCTAAAAGCAACTGTACTCATTGCTACCAGCCATGAGAACTGACACACATACACACCTTTGTCAGTTTACAGGTGAAGTATCTAGGAAAGGTCAAAATACCAAAAACAATCAACAAGACCAGCTGCCAAAGCCCTAAATGCATAATGAAATGGTAAAATTTTAACACTGAATTTTTATAACTACAAAATGATGACACAATAAAGCAAAACAGATACATTTTATGTATTGATTTTCTCATTAGTCATGAAAATTTCTTGGCACATTCCTGAATAATAATTCTATGATAACTGAATTCAGACAGGCTCATTCTGTGACAAACACCCAATGAGCTACAGCAGCCATCATTTGAGTTTACTGTTGTTAACTCATGTTCTCTACACAGAATTATCTCAACTTTGTCCACAAAGACAGTTTAAAATCTGAGATTTTTTAAATTTTTTTTTAAGAAAGCCCTTTATTTTGCATTACAGCACCAACTGACTACAAAAATAATCAAAGCTTGTTAACATACATATAAAATGTAATTATCTGGCTGTGCATTGATCTTCACTGTAGGGAGTTTCCTTGTTACAACCACAACAAAGGTGGTGTCTAATGATAGTAATGGCAAGTAGGACTGGGAAAATGAATATTCAGAATTATATGATTAATGAAAAGAAACTCTTGAAATCCCTGGAGCATGACAAACTTTCTATCCAAGAAACTGCCAGTTAGTGCATTAAGTTTACATGTCTCCTGTTTGTTAATAACTGCAATATTTTACCATTTTGTAACTTTGCACATCTTTTTATAGGAATCTAGTATCTTCCTGCCCGTGAAGTGGGGACTGTTTGGGTTGAATTAGCTTTGGTGCCATTAAGAGTGAGGCTCTGGACGTCAGTATCTTCTGATACAAAGAATTTCAGCCACCTTCTCATACACTTTTTCTCTGCATAGCCAAATAATGTAAAACAAAGAGGGATCTCTTAAAATTCTCAAATTCTTTCAAGGTTTCAACCCATTACATTACTTGCTAGTTAGAAAAAAATCACAACATAGATACGTTAGTATCACATTTCATATCAAATATGTGCCAGTTTTTCTTCTTCATGCACTTTGTTTCCAGATAAAAAAATAGCAGAACTGTCTTAAAAGCAATAAAAACTGGATACACTTTCAGTACAGATACATATTCTGAAGGTATTAGTTCTGTTAATAAAGCTCAAACGTGCAAAATCCTCCTTACCATCACAATAGGTAGAAAGGAATGTTTTGCCTTCAGAAGCAGAGAAATACTGGCTAAAGCAGCTCAACTAGGCAGAAAACAGAGGTCTGAAGAACTTTACTCAACGAGTTAAGCTAGCTGTGAGTTAGGAGAATGTAAAGACGGAGTCATATCAATGGCTTAAATGCTTTTAGTTCACCTGTTGCTGTGACATTGACGTGAGGAAACGAGGACTATTTGGAAATAATCAATCCTTTTACGTAATTGCAAACTCTGTATGGCAAAACACAGCCTTTCATTATTTTTTTTTTTCTTAAGGAGAATGGTGCTTTGTTATAGGGCTAAAAAAGAATCTATGTTTTAATGAGTTTGCTCTCTGTAGGACCAACGCAGTCAAATACAGTTGAAATGAGACTTGCATCAACAGATGTCTGCTAGGATATAAGCTAGAGTAGGTTAGTTCTACTTTAAGTTTAGGCAGTCACAAAACTACAGTTGCAGTTTTAGGAGAAAACATTTGTTGGTCTTACGAGTTGTTGTCAGAATTACAGCAGCTACAGGGACAGGAAAAGACAGTGTCCCTATTGTCAAAGAGTAAAATTTTACTCCATTGCTCAGATCTTCTATTAGAAAGAAAATAAATTTATTTTATTTTGACCGCAAATGCTTTAACAGTAACTTTCACAGTCACAATACCACTTGCAGTGAAGGAGTCTGCCAACCCTCCATGCTCCTTGAAACAAAGCACTCTCTCTTTTGACAAGCTTCCAAAGGCTTAAGAGTTTCCTGAATGTGGCCACAACACAGTTCAAGTCCCCTTAATCCAGGTTCCCAGGCCAAATGGACCCCGGACCGAGAGATCTGCCTGCTTCTGGTGGGAACAGTTCACAGACTTCTCTCTAAGAGAAGGTACCTTTTGTCCTTGAAAGGACATGACTGTGTCATTTACACAAATGCTGCTGCTGTGTTTTCAATCACGTTAAGAGTATACTTCCCCTCAAAAATACATTTTGAGACTTGATAATAACAGTGTGGTATCCTTCAACCAAAACCAGGTAAAGCTCCCTTTCTGATCTGGCATGAACCACACATTCTGCATAGGGTTGTCTGCTGGCCTGGTCCCCAACAGACACTACCCACAAGCAATTTAAAATATTAAAATGGACTTTCTCTTCTTTGTCATTCAGAAATTTGGGGAGTACTGAAAAAGATGGTACCTCGTGCATGTTTTAACTAAGGTAGGCATTGTATATACGCTTCAATATGGAATTACACAGTTCCAACAAGACCTTACATGTTGAAGCACTTAGGGAAAAAGACAGTTTTCTTCTGTGTCGAGAAACTTTGGGCAGGCTTTTCCTACAAGAAAAGAACACTTCTGATCCATGAAGGAACAAGTGCCAATCAACAGTTCCTCAGTGAGAAGAGAAAGACTTCAGTGTCCTTAGAATCCTTTTACCAAAGAGCAAACAATGACAAATTAAAAGACCATTTAAATACTTATCACACAACTAAAACCTGTTTCCAGTATAATGGGTAACAAACTTATAAAGCTGCATGTACCATGAAGTTTCTGTAACAGTGCACGAATTTGAGCTTTCTACGATCCTAATAAGCCACTTAATCGTATTAGAGCTGATACCTAAACTGTCAATAGCCCACATCTATAAAAGTCCCATTTCCTGTCATGCAACATACTGCAGACGGATTTAATAAAACCATATTATTACCCTTGAATTTACAGAAAAAAAACCCACACCAAAACAAAACAAAACAAACAAACAAACAAACTCAAGCCCAGAACAATAAGAAATTTTATATATTATCCCTAGAGCGTTGAAAAGATCACCTCTTTGGAAAAAAGACTTCCTTCAACCATCAATATTAGTCCAAGTATTTCTTAGCCTTGGATGCATGCAATCAAACAGAGATTATCCATACTATTTTACATATAGATGCCTTACAATGGAACAATGAGAAAAAACATCCTAGTTTTCCACAGCAGACTGTGCTAAGGATAGTTTCCATATAAGTTAAAGGAAGGCATGCAACACAGGGCAGAATTCCTACAGCACTAAGTTCAAGGTTATCTAAACCCAAGAGACTGTTTACACAAAACGTATTTCCTTAGAAAGGCAAAAAGGTGCAACCAGGGAAAGAAGAAAGAAAAGAACACAAAAAATCACAGTTCTCCCTGTTTGAGAGATTTAAGATACTATGAAACAGTAATAATACTATGTTTTTTTAATAGTGTAATAAGATATGATTTAAAAGGATGAATACATCTATACAAGTGTGCACTTAAACACATATACCAAAAATTTAATGTGTGGATATCCATGTAAAAATCATACAAGAAGAACCAGCATACAACACCGGCACAAAGAGATCCCTGCCATTCCTCTCTTGCAAATCACATATCTTTATCATCAGCAAAATACTGTATGACAATATTTAGAAGAAACCAGACAACTCAATCATGCCCTAATGACCACTACATATGGAAACTATCCATTAAAAGAGTCCTTATCTACATAACCCATTTCATTTCTTCAAATTAAATGTTGCAAACCAAGATGGCTATTGCACAGGTAAAGACCACTCACAGATGTGCACCATAAAGTCATATTGAAGCTGCATGTAGAACTCTCCTTGTGTGTGTTTGCCTTAGTAAAAAATAATGAACATACTTTTCATAAATAAGTTATATGAAAAGTGTTATAATATAAACTCTGTATTTACAATATCCTTAAACTTGGGAATATAAACTTTATCTTCATTTAGCTCTCCCTTACATTAATTGTTTCTAAAAGGAAGTATTACCAGTTAAATGAATGTGTCTATTTTTTTGCTTAAGCCGAACAAATATTTAAAGCTTTCAGTGAGAGAGGGTAACCGACTAGCACATGGTACTGGCACTATGGGAGTCATTCAACGTATAAAGGGCAGCATGGAAAAAAAAATTATCAAGATACTTGTTGGGGAAGATGACAAATGGCAATAAAGGCTGGCAAACTCAGCTGGAGATAAAGGGTACCTCACAGGTGAAAGGCTTAGACATCTCTTTTCTTCCCAATGTTAATTAATCTTCTACGTGCTTTGCACAGATCAGTTTTTAATGTCATTACTTAACAGGAAGAAGTTTTAACATAGCAACATCTAGTCAGAGATTATTCCAAGTCATGAAACTATATCTAAATATTATTGTTCCCAAAGTTACCTGTGCTTTTTCTTTATTCTTCAAACATTCCTTAGGTTTAAGACCAAATTGCAAAATTTGCATTGAGCTTTTTTCAGTACTGGCACCAATTAACAGGCACTGCTGGAGCACTATGTCTCAGTTCAAACACAATGCAGGGTAGTGTTGTTTTAACAAAAAAAACAACCTACCACAACAATAGTTTAATTGAAAACTTCAAAGTGTCATGTGGATTAAATAATTTCTTGATTTAATATTTTAAAGAGATAATTAGGCCTAAATGAGGCAGAAAATACAACATTATCAGATTTTGAAGAAACAACATGTCAGCCAATGCTGTTTTTAATTCTGATCTAGAAAGGATGAATAATATGTGCTTTAAAATTTTATGTACTGATATATGCTGGTAACTAGGAAAGCATACATCACAATCCAAAGGCCAAATTAGAATCTATACTCTGAAGTAATTACATTTGTTAATCACTCCAGCTAACTGTACCAGAAGTGAACTTGTTAAAATTATAAGCTAATGAAAACCATTAAAAAAATTTCAGCTGAAGAATAAAAAACAAAGGAGCACATATCCACAGAAAGGTCTAAGCAGATCTAGTAGAGCAGTTTAATAGTTCCAAATGACTGAGAGATGCCAGACTTATGTGTAACACCAAACATACTTCCTACTGCCATTTTCAAAATAATTTCCCACCTATTCTGGAAAGCATTACTAATGTTGAACTTTCTGGGGCACACCCTTAGCTATTGAAACAGCTTCTGTTGAGAATGTGAATTGTTCACAGAATCGTCATGGTTGGAAAGGACCTCTGAGATCACTGAGTCTAACCATCAACACAAAAAAACCCAAACAAACCCAAACAATCACACACACTCCACTAAAAACACCCACAAAAACCCCCACGACCTCAGCCTACAGCACGTCCTGAAGTGCCACATCTACATGTTTCCTGAACACCTCCAGGGATGGTGACTCCACCACCTCCCTGGGCAGCCTGTTTCAATGCCTCACCACTGGTTCAGTAAAGAAAGTTTTCCTAATATCCAACCTAAACCTTCCCTGGTACAACTTAAACCCATTTCCTCTTGTCCTGTCACTAGTTACCTGGGAGAAGAGACCACCACTGGCCTCCCTACAGCCTCCCTTCAGGTAGTTGTAGAGAGCAGTAAGATCTCCCCTGAGCCTTCTCTTCTTCAGACTAAACAACCCCAGTTCCCTCAGCCTATCCTCATATGACATGCCCTCCAAACCCCTCACCAGCCTTGTTGTTCTTCTCTGGACATGCTGCAGGACCTCAATGTCTTTCTTACTGTGGTGCCCAGAACTGAACACAGTACTCAGGCTGTGGCCTCACCAGGGCCAAGTACAGGGGCACAGTCACTTCCCTACTCCTGCTGGACACACTGGTTTTTTGTTTGGTTGTTGGTTTTTTTTCCCAAGCCTGTAGCGTTGCTTGGGGTTATTGTGACCCAAGTGCAGAACTCGGCACTTGGTCTTGTTAAACCTCATCCCACCGATCTAACCTGTCCAGATCTCTCTGCACAGCCATCCTACCCTCAAGCAGATCAACATTCCTGCTCAATTTAGTGTCATCTGCAAACTTGCTGAGAGTGCACTCAATCCCCTCATCCAGGTAATTGATAAATATGTTGAACAAAACTGTCCCCAAAACAGCACCCTGAGGGACACCACTGGTGACCGGCTGCCAACTAGACTTTTCCCCATTTACCACAACTCCCTGGGCCTGGCCATCCAGCCAGTTTTTCACCCAGTGAAGAGTACACCTGTCTATGCTGTGATTTGCCAGCTTGGGAGAAAGTGTCAAAGGCCCTACCAAAGTCTAGGCAGACAACATCTACAGCGTTCCCCTCTTTCAACAGGCGTATCACATGGTCCCAGTAAGAGATCAGGTTGATCAAGCAAGGCCTTCCTTTCATAAACCCATGCTGGCTGGCCGTGATCCCATGGCTGCCGTGCACCTGACGTGTGAGCTCACTCAAAATGAGCCTTGCCATGACCTTTCCCAGTACTAAGGTCAGGCTGTCAGGCCTGTAGTTCCCCGGATCTTCCTGCCAACCCTTCCTGTAGATGGGTGTCACCTTTACCAGCCTCCAGTTATCTGGGATCTCCCCCATTGACCAGGATTGTTGATAATGGTGGAGAGAGGCTTAGCAAGCTCCCCTGCCAGCTCCCTCAGGACTCTAGGGTGGATCCCATCAGGCCCCACAGACTTGTCTGTGTGCAGGTGCAGAAGCAGATCGTTAACTACTTCTTCCTGGATTGTGGGGCAGTTGTTTTGCTTCCCATCCTTGTCTTTCAGCTCAGGAGGCTGAACACCTTGGGGTATTCAACAGATTCAAAAGGCCTCACACAGTTTGCTCCTAAAAGCATCTATTCTTAAGGCCATCTAGCACTTCAGTTGTTACAAGAACATTTTTACAAAGCGAAACCATGTATAGTGAGAATTGTGATTTGTGGCATAAATTATAATCAACCAAGTAATGAGTATTCACACTCTGCAGAGTCAGCCTGAGCAACTTTGAATCACCTTTGCTTCAGTTCGGATTGCAGATGTATCCAGCATAATGGGCCAACATGATCTGATCTCACCACAGACTTTGGCTGGGTAGATTGACGTATTGGTTGTAACTGACCATGACCATCCCTTGGCCCTTTCCCCTCCATTGCTATTAACTCTCCTATTTCAGAAAGTTTTCTTTGCCAAGGCCAGAAGAAATCCATTAGCTATCTAAGGGAGAGGGTCTATTTGTCACTGTTTTATGTTAAGAGTCGCTGCTGCTGCATTCTATTCTTGCTGGTTTTGTTCTCAGTCTAACTGTTACACAAAGGAGGACCAGGCTCCCAGTTTCTTGAGATTTGGATCTACTATCTATTGCTAACTTTCTCTTCATTTACTGCTGTTATCTTCAAACAACAAAATTTGCCTTCATTCTTGCTTATTGTCTATTAAATGTCTGTGGTCTGGCTGGCTGGGGCTTTGAGCAACCTAATCTAGTGGAAGGTGTCGATGCTTATTGCAGGGGGGTTGGACTAGATGATCTATAAAGATGTTCCCTTCCAACTCAAATCATTCCATGATTCTGTTACGCTAATTGACCATCAATGTAACTTTCCTTTGAGAGTGCAAATGATAAAACTAATATAAAAGACCCTAAACTACTCAAAAGTGTATTCGTTATAAATTAATATGCAAAAGCTCACCATCATCAAAATAAAGATGCTACTTTAACCATATGAACTTGTCGTTAAACTATTTCCCTACTCTCCTATCAGCTAGGAGAAAACACTAAATTAAAACGGGATAAACTGTGCATGCAAACTAGTCTGTTAGCATCAAACAGCTGGGCTTCTCCAACAGTGACAAAGAGGTCACTATGTGAAAATACACAGTGATTACAGCAATAAAGGAAACAGCTGATAGAGGTTAGATGGTGGAAACAAGAGGGCAGCCACAACAGAAAGACAAGGTTGGAATGAAGACAGAAGGAGCACGAGAGAAGCAGAGGAAGAGCCTGCCAAAAGGCATGAGTCTGGGATGCGGAGCTACGGTGTGAGGGGGAAGGGAAGAGCCTTAGTGCCACAATTGGCAAACTCCTCCCATCCTCACACCGCAGTTACAACTCAGATTAACTCTCTTTAGGCTGCACAGTCATTTTGAAGTTATTTCAGAAAGGGGAAATTTCAGAGAGATCTCTGCCGCCATTCCTGACACCAAACAAGAATACATTTTTGGCCACATTACTAAGTTCTCTTGACTTTTCTATGAAAGGCTGCAACATCCCCTTTATGATTTGGAACAGAGACTTGAAAATCTGCCTGGGAACTGAAACTGTTGAGATGCAGCTCTACCATCCTTCTGCAAACTGTGTAACTTTGGACTAGATCTGTAGATCACCAGACTTCACAGCTGCATTTCTAGAAGACACTTTCTTGTATTTAACACATCTGAACCCAGGGCTGAACATGGTTTCCCCTGAAATTATGGGTTTGGATTGCAGAATACCAAGTCAAGTGTAAACCTAATAAAACCGTCACCTCTGTGGTTTCAATGCTTACTCCTGCTAAGGCCAAGCACCAAAGGAAGAAGACTCAGTATAAACAGCCCACAAGCAACAAAACTGAGGGCCCCATGACTAGAGAAGGCAGACTGGAATAAAGATTGGAAGTGTCAGTAAAGGAGGTGAAAAAAAGATAAAGAGGAAAATTTGGAGCAAGCAGTAAGGTGTGGGGGACTCACTGAGCAAGAAAACTAAAAATGGAGAATAGAAATGGAAGTGGTAACAGAAAGACATGAAACCTAATTAAGAGAATGAAAGAGATGGAAGCGCACACTGCTTGTGCAGGGAAGAAGGGGCTAGAAGCATAGGATGAAGGAAGGCAGAAATATCTAAGGAATCAGAAAGTTATGTTAGAAAAAGGACTATCCAGACAAATAGTAAGGTAGAAAAAAATGGGACAAGCAAAAACAATACTGAGGCCCTGGGAAAGTAAAATGGAAACAAGGACCAATGCATGGATGATAGCCTGGAGGCCTACAGAGCAGCACACAGCTACACGGGAGAAGGTCCTGCAGAAGAGAGCCAAGACTGATTGCTAAGTTATGAGAAAGTCCAAAGGGGAGACTCAGACTGGCCAGACAATGAGCATAACAGAGAGAGCTCTCTCTCTCACACACACACAGAGTTGATAAATTCAGACACAACTTTATGTGAATGTGAACATTAAGAACTGATGGAAGTTTGAGATATGAAGCACTACCTGGCTTCATCTCCTTTGCATACATATTTTAAGCAGATTCAAATGCTGTGTGCACATTACTGAGCAATACTCATTAACGACACTAGCCTTCAAATTGTTCATGTAGGCTTACTGCATGCTACTCAAGCCTTAGACCACAGACAGTATTGTTTTTTTCATCATCCTTCTCACATCTCTCTTAGTTCACAGTATTTCACTTCTTCACACTACATCAGTTTATTTTCACCACATTCCCATCATCTCACACCATCTAGCACAGGTGAGACAGCAGCATACTACACTTTAAAAAGACTCTACTAAACACGAGGCACGTGAAACCTGATACTGCAGAGTACTTGGTTTGCAACTTTAAATGTTCTGATAGCAGTGACTTCCCCTGCAGCTACAAGTATTCAGTGTTTCCATGACTGATTCTAGTGCAAAGTTTGAGGCCTAGAGAATGAAGAGCATATCAAACTGACACGAATTTAAAGAAAGTATCATTTCAAAGATTTGGGTAGAAGTTCTGAAATACTTTAGTAGAGACAGAGATAGAAGTCAGTACACAATTCCACTATTGACAAGACTGACCCTCCTCTTCCTTCACCCTCTCCTCATACTTACACTTCCACAACAAATTAAACACAGGTCTATAGACAAGAGTCCTCATCACTACACAAACTATGGGAAACACCCAGAGCTAGCCCATATAACACACTGAACAGCAAAGGGATTCTGTGTTCGTTCAGTCACATAGTTAACTCTATTGCAAAAGGCACATCTGACATCTGGCATTCCTTAAATGTGAGTGATTTTAGAACAGCAACAACAACCTTTGAAATAAAGACTGGTGCACACATTATTACCTGAAATAATTCTAGCATTATGGAGCTATATGTCTATTTTGGTGTCCAGTTGAGTTCAGTTTATTCTATGTCCTTGAGATCTGTAGATTTTCTCTGGAAAATTAACTAAACCATTGACATAGGTTATGACTACCTAAATCAGGTTCCTTTTTTATTCTCTGTATGAGTCACAGATTGTGATGCAATGAACTTTTATTATTTAAAATATCTGCCCTCCTCCTGCATTCAGAAAAATCTTGTTCTCTGTCTTAACCCTTTCAATAACAGTATCTTCAGCCTAACCTCAAAGTGAAAAAGGGGTTAACAAAATGCACTATTTGTGAGTCCCTCCTCTAAATCCCAACCACATACTCATTTTCTGAGCCCATTGGTCAGCATTAACCAAACACATCAAAATCTCTAAGTTTTATGAAAATAAGAAGCTGCACATAGAACGAAATTAGTGCCTGCATTCAGCTCTTGGACAGACAAGGACAATTTGGTTGTCACCCAGCAGCTGGGCTGGCAACCACAGCACACTTAGACCAGAAGAGGTGAATGGCAATCATCAGAGGCAAAACCACCTCAGCTACGTTGTTGGGAGGCAGAGGACTAAAGCCAGCACAAACAGCCTGTTCCTGCAAACTAACTCCCCTTTGTCTAAAGGACACCATGACTGCAAAACAGCCAGTGGCAAATAAACACAGGTGGACCATCTATCACCTTGCCTTCCTTCCACTCCTTTTCCTTAAGTATCAACCACAGCAGTATCTGAGTATCATTCACTGAATATTTTACACTGCTCACTCAAACACTTATCACTACAGCTATCATACTGTTCTTTGTCGTAAGGGTACCATGACATGGCATGACACAGTGCCACGTGCAGTTGTGCATGCCAGCTCTACACAAGTTGGTTCAACTAGGAGCAATTCATCTGCAATAACGTAGCACTGCCCAAACTAGGCTAGCACAGGTTCCTTTGTACTGTACTAAACTGTTCCATGTAAATGTAGCCTAAAATGGGGAACAGTACAGAGTACAATGTCTCTTTGCTGACTACTGAATATAAATAATAAATAGGACTGCTATCCGTTGATAAACCTGATCATTTGTACCTCTAATCTTCATTTTCGTTCTCCCACAACCCAGGTCCCCTGGTTGTATCAGAACATCCTGCTTGCATTCAAATCTTCCCTAACAATGAGCTTAATAGCCAGACGTACAGATGTCCCACTAGTCTAATATAGCAAGATCTATTCCACAGATCTCTGACTTCTACCAACAGCCAACACTGATACCGAATGAACTCTCATGAACAAAGCTATGTTTTCTTAATAATAACAGTTGTATAAACATAAGGTCTTCTCAGTTAAAGGGAAACCAACATCAAAAAGCAGTAAAACATGGAACCCTAAACCCTTCTTTCTTTGAAGAAACACGTTTGAAGCGAGGTGTTTCTAGTTATGGGTGAATGAAATGAGAATTCAGCTGCAACAAACGGACATCCAGTCTGTATGAAAGACTAATTAGATCCATCTGAGAAGCTGTGTCTAAAACTGCTTCACATATTTCAAAGGAAAGCTCTTCTAGTCTATCTTTTGAGAAGACTACATCAAAACATTTAGTCACAGCTGACGCGCATCTATCCACTACAGCAGCATTATTTTTCATAAGGCATAAAAGCTACATTAAAGTAATGTTAATAGTCTGGCCTACTTAAAAATTAAATTAAAGGGGGGGAAAAGACAGCAAATACATTTAGTGCTAAGAAAGCAACTCAAAGCATCAACGAGCTTATTGTTGTCTTCTATACCAAAGTATCAAGAAATCCCAAAGTAGAGTGTTGTACTGAATATTAAATGTGCTGAGATTTACTCAGAGAAGAAAATCAAAGATGAAACACCATCCAGAAGATGGAGAGTTAACTACGGCCTTTGTACTAATAAGCCAGGCTCTTAAGATTACATTAGCATGCTTTTAAATGTAACTATTGATACGGCTGAACCAGCAGGAGGAGCTCACAACATTTTTTAATCTATTCATTCTACAAAATTTGGGGAGGAGGGTTGGGAAGCTAGAGGGGCTTTTGAGAGCAGGGAGGAGCTGGTTAGGGTTTTTCTTTCCAGATATATTGGATGTAAAATCAGTGGTAAAGAAACACATCCAAGCGATGCTCCTGTAAGCATTTTTTTTTAAAAGTGTTTTTTTTTTTTTAGAAACTAGAAAATAATGACAGGAACATTGTGGTATGGGATCTTAAGTGTGCATGGCACACAAATGAACTGAAGACAATACCTGTGCCCCAAGGAGTTTTCCATCTTACACCGAAAGATCACAGAACCACAGGAAGGGCAGCAGGACACACCAAATGTTCTAATGCCAGAAACAAGACTTTTTGAATAAAGAAAATGGTATGCTATGACTCTGTACTGTTACAGATATTGAATTTATATTTCAGTTTAGTGTTCACTGGAATTCCTTGGTATTCATTGGATCATGACCCATGGCAGAACACAGCATCTGTTTTCATACCACAGCAATCAATCCTATGAAGCCACCTGTGTGGCTAAAACTCTTTATTAGGTAATTTAGAATGAATCATTGTAAAACCTAGCTCCTTCTCTGACTTCAATGAGCTATGCTTTAAAACAGCAAAGAATTGTTTGATTCTAACTCATGGAAAATAAATATCCAAACTGACCGTGCTTGCTTTTAAAATATTCCACCTTTTAGCATGTCAGACCTTTAACTGCATTTTCTTTTTAAACATTTCTTGTAGGCTACATACCAGTGCTAGATCATATATTACTATAAGTTTTGTAGCAGACTTAGAAATCTCCAAAACCTATTAAAACCAAACTATTACACTGCACTGACACAGAGGGTAGAGTCTATGTAAAAGTACACTATTAATTCATTACTATTATTATTATTATTCATGTCATTTTTAGTTCTCAACCCTGTAGGTATTTTCTCTATGTGTTTATGAATTAATGTGAATGAACTAATCTGAGAGATACAAACCCACATCAATGATCTCTCTTTACAAAGCAAATGTGCACCAATTGTACTAGTCCCTTACATGTACTTGCTGTTAAACTGGCATGGTATTTTAAAACCAGATGCACTCTGCTTCTCTTTTTGCTTAGCACACAGACACACCTAGTAGAAGTACATTTAAATATTATATGAATATACCCAATATTTAGCAAAGCATTTTTACTTCTATCTCATCTAATGTGTCCCAACATCTAAATTCTCTGAGAGCCTCAATGCAGCAGAGTAGAAATGCATGCCAGAAACACTGAGTTCACAACAAGATACTGAGGCCAAGGCCACTTTCATTTAAAAAACACAATGTCAGCAGCCACAGAGATGTAGCAATTAAAGCACTTGCCCACAGAGTCAGAACACGGGGATCACTGGGATCAATGCTCTCTTCAGATTGAAGGGTTCACACGCACAGTGCTTGACTCCCAGGAGAAACTGTCCCCATCTCATCAGGATAGGATGGGGCAGCCTCTACCCTTCCAGTAAATCTGTCACTGTACAGAAAGGAATGCAGGATCGGCAAAGCCACAGTCAGTCAACAAGGAGGAGCACTACTATAGCCCCACGATAATGGTAATGCTTTGCAAGGGTGGAAATAATGGCTTCTGCTCTCTCCACAGGACTAGCCTATGCAAACCGCATTAAAATGCCATTATACAGAACACCAAGTCTTACAAACAGAAAATACTCTGGAATTGAACCTGAATTAAGAGAGTAAAAGTAGGTACACAGCCTCTAGAACAATAGATGCTATAGGTATACAACCTATAGAACTTGGTGATGAAGAGTTTTGTTTGCACAGCTGCACAGGTTCTGCAATGGAGAATCTGTGTGCTACTCTGCAAGTAAAATTTAGAAAAGGCAGAAGTTTTCTGCTTAGAGCTGTAAGGGTTATCTAACTTATCTGACCCCTCCACTTGTGCCTATATACATGTACTTTCCCTTCATTCAAACTAACACAGGACTCTGGAATAACAGTATATTTTATTCCATAGATATAACAATATATGTAACATTCCGATATATAAAAATATACACTTAGAACTAGAATTACCAGAAAATCTCCATTTGCTGTTCCTAGGGATATATGTTAATTTGTATCTCTACTGGTTACTCCTCTTACAGTTTTAAATCCTACAGGTATTAGCATTTCATCCCTCTTAACACAGCCTTCATACTTCTTTTATATGACCAACATATTATTATGCACCTGAAGCATACCAGGTACATAAAATACTAGTAATAATAATTCCAGTATTTTATTGACTCTCTTAACAATATTATTAATCTCATACTGATAGGGCTAGACCATGTTATTCTTCTACATGTGTCCTGGTTTAGCCAAGATGAAGCCAATTTTCTTTTTACTGATTTTTTTTTCCTTCAGTGAACTCTGTTTTAAGTAGCACAGCAAGTTTTCTAGCTAGTGGACTGATAACGCTCAGTGTTTATAGTTACTGCTGAGAGACTAAGGACACTTTGCTCTTCTTCTTGAATCCACTGCTTTGGATACTAAAGGAGCAGAAGAGTCATACCTCACACTCTCCTCTCAGCTCCTGTCTGCTCTGCCCTCTCTCCAGGAGCTCCGGGACATTTCAGAACGGCTCACAGCTCAAGAGATGCCGTGGGAGTTGCTGGGGGTGAGGATAGAGGTGATAGGGGCTCTGCATATTCCTGCACATACTTGTATATATTTGTACATATTTTCTTTTATCATCAGTATTTAATTAAAGCTGTCTAGTTTAGTTTTCCATCCAGAAAGTGTCTCTCTCCTTTCCCTACCTGGGTGGGAGGGGGAGGGGATTGAGAGCTTCGTTGTCACTGGTTTAATTGCAGATTCTGAGTCAAACCATGACAACACAAACTGCTGGAAAGGCAGAACTTCATATACACTGAATTATGATCCGTCTGCATTCACATTTGCATTTAAGGAACTTAATGTGGACTAACTTGACTTACAACAACATTCTATGTTGTTGCTTTGATTTTACATTATACTATTCCTTTTTACCCTTGATGCTTTCCATACTTGAGCTGCATTTAGTTTGATTTTGGGGTGATTATTTACTCTGAAGCATTTTTCCTCCCTCTGAAAAGAATTTACAAAACAAAAAAAATACTTCCCGAAACAATTTTAAAATCTACTTACCCTTCAGTCATAAAATTTACAGAAACCTAATACAGCAGACTTCTCCTAATTAAATGTTTATATTTTCATTTGAAGTTGAAGCTTTACCATAGCTAGATACACGAATTCACTAAATTAAAGCATACAGATAAGTACTTATCTACTCTAAGCTGATCATACAGGATGTATTCAAATAACTATGACAGCAATGCCTTTGATTTGTATTTTTATGCTCTTATTTACTTAGTATACAATAAGTTTTCTCTTGCAAGCATGAAGAGGTACATGGCCCAATTTTCCACCTACACTAATAAATCTAATATAATAAATAATATATAATAATATAATAATAAATTCATCATTTCTCACAAAAAGGGAAAAAACATTGCTTTTCCTTAAAAATTACTAAAAACAGTCATTAATCAATTTCTCCTTGGGCTGAACAAGTTTCATTAATTCTTCATAGAGATTTCGTGTCTGTACTATATTTAAATGTTCTTAAATTCAAATTTAGGAAGGGATCCAATATTTTGTGAAAATGGTAGTCCATTCTAGCAGCAATCTGAAACAAGTAATTAAGTCTTCTCTACTCCTCGTATTCAGCATTTGACCTATACAGGTCCCTCTGGAAATGTATCAAATTTCCATTTGCTCAAAGTAACTTCTGAACTATTTCACCTTAAGCTTTTTTAAAAAAATAAATAAACAACTTTCATTCACCACAACTTCAATGATAAGAAGCTACTTTATAACTGAAAACATCTGGGAATTCTTTGTCAACTGAACAGATGAGAAGATGAGGCTAAAGTAGTCTGGGAAGGTATGCATCTACCACAGAGATGAAGAACCCTAACAGAAAGGGCTGTTTTTAAACATGACAAAGGAGAATAACAACAATTACTTGCAGAGAAATCACACAAATCGGTGATAAAGAATTGTCGCGACAGAGGATTCCTATACCATACCAAAGAATAAAAAATGGATTATGCCAAAGAAGTTTTCAATAATGCAGTTTATTGCAGAAAATACAGCTGCAAATTCCTCAACAAATCTCAAAGAAAAAGAAAAGTTACTATCTTTTAAAGTGTAATTGCTTATTGCTGGTATCTATTATTTGAGTCTTGGATTCATCCACTGCTTTTCTGAAAACAGAGGTGTAGATAAAAATCAAGATGACCCATCCGTTTTCTACAACCTCCTCCACCCCAAAGATATTAATTGTTCTTCAGCTGTCTAACTCAAGTGACATTCATAACTGAAAAATAAAACTGATGAATATGGAAGTAAGGGAAGTGGGTTATAGCAGTGAAGAGACTGCATGATAATCAGATAATTACTATTTTTCATTCTTTTGTTAAATGAAAACTATACAGTGGATCCAATAAACTGAACTTCATTATTGGATACCTGCTACAATGCATTTCTCTTCTCCTTTGCTTAGGCCACTTACATTCTCTGCTAGCATTTTTATTATACGTTTTAAGTGTATTACCTAGATGGTATCTACCCATGTTGGAGAAGGTCAGTTCATGGCTGTCCATGACACCATGTCCTAACACACACTGGTGTCTAAGGGGCTGCTCACCATGCAGCTGTGGAGGGCAGCTCCCATTCAGCACACCATTAGCAAAGGGACTCCACACAAGCAGTGAGCAGCCAGGAGTGAAAGTCTGCAAAGAGGCAACAAAGGCACCATCACATGGATCCAGAGCAACCTTGGTAGATGACACCTGGCTTTGAAGGGCCAGTTTAGCACAGTGCAGGGAAAGTACACAGCTACCAAGTTTGCTCTATATAGGTAGGTTCCCATTTGCCTTTGTCTCTCCTGCCCTTTAGTACTCTGCAGAATACTCAAGCTTTTAAAGAAAGAGCAGGATCAAACCTTCATCCGCAAAAGTGGATCAAGACTTTGTATCAACAAAATAATAAATTAAACACATTTCATAGCCAGACTGGAAATCAAAAACAGCAAGATGAAAAAGATTCCTGTCTGAAATTGAACTAAACAAAAGAATCCAGAGTTTGGTGACAGGACACTTCCGGGCTGTTTGTTGCTGTTTCACATTAGTCTCATGTAAAGAAGGGTATTCTTCCTTCAAAATCTATTTTTGCAGTAATCTTGACTGTATGATCTTTAACTCTATTGATGAGAGTATATTTTTTAAGCCTAAGAATACAAATCAAAGTCCAGAATCTGACCATGAGTCCTCCAAAGTACTAAATTGATATATATGACAAGCAGTTAGCTTTAAGATTCTTCTAGCAATTAATATATAGGACAAAGGAAAAAAAAAATAGCATTGACATTAATTTAGTTGGCAAGTTAAAGTTGCTAAGTTTTAATTCTCAGGTCAGGTCATTTAGAATCTTTTAATTGCAAAAGTGTTTGTTGTTATGTTGATAGAGTATCACCAGAAACAACTGTCTGATACTGAAAATTCTAGTACACCAATTTTATACAAACTGAAGTATTAGCATATATAACAACAGAGGTACTTCTATTTTAAAAGAAAAAAATATCAAATTAGGCTTCACCTCTACTGGAAACAAGAAAACTAGTATTTCTGTTCGCACTGCTTCAGGCAAACAGTATTGCTCACACGTGACCACTCATCTTTCAAGTCCTTCAGTTCAGGGAAGTAAGGACTCTACAGTGGCCTACATCCAGCTTGCATCGAGGAGGACCCATGTTACAAATGCAGTGGTTAAAACCAGATGGTTACAAAACTCAAATTCCCGAAAAATAAAGAGCAGCAAAGAGCAGTTAACACTGCACAACTGATTAAGATTCTTGTGATAAAGGAAGAAAACCACAGATGACCCACAGACCAAGATGCTGACGAATGATCTGCTCTCGAACAGCAGGAGCCAGGGAGAAGCCTGCTGCTCACTCTCCCTGCACAGAGAGCAAAGCACCGCACACTGAGAGGTGGTGAGGTTCCGGCTGGCCAGAGTAGAAGACTTAACTAAAAAAGAAAGGAGTCACTGTTGGAAGAGTCCCAGTGATAAACAAAATAAATCAGGATGCGAACACTGCTGCTGCAACGCACAGTTTGTGGCGGGAGTAAACTTCTGAGGGGGAACGTGAAGGTGGCTATCTTACTGCACCACAGATTCAGCTGTCTTTGTCACAAGCCACGAGGGGACACAACCCACAAAGTAAGGAGCCCATGTCACACAAACTTAATAACAAAAAGTGAATGCAGAAGTTCAAAAAGTGAGGCTTGTGTTTCTGACAGAAAAGTCAATAAAGAAAGCTTTGAATTTCCCTTTTTTTTTTTCCCCGATGGCATGTTGTATCTCCTGATCAGAAACAAGATTTCTTGTTCCTGGTCTTTGACTTTTCTTCTTTGAAGTTTTAAGGCAATTGTTTTTCCATTGTAAAGCTCTGAATAATAATTCAGAAGGTTTTTTGACTGTGCTGTATTTACTATATTCTCTTGTCTGCAGAACAATCACAGAAGAACCCCAGCAAAAAGAAAATTATTAATAAAGAATAACATGTCCCGTGCTATTTATCCAGTAACAATGAAAAATAACTGTAACTCTAAGCAACCCCAGTATTCAAAAAAATATTTTTACAGAAGCCTGAGCTCAGGAGTTAAATTTAATACACTATACCTCACAGTTTAAGTGAGATAGGCCTCTGGTCACAGTGAAATCCACCTACTGTGTTTTATTTCACCAGTTAAGAAATTTTCCAGATACAAATAAATACGTAATTATCTCTCCCCAAGTATACAGGCTTGGTTAGGGTAGAATCAGAATGCAAAAGTTTCTGTCACCAGTCCCTCTGACCCAACTTTCAGGGTCTGTCTCACCTGGCACCCCTAGTTCCTCCTTGTTGCTTATGCACCCCTTCACCCATTACACTGATGGTTGCTCAGCTCCCCAGGGGTGCTCCTGCAGCTCTACCTCACAGTGGAAGGTAACAGCAGCAGCATTCTGCAGGGATGCAAGGATACAAGCAGGAACCTCTGCATTTGTTATTTGGTACTGTTAAACAAACTGAAGGACTAGAAATCAGACTCCATACATGCTTGGCTAAACTGAGCGTATATTGGCTGTAATGCTCATACTGCTGCAAGATATAAGAACTGTTTAGCAGTTCCATTTAAACTCAGAGACAGGCTTGGACTGCAGAGTGTCGGAATGATTTTCCTTTTCTTTAAATAACAAACCAGCAGCAATAGCATTACACGTTCAACTCCTTTTCTCAGCGTTCATGCTTCCTGGAGAAACACAGCCCTTTACAACTCAGCTGCTTAAGCTGCAAGTAGAATCTATGACTCTCCATATATGAGCCTGTGTGTTGTTACTTTCACAATCATAGAGACAAAAGCATAAAATGATGCTTAGGCCTCCTCCATCTGTAAACTTTCCTCAGTCTGAGGAAAGTACTGAAATACGTAAGCAAATACAAGTGAGTGCCTAGGTAACTAAATGGAACTGAAGTAAATCTCTCAAAAAATAACTGTGCACATATGCACCCAAATGCATGCCTGTGTAATTAGTTGTGCTAAACAAAATTCCTAGTTTGGGGAGGTCCAGCTATGGGAATTAGGTTTCTGAGCTCACAGCAGAAAGGGCCTATCCAACACCCACAGCAAACAGCAGCCACCCTGTACCCTCCTCACTGACAGCGATGCTGGAACAAAATGGTAGAGAGGCTGGGGGCAATGACTACTCTTGGGAAGGGCCATCTCTGTCACACAAAAATGTGCCAGTCCAACTCTGAATTGGGCTGAAATCTGGCAGAGATTTTTTTTGTTTGTTTGAGCAATAAGTTGCACCCAAGTTCACAGGATGCCTGTGAGGGCCACCATATAAATTTAATTCAGTAAAAATCTGAATGCAGACATCATCTTCACTCCTAAAGCACCATTCCACAAGTAGGGTGAGTGTCACTGCCGTGAAGCAACATTATATATTAGGTACAACAATTAGGCCAACAAAAATAATTTTGGAAAAGCAGCTAGGTTTTCATTACCTCAATTCCCATAAATGAAAATAACCATATAGAAAAGATGACCAGTTTCAACTGAAAATCACGTCTCTTAAACTGACATTTCAGTACAGTAAAGCAAAAGTGAATCACTGAGATGATACTCATGTATCTGCCTTCATTAAATGAAACACTAACATCCTTTCTCACAAGAAATCTCATTATTTTGGAAGCAACATAGGTGTGATCAACATGATATAAAAAAGTAGAGCTCTATAAATTTACCTTCTCAATACTGCAACCAGCTTGCATCTTGGCTTTATTCTGCTGAACAGCTGAACTACTGAACACAGCATTACTGTTCTACTCTTGCCATGGCCTATCTTTCTACCTTTTACGCTGACAACATTAAGTGCTTAAGTAATTATCTTAGTATATCTGTAAAAACAATAGTTTATATACTAAGCAACCTTTTTTCCCCTGCGTAAAGGGACTTGGGAGCACTGGTGGACAAAAAGCTCTACATGAGCCGCCAGTGTGCGCTCATAGCCCAGAGAGCCAACTGCATCCTGGGCTGCATCAAAAGAAGTGTGGCCAGCAGGGCCAGGGAGGTGATCCTGCCCCTCTACTCTGCTCTGGTGAGACCTCACCTGGAGTACCATGTCCAGTTCTGAAGCCCTCAACACAAGAAGAGCATGGAGCTGTTGCAGAAGGTCCAGAGGAAGGCAACAAAAATGATCAGAGAGCTGGAGCAACAGTCTTACAAAGACAGGCTGGGAGTTCATCCTGGAGAATAGAAGGCTTCAGGGAGACCTTATAGTGGCCTTCCAGTACCTGAAAGGGGCCTACAGGAAAGCTGGGGAGGGACTGTTTACAAGGGTATGTAGTGACAGGACAAGGGAAAATAGTCTTAAACTAGAGCAGGGTATATTTAGATTAGACATTGGGAAGTTCTTTACTATGAGGGTGGTGAAACACTGGAACAGGTTGCCCAGAGAGGTGGTAGAGGCCCCATCCCTGGAGACATTCAAGGTCAGGCTTGATGAGGCTCTGAGTAACCTGATCCAGTTAAAGAGGTTCCTCCTTGTGGCAGGGGGGTTGGACTAGATGACCTTTAAAGGTCCCTTCCAAACCATGCATTCTATGGTTCTATTCTACACATTCATCTGAAGTGACATAGGCACATCTTGAAACACTGGCATTTTACTATGACCATACAGAGTTTTACCACTGAGGTGTTCAATAATTCTACTCCAGTATTATTACACACTCAACTTGCTTGTTTGTTTGATTTGTGGGTTTTTTAATCACTAACTTAAGATAATGCAATTTCTGTTGACATTGCACATAATTTTCTTGCTTTCATATATATCTACAATGGAGTATAAGACCTTACTTCTAAACAAGACACTAAATAGGGTTGTTGATTCAGAAACAAAATACAGAAATGTTTCACAGGCATGAGCAGAGAACAAACTTTCTGCACTACCACTATTTAATTAACACAGACAGTTTTGCAATTGTTTTGTAATTCACAGCAGTGCCTATGAAAGCAAAAATAAACATCTATGTTTGGTCACTGAGCAGACAGAGAATTTTAGTAGGTGTAAGGATAATATATATTGACTCAACACATCAAATTTCTTAGAAAATGAGCAGAACTTACAGAAAATGATGAGCAATCTTTTGAAACTGCAACTGGGTAAATTCCATCTCCTAGACGCACAGAGAGTTCCCAGCTCCTTCTTTTTGATTGAGCAATAGGAATTCTGAAAAAAGACACAGACAGAAGAAGAATTTTTAACAGGGATTTCATGCTTCTCCCATTTTAACCAGAAATGCTTGCTTCATAGTATGGTCATGAAGGATATAAAATATCATTGATCTATAGACACAGCTGGAGAGCATACTTGGGGGAAAATAAATAAATAAATAAATACAGTTTTCTGTCAAATGGCATATAAGGAGAAAATCACCCTGCTTTCTTTCTAGATTTGCCTTGACACACTGGGTACGCTGATAAAGTTATAGGAAGCTCTTGAATACAGTCAGTGCTTGCTGCAGAATTAGCTCAAATAGGATGAAAAGCAGATGAGAAGTGGGTTGGCAGGAGAACAGCAACAGTGGCAGCTGAAACAGTCTTTTTAAGGGCTAAATATAAACACTATTTCTTTTATCTCATTCTCAGAAAACCTTAATTAAAGGCCAATTACACACAAAAGATTCAGCCAAACAAGTAATACAAGTAATTTCATAATGAATATACATTTTAGAGTATCTCATCCACAGTCTTTCAAGCAAACTTAAAAATAATTATATCTATATATATAAAACCACAACCACATGCAGGATTATACCTATTTCTGCAGCATTTCATGGCTGCACCAGGTAATACAAGGAACTTGAATCTTTTCAACTTTAGCTTAAAAAAGGACACCTGAGAGCAAATGAATGAGACTTGAGTCTCCATTTGTGGAAGTTCAGAGTGAAAAGTTATTCTCAGCTATTTTATTTAAATGTATATTCAACTTCAGTTTCCTTATCCTAACTTCTAAAGTCTCTCCCACATTTTTACAACAACTGGTATCTAAAAGTATTCTACAACTTTTCTGATCAGTGCTTGTCATATACTAGCATCAGCAAGTACCATATGGCCTAAAGAGAAGATACAAAGGTAGAGTTTAAACTCCGTTAAAACAAAGACACATTATTTTGGTATAGCTTTTATTCCACATTGACTCTTACACATATTTAGATTCTCTGTAAGAAATCTACAGATTTCCTAAGTTTATCACTTTCCTAAAGATAATTTCTGCTATAATGTTCATCTGTTGTACATTATAGAGCTTACAACACCATTTTTCTGCAGCCTTCAGTCTTAAAACTTGGAAAGACATCTTTCTGTGTTAAGGAATCAATAGGGAGAAGCTCCTGTAAGGCTTCCAGAGGCCACAGGAGGAAATGTTATCTGCATAAGCCAAGGATAACACACTGACTTGTTAAGGATTTCAACAATTTTTTTTAAGAAGGTTGAGTTTTTTAAAAAACTGAAATCTAAGCAAATACAAGTTCAGGTACCTAATTAGGCAATAAGTTTCCATAAATTGCACCTTGCAATGTGCCTGAAGAGAGGAAATGGAAACACTAAATAAATTAGCTAAACATTTATCAATAGTTACTTCTGGATCTGAGCCTAGTAAGGTCTACACCAGATTTCACCAATCATCTTAGCTCACCTCTAGCTAGGACTACCCACAAACTTCATGAAAAATACCCTGCTCTCATACTAATGATGGCAACTGTTACCTTTCACATTTAATATGCAGCAACAATTGTCAAAACAACAAATCTGAGGAAATACCTAAGGCTTATTGGGTGCAATGACATTTCTCAGCACCTCACCCTGAAACTCCTGTATGTCACCAAAACATTTAGACTGGCTGATAGGAAACATGTCAGACACAGGAGTTCCTGAAGGGGAGGAACAGGAATTTCCTGCACAGGTAGCAGGCAGCAAGGCAAGAGATGTTTTCATTGCACTTCCTGGTATCAGAGCACCAGTAAGGACAAATGTAGCAGGGGTTTGGCAAAGCCTGGGTAAATTCTCCATGGTACTCCACTGCCACAATCAGAAGGATTTAGTGGTTTAAAGGAACTTCATATTTCTTGTAGAAGAGGTAAGGCCTCATCTCAAACACAGCTTAGTAGATCTGCTTCACTGGTGGTATGAGACTCCCTATAAACTTGCTGGCACGGCCCTGCTCCATATTGCATTTGACTGGAAGTGACCTCATTAATCTGGCTGCAGGCCATCAAAGGAAAGACAGTCTTGTTCTCCAGCAGGGATTATTTTTGTTCAGTCCTGTCTTGCTGAGCTTTGTCAAGTGTATCTCCAAACAGGATGTATGCCTCTTGAAAGGCATGGCTATGATCACTGCTTTGCCTGGGTTTCAAACAGCCTCACAGGCATATCATTCCCCTCTCTGCAACACTGGTGGTCAGCAGGGCAAGGTCCAGAGCTGCATCTAATACCTAGTATGTGGCAAGTTGTGCTCCCCTCCTGGAATAGTTACATGCATTTGCATAGGGGCACTTTTCAGCTTTGCCAATAAAATGCCTGTGGCTTCGTAACTGTAACCTACAGTTACAGTTACTTACTAAGACAGATACATTAGCTCATGAGAACCCTACTTTTTCTTCATTAAATCAAATTCCTTTCAAATACCTTGTAGTAGACTCCATTGTGATAGGATTCAGAGGGGGCAGGAGGATTAACAAGAATCACGAAGTCCAAAAGTAAAGAACAAACTCCAAGCTCCTTGGATATGGAAAGGAAGTTGTTCAAGTCTGTGAACTACTGTAGAAATGCAGAAGTTTCTATCAGGCTAAGAAAGAGGCTTTTTGGTGGGATTTTTTATTGTTGTTTTGTTTGGGTTTCTTTTAATGTCTGAGAAGTCCCAATGCATGGGAAATAATCTCTTTGTTCTTGGCCAAGGTTGCTTCCTTAGCTGAGAACTCTTCTAAGTTCTCCAAAGGGAAAACATCTGGACTTGTGAATATACTTTCTAATAGTTCACGGAAAACTCCCCAAACTTATGTCTGTTTTCAAAAATTTATAACTTTTAAAATTCTACATTCTGGGCTGAAATCCGACTTATTCTATTTACAGGAAAAAAAAATACTAAAAGAAGAAATAACACCACTTTTACCATCATAAAAGACACAAAAAACCTAAGGTACTTTCCCTCCAACCCTAGAATCAGAATCCACACAATATGTCTTTCATAGGGTTCAACACACCCCCCACTTCTTCTCCCACTTTTGGCAAGTGACATACCACCAAAAAGAATATCACTTTCCCTACATATAAGGACCACTGCCTGCAGGAAGAAAAACAAGTTTAGCAGTGAGGTGAGCTGCAGGTGAAGGGGAAAGCAGGGCTGCAGAGAGTTGTGCGCTGTTGGCCCTTGCCAGGAGCGTTACACACAAAGACAAGGAGAGAGCAGAGGCAGCACCCGGACCTCAACAACAACAGGAGGGTGGAGAAGGGTGTTATGTGCCCCTTCTGTACACAGCTGGGCAGTTCAGAACCTCTCTACTCCACAGTGCCTTCTAAAAGGAAGTACCACAAGCAACGGGGGTGCAGACGAAGAGTATGGTGACAGCCTGGCTCTAAGTCATAAAGGCTTTGCTCTAAAGCACTGAAGTTATAAAAACACGTAAAAGGAGCAAGAAGAAAAACAGCAGTGTTTGCCTGCCTATTTATTTGTTTGTTCACCTACAGATGATATCATGGTCCCGTAATTTATTTCATACATCACACAGGGTAGCATGTCCCTTTTACCCCCAACTGCCACGACAGAGAGCAAGGAAGAAACTTTATAATAATGCAGCAGTTACCGCTCCTAATTTCTCTGCAAGTTTTCAGGAAGGAAAGCAGACAACTCACTCAAAACACACACTTAGTGTGCTCATAGAAAACAGAGTTAAATCATTATCCTAGTCAAAAACAAATATGGAAAGAAAGCAGACATACATTCACAAAGGCAAGTCAAGCCATAACTCTGGCCTGGACGGCCATTTTGATTGTCGTCAACCAATCATATAAAAGGAACTCAATAAAACTACAGTTTTCTGCAGTTCGTAGCACATAAACGCCCCTCCCAATCACTGCTGATGATGTAATGAGCTATGATAAATGTCACCCGCTCCTAAAGGGTCAGGAAATTGAGTATAGAATTTTTTACTTACAACTCAAAACGTGAGTTCTAACACTGGGGCATAAAAACTTACAAATTCTCTTTACTTGTGCTATTTTTGCTCCGTAATCCTTTACGTAAACACAGAGAAATCCCAAATGATCATAACAAATTCTCTTGTTATGAAAGGTTCTAAGTGTTTGAAAACCACATTATATGACACTCCATAAAGCTGTTTTTCAATTGTGCAATTACCTATTCAGCAGTTAAATAAAAGTGAAATATTGACTTAAAACAATGTTAATGGTGGAAGAATCATTAAGAAATCCTTCATCATAACTTTCACAGCAGGTGGCCTGTAAAATGATCAAGAATAATGTGCTGGATTCTGTAGCCACCAAGGTCAGTTTCTGCATACAAATCTTTGCAGGGGGAGAAAAAAAGACCTTCAGAAAGTGGGCCATTCATCTGAACCAAGTTCAGAGAATTTCCAGCACTGTGAAAAGATATGTTATGCAAGCACATAGATGTATTCAGTGGGGGTAGACTGAACCAGCTACATGGAGACTACAAAGGAGCCCTCCCATGGCTCATGAATAAGTCGAGGAAATGATCAGAAAAAAATGGAGAGATGTTTAGACAGATGGCCCACTTAAAATGCCTGGGACAGGGCATAAGCAATTTTAATGAAACTTTAGATCTACCATATAAATTGTTTCTTATTTTCTCCACCCTCCCCCCCAAAAAAAAAACCTCAAGAAAGGCAAACACAAATTTACCGCTCAAACAAGATTCTATCTCACGATGTAAAAAAAAGCAAAAAGAGAAGTAAATCTCACACTTTCGAGCATTATTGGTTTAATAAGTTAATATACAAAGAAATATCCTTCACAGAACCTTCAACTATCAGATGAATATAAAAGCAGGGAATGAATAGATTAAAAGAATTCTAAACAGAAGTGTACTGCCAAACAAAACAAAAATCTAAGCTTTACTATCTGAGTACTTTCAATACTTTCCAACACAAAAGTTCATCATTGCATAGAAAAGATAAAAGCAGCACTTTCACAGGATTATTTTGGGAACTAAAAATTATGTGAAAGGAACCTAAGAATCTGGGAATATTTTATTCAGCAATTTGAAGTATTTTCTTCATGTATTCACACTGATTTTTACATATATTCAGATCCATCCACCTAGAAATATCACATGCACTTTTCATTAAAATGTGTTTTCCTTCTTTCTGCTTTATGTACACATATATTCTTTTCACCAAGAGTATGAAAATATACCATCATTAGAGTAAATTATAGTTCTGCATGTCATACAAAATAATAACCCCTACTAGCTTGTGTGCCAGCTGATCAGACAAAGGCTGAAAGAATTACTCAATGGTTATGTCAAACTGGTTTTACATTACATTTTCTTTCCTATTACATTCAGATCAATAACAAATATGCATATTTATAGCCATGTACTCTATCTGAATAGTGACCACAGGAAAAAATCAAATTTCATGGAAGGTAAAATATAAAACAAAAAGCACTGCTTTAAAAGGATGCTATGGAGTGCATTGTGCTTTGATTCAAAACAGCATATAGCTGGATGCTTCCTTTTGCTTTAAGAGAAGCTTTTTTGAGGATTTGCATTGACATAAGGGCCTGCAATCCAGTGCCCAATGAAAACCTCCAGTGCCTTCATCAGTGAACCCCAGATGAAGGCTAAATCAAGAGTTAAAGCTGCATCTTACAAATCTAGGCTGAATTTAGCTGCCCAGATCTAAGTGTGTGGGCTCAGCCCCTTTCATCTTTGTTTAACTGGCAAGTAACCCTGCAGACAACCTGAGCTCACCCTGGCTCAACCTCTTCCACTGAAGGTCTCCAAGTATGCAGGGGTTGGGTCCTTCAAAACAGAGCCACCTTAACCAGACTTCTTTGCAGTTAGCTTCCCCATCAGCCTGGCAGGGGGGGAGGAAAGAGAGGCTCCTCTGCCAAAGCTGTCTCTGTAGCCTTACAAGAAGGTGTGCTTCAAGCAAACAGCAAAAATTCTAACCCTCCTGAAAAATCTTTCAGGATTTCACTTTAAATCTATCTTTTCACTTTAAATCTATCAGGCAAAGGAAGTAGGATTTCTGTTATTGCCCATTTTGCTATAACAAATTCATGCTTCCACCACATACATCCAGAGAATGAAAGATCTGAGCGATCAGTCTCCCTCAGCCTGTGAGGGTTCAAATCTACCCCCCATCTTTCAGGAGAAAGAGCCAGGGCCCAAGCAGGCATTAGGGGACTCACCATCCTATCTTGCTGGTGGAAGGAAGGAGTGAGAGATTCACAGAGACTTAAGAGATTACAGCTTTGCAGCCTGATGATGCACCTTCTGGGACATTCTGGTATTTGGTCCTACTCCAGGAAACTACTGTGCACTTTGCATTTAACAGACTGGATTAAGCACAAAGCTATCCTGGGAGCTGCAAGCACAGCCCAAGACCTCTCCGTTCCATGGGAGGGTCAGACTGTCCAGTCCTTCAGAAGATGCCAGCGTACCTTGAAAATTACAAATAAATAAACGCAAAATGTGATATCTGAGACTCATTTCCTCTCCAATAGCATGTCAGGGCCTGCTTTAGCATTTGGTTTCTCTTGGAAAAAGAAAACATCACAGGCATTACTGCTGAATAAGAGATGTTGCTCCTTGTCTCATTGAGAGCATTTGGGAGATGAGAAGCACGGAAACTTCAAATCATGTGTCCATAAGTACACAGAAAAGACATTTCTTTTCCATATAATTTACAATCTGTGCTTTTGATCCGTTCTTTCAAACCATCTTTCCTAAATCAGCAAAACTATTTACCAAAGACCTACTTGCAAGCAGGTGGTTTTAATCAGATCAGTCAACAATATTGGCTTGTGTGTGCTGACAATTGTTATAAAGAGAAAAATCTGAAAATCTCTTTGTAAAAAAAATTAAAATCGGGAGCTATTTCTCCTCCATTCAAGTATTTAATTTCACAACTGTGTTTCTCTAACACCCTTTATTTTTCATGAGAGTTTACTTTGGGCAGTTGGAAAAACTACTAAGAATAATACACTCCACAAAAGAAAAATTAAAAACTCTTTCCCTGAATGAATTCTCATGTATTTCCCTGAACAAGGAAACATTCACTCTCCAATTGTGCAATTATTTGGGAATAGTCTTACAATTCTTATCTCGCTTACTTTTAATGCTCAAGGAGTTTCAGAACATTGTGCAGCAGTAGAGAGGACTACAGCTCTTCTGTTAGTGTCATCCACTAGCAGTTATATCCTTCCATATAACATGATAGCATTGGGATTGTTGGGCAGCCTGCTTCCTGCACCTCCATTCAAACAATGGCTGTGTCCAGCAATAATGTGCTAATTTTCATTTTGTATTATGTTTAAAATATTACCGGTTTCCTGTGCATGTAAAAAATAGGTAGCAAGCAACCTCTAAACTACTGATATGAAAATGGACGTGAAATGAATAAAAGGTAACTGGTAAGTTACACATTACCTAGTGATAACTTCGATAAGGTAAGAGTAATTTGGTTTTACATCTACACATAAAACAGCTTTCCATACACAATTATTTTTTTAAACATCCAGACAAGCTCTGTTAGGCTTGCTCTACTCATCCCAGTACTGAAATCTGCCTGATTTATAGCCTAATAATCTCAAACTAAATTGTCATTAACCACTGTAAACCTGAATTCAAAAAACATTTGTTGCTTTGCTCCATCATCCCTTTTGTCAGAATTTAGAAATTCAGTTACTCAACCACTTCTTCAGTAGAAGTTCTGGAGAGTGTAACAACTCCAAAGTAATCAGGACAACACAGAGTGGGTGTGAGAACATCAGTGTTCTATTTCAGATCAGCAGTAGAACTCTAAGCAGAGTATTCCAACTATTTGCACTTACCTGGCTTTGGATCACACTGCAGAACAGTCTGGGGACAAGGGAATCAAGTTCCTGTGTGATGCAGGTAAGAGCCAGGCTCCAGAACTGCACCCAGCACACTCTAGACACAAATGGGCATTCAGTGCACAGGACTGCATTAGAACTAACCAAAAGTCAAATATGTACAGTGAGAGTATCACCTCCTCTTCACAAAGTAGAAATCCACTTGCACCAGTACACACTCCACCAACAGCTAGATTAAAGATCGAATAATCTGTTATTCATATAAAGAGATCTTTATCTTAATGACAATTTCTGCAATTGCAGTCTCTCAAAATAAGAAGTTCAGTATTTAGTGTATATATTGGGCCATAGTTTAAAAGGTAAACTAAACACTGCTACTTAAATTCAGGCCCAAACCCACATATTTAGTTGGCCCATTAAAGAAGAGTTAAGAAGTGCTTAGCATCTGCCAGATCCTCTCAGTTGAAAGCAATGAGTGCAGCACATTTGAAAAATCATTCTGCCAATTTGGAGGAAAAAATACATATATCAGAATGAAGTATAAAACTTCAATTTTTAAGAAATCTTGGCCTGACATTGCAGTTCTGAGTCTATTCTATTATACAGTCTTCTTGGACACATCACAGTTTCTCCAACTATCAGTAATTTACAAGGTTAAGCCCCAAAAAACACATTAACCCACCTCTTTTTATGTTCAGAGATATACATCTACACACATAGACTGTCACACTCACCATTAAAGGCAGTAGTATGACTGAAATGCAGCATTTCTTTAAATAATAAAGTTTATAAAACCAAATTCAGTAGAATCTGTCAGTACCTGCTCAACTTACTAAATCAAGAACAAGAACAGAAGTAAGACACAACTGCTATGGTCAAGGGAAGAGGAAATGCATTAGAATAAGAGGCCACTTCTGAGGAAATTAGGCAACAGCTCTGGGAGTAAGAACATCAGCCTTCTTCAAAACCCACACGTCTTGCAAACTAATGAAGAATTAAAAATTACATTAAGCCAACAAACAAACAAACACAAAAAAGACACCACAAAACAACAAAAAAACCCCCACCCAACCTATCAAACTGTCTTAGAGCCAAACTGAAAATACCTTCTTATAGACCATTCCCTCCAAGTATCTTATTGAGGTTATTATTAAGAACTCTGAATTGAATGCTACCTTTCCTGTAGTAGTTTAATTTAGGTCTCTCACCTAAGACTTAATACAGTTCCCTTTTGACATGCCAGTCCCCACAGAACTGACCAGATGACATCGCTAAAAGTGCAGAATTATTTTCCTTCTGCCACACTTTGTAGTACCAGTGATTTGACTTGGTCTCCCTGAAGCCTGCCACATCCACAATATGCTGAAGGTCCTTATTTAAAGCAGAATTCTATTATTTTCATTTTTTGTGCATCTTGGAAAACACAATGTTTGCACCGGTATTTTAAGAGCCGACCATCTCGTGCCCTTTTGGTTGCAGAAGAACCAAGAGTACATCCAAGAGCTTAACCATCTCATGCCAGTAAGATCAGTTTCATAATACAGCAATATTGATCGTATTTGTTCTGTTGTGATTTCTCCTCTACATGAGGCTTAATTCAGGAAATACACTGAAAGCATATTCAGGATGGCACACAGCCTCCAAAACGGTTGTGCAGATTTTCCCTTACTAGTCATCCTATATGACTTAAGTGTAAGAAAAAGAAGCTGGCCAAAAACAGTGATTAATTTCCAACAATATATTTTCTAGACAGTGGGTAGCTTTTCAAAAACATACTTCTTTACTGCGTACAGAGGATCTAGTGCTGGGTGACAGCACAAATATCAGTGATGTATCTACCAAACCACAGACAAATGTGATTAGAGCATTTGGCAAGAGGTACTCAAGCCAGTTTCCAGCAGGCAATGTGACAGCTACTTCCTCTCTTTAATATGTAAAAAATGTGACATGTTTCACAGATTCTGCAGCTTTGTTCTCTATTTCTTCTGCACTAGATTCCCGTGGAACAAATTAATGCCACTAATTCTGTTAAGATATAGGGAAAAAAACAGCAGATGAGAAAAAGCCCAAGAGTTCATTAAAAATTATATTAGATAACATAAAACATGGATATCTTCAATAAGTCCTAATTCTTCATGACTAGGCAATTACAGCATACAGCAGAACTCCAGTGACTCACATTACCTTCAATGCATCTTCTACTGCGCTTTCAGCTTACACCCAGAGTTCACACCACTGAGCTTCTGCCATCTGGTATTAATCATCTTTTCCCTTGATAACTAATGGAAAGAGAAAGTACTGTCCACAATGAGTTAGAACTTGGGCCAAACCTCTTTTACGTGATGCTAAGGAAGGTACTTGTTACCTTACTTAGGTACTATGAACCTGGGCCACACAAACCCAGGCTCTAATTGTTAAACAAAGTTATATATATTTTAAAGAAGACAGATTTCTACAGCCCTCCATGTATTTTCATCCTTTTAATAGGACACATGACATTGCTCATACTCTGGTCTCACAAAGAAAAATAAATCCTATAAAAAAAAAAAGTGTGTACATTTCCTACTTAGTTGAAGTCAAACACATGAGATGTGAACAAAAGAATTTTAAATAAATTATTAGTTAAACTAGGGTTCATTGTGATGACAAAAAATGAGTAACAGCTAGTGCCTCATGCTCAGGATTAATAAAAGAGACTTTTGACCACTACATTTTCTGCTGATGCTCTGTAGGGTGGGAGATGCAGGGATTGACAGTAACACAAGTGCACAGAAAGTTTAACAGAAAGTGTGTCATCATCTTAGATTTCTTTTTGCTTATTTTGGGAGAATCATGATTGATATAGCATGGGAACATAAAAATGGCCATACTGGGTGGCCCAAATACCCCTCTACTACAATATTCAGTGCTCAAAAGTAGACAGTTAAATAAGGTGTAACGACAGTACAAGAATGTAGTCACAATTCTACACTGTACTTGAGAAGAAGCACCTCTCCTTCCTCGCTTTTCACCAAAACAACTGGCACTAATCAAAGTAGTTCAGTAACTCACAAAGCAAATAAATAAATTTCCTAAATACAGAACACGCAGACAAAATATAAAAATAACACTACTCATATATAGCATGTGTCATATAGGCACATTTTTATATGCTATAGAAAACACATCTTTCTTTAAACATGATTTCTTACACATCTATGATTTAATTAATTAAATTTTATTAATTAATTCCTCTGTGCAACGAGGTGGCCTTTTAAGGGCGATGAACACGATTATTTCTGACAATCCAACTTTTTTTAAACTGTGAAGCAGCAAAATGCTATAAGCTCTCACTACCCCTTGCTTCTGGGAAGACACATAAGGAAGCTGTAGAAGTTGAAGAGTGTTGTGGAATGGTGTGGCAATGCCCATTTGTAAAGAGACTGAAGCTTAAATGGCCATTACACCAGGATTTTGAAAGAATTGTATTTATTCACTATTCATTGTATTCACTCAGAAGGGTTCACTTAAAGCAGGTGTTAAGCCTCGGGAAAAGGAAGCCTGTAGCAGAGGCACACATGCGATGTCCAAGTTCAAAGAGTGAAAAAATCAGCTCACCGAAGAGTAAGGTGGACTTCATGTTAGTAAATATCTGAAAACTGTTGTTTGCCTGAGGATACGAGTAACAAGAAAAAGGGATTTGCTGCAGGGGCTGTGGGGAAAATGTAGAATGTCGAAGTGCTCTCACTAGTTCAAGGAAACAAACAGAAAAGTTGTTGGTTTATGGCATCTTCTTTGTCTAAGGACACGAAGGGCTGAGTGCAGCCAGAGGAGGACCTGCTTTAAATTTCAATGTCTGGTAGAAAAATGGGCAGCAGGGTCTGGAGAAAATCATTACTGTGTGACCAAGGGGTTTCAGATCACCACTCCTGGCAGAGAGAGCCTCAGAAACACATACCACAACACCGGGGTAAAGACAGGAGCTTAAAGGCTAGGAAGGACAAAATTAACAAATATTTCTGATATTTTTAGGTGCTTTTTAAACCTGGATTTCAAAAGGCAAATAAATTATTTGTCTCATGGTACTATTAACTGCAGCAAGGCTAATTTTGCTAAGCCCCATGGAGAGACAGGATAAAGACCTGTCATCATCCCCTTTCTAAGTCAATGGATAAACATCCCTGGTTTCAAAAGAACCGGGGCCCTGTGTCGTTTTTTCCTGCCCAGTCTCTCTCACACGACAGGCTTTGAGGAAACACGTTAAAGGGAAGCCACAGCCAAAACAAACTCCAAACACCACATCTAATTAAACAGAGAAGTAAACCACTAAAGAATGCTATGTGAAAGATATTAAAGAATCATCCATAACCACAAAAGCAGAAGTCATCTGAGTAGTCTCAATACCAGGGAAAAATATCCAGGCCTTTGAATGCTCAATATGAGACAACAAAAATGAGGACCTAGTTTATTTAGGGCACCATCTATCTCAAAGATCCTATCTGAAATACGATGACATATCCATGTAGTTTTTCTTTTAAGATTTACACCACCACCAGTTACAAAGACAAAAATTTACAGCATCTAAGGCAGAACAAAGGGGACTAATTCAAATGCAGGCAGCAGATCACTGATCTTGAGTTGTGCAAGTCACAGGCATGACATGCAACTCCAAGATAGTGAATAGCAGCACACTTAGCAAATGTTACCTCTCATTCTTCTCCCATTAGAATTAGAAAAATTGACGTTGTGACAGAGCAACAAATGTGCCTATGGCCTTCTATGTAAAGAAATTAATAATGTTATTTATTTTTATCATTACTTGGTAACACACATACCAGGAAATGTCTTATCAAGAAAGTGAAGAAAGGCTCTCCAAGACTCCTCAGAGAAAGGCAGGACTAATTTCTCTTGTGAAAATGTTTCTTCAATATTTCCACTTAAAAACACACACACTAAAACTATGCAGAAGTGACTTGCCTCTCTAAAAGCTGGAAAGAAAGAAGCTTTAGCTCAATCTTATAAGTTTACACTTTTACCCTTAAACAAGACCGAACTGAGCATAACCACACTGAAGGTCAGCTCCTATACTGGCATATCACATTTCAAGCCAACAGCTCTTTTATTTAAAATATGTTAGATAAAAAGGTAATATGCTCTCTGTAAGAGTTCCCTTGAGACTAGAAGAACCAATAAATTAACTGTTACCATATGTTTGGCTCCTTTTGGCAAAATTCAGTAACAAAACACTGCCAAACCTCTTTTGGCAGGTAACAATATTTGGTAGCTTATAGTACAACTTGGGGGCAAAGGAAACTGGAAAGAAAGCTTGGAAATGAATAGAAAATGCATTTCTATCCTTGTATAGTTAGCTACATGCCATTGAAAGAAAGATTCTAATAAAGTCAACCCTATGGGTCAGATCTATAAGAAGCAGCAGTCTCCTCAAAAAGAGCTGTATCAAATGCAAACCCAAACACTCCAGCTAGTACAGCAATGCAAATATTCTGCATCTTTTTTTTTTAAACAATGCTAGGTAAGTATGATCGATTTTGCAAATGAGAAGCTTTCTAAAATTAGCATTCCAAAGAGTTAAAAGAGTTAAAATGCACATTACTAGTGCTTTCATTATAGTGAGTTTATTTCATTATAAATGAGCAAAGTCTGAGCTTATTTTCAGTGACATATTCTGCAGTTTCGCTTATGTTAAAATAAAATATTTTTTACGCCCCATCTTTTATACCTATATAATTCAGAACAGAATGCGATAGATACAAAGCCTTTAACACTACACCTTTCATTATAATTATAGGCACAGTATGTGAAGTTCTGGGTATTTTAAGGACATCTATTACAGACTTTTTAAAAATTCCAACAAAACAGGTGAGGGCAAACCTGGCTGGTCCTATTCCTTTATCAAGACAAGCAGGATTTGCTTTGTAAGGTCACAGTTATATAAAGTCAGTGCTCTTTCAGATATGAAAATGCCCATTTAATTTTATTTTTGTAATAATCTATTATAATATACTCTAAATTCATTATTATTCTCCTTTCCAATAACATTAATATAGCTGTTGTTCATGCCACAATGGTTTGCAATGTACAAGAAAAACAGACACTTAAAAACTCCTTATTCATCAATTGCATCATTCTATTAAATTCTAATTTCTATGTATATAAATCACTTGCCATTCATCTTACAGTTACACACACACACATCTGGCAAGCAGTTTGAAGCAGGTTAACAGGTACAGGGCAGACATCTCAGTTCCTGAAGTCATGTTATTGCATGGTTAATCCTATATTTACATTAATTTGATTACAAGCACTTACAGGTAGAAGTAATCCTGAAGTGTAGGTCTAAAGATTATAATACAAGCTTCTGGAAGGTTTTTCCAGAAGTAAAACATTTTTGCTATTCTACAGATGCTTGTCTCATTCAGCCATTTGGGATCTTATTAATAATCCTCTCATTACTGCATTCATCTCCTGATTTCTTATTTTTTATTTTAAGCAAGGCAATTTCTGTAAAGACTTGACACCAAAATCAGAGATTTCATTACCCTGCAAAATGTATCTCCAGTTCAAAGTATTTAAGAGGGTTAAACAAAATGCAAACATTTAATGCAACATTAAGCATGTGAAATAAAAAGAAAGCATGCTATGCTGTTACCCTGGTGACAGGTTAAAAAAGGATTGTGAGCTGAATGGCTGTATGATATGAAATTAAAATGTTTCACATTGAACAATCCAAAATGAATTGGGAAAGGTTAGAGCAGAGGAGAGAGAAATCAATTCTCCAATGGCAATGGTGAATGGAAGTGAAGTCTGAATAGGATTTGCCAGTGGGGTGCAACAGCTGCCAAATATCCTGCAGCCAAAGAATTACAATAATACTGATGAAGTGTGCAAGAGCTTTTGGAATCATTGCAGGGAACAGAGAAATAGTCCTACAATAATGAGGCCATTCTGTGTCCCATCCCACTTTCGCAGCTGAATCAAAGGAAAAAGAAACGGTTGAAAATTGTAATACTTGCTAAAAAAAGGTATAAATGAATTATCTATCCCTTCAATCAATATCTTATATTTAACTACAGCATTTTTAAACCATGAATGAAGTAAGCATGTTAAAGAATGGACAAATCAAGACACATGTAAAGTATGTAGATAATATTGAAAGAGAGACTTTTCCCATGTATTTTGTTGGCAACATTTCTACAGCAACAGTATCCAGAATAAGCTATACGCTACACAAACAAGCAGCAGGACACAGCCAGTGCCTCAAGGAACTTTACAAGGTAAGGTCCTGATGTTCATGCTTGTCTTTTTTATGCTAATAATCCCAGGAAAGAAACATCAGTAAAACTTCACATGAATGCAGCTACACATGCATTTACTGAACTTGAAGTCACCCAAAGTGAAGAAAAACTTTGTCCTTCCATAAAAACCTACAACACAACTTCATTTCTGCCTTCCAAAACTCCAAATCAAATATACAGATGGAAAGGAAAGACTACACTAAAAATAACTGTAAAATTACCAGGGAGGATAAGGAGATTAGTACATACCTTGTTAGTTCTAAGGTTTCATGCACACACTTTTTACACACAGACAAATATTAATGAACAGGTTTAGGAGGTGCAAACCTGCATGAGAGAAAATAACTTGGCTTATAAATGGGACTGAAGGAAATAGAGAGACGTTCTACAGTAAAGAGAGGCCCTTGCAGACGAAGAGGTCATAAGCAAAGCATGGATAAGAAAAGAACCAGATCCACAACTAAAAAGGGCCAGGAATATGGCAGCACAATGAAAAACATGATCGTGTGCATACTATGTAAATAAAAGCTTCAGCTTTAAGTGAACAGTAGCCACAGAAGCTCTAAAGCTCCTACAGCAGCTGCTGTTTTCCCAGCAGACCTGGTGAAAATAAACATAGGGCCTTAGCCAGGTCCATTCACTGTAGAGAAGAGCTTTCCCACCAGCAATCACCTCAGAAAGTTGCATGTTGCTTCTCTGGGGATCTTCCCAAGAAATGCTCAGCAACGTTCAAACTTTTCATAATTATTATCTTCAGAGTTATTTCATAATGGTTATCAACTCTGAAGATTGCAAAAGTGTGGAATCCTGAGTGCTCAGGACCCAGGGATGACAGGCTATGAAAATCTGCCATAACAGACCATTCTGTTTCTGGAATTTATGTTCATGAATCACATGAAAAGATGGCTCTGCTTATAAACAACTATATAAATACCTTACACTACTCATTTTACCAATTCTGATTCCATTAATGTAATCCAATCAAAGAAAAATTATGATACATATATTCTGTACAAAGTCATAAATGCTACCTTGAAGTGTCCCATTTCAACTTTTATATTTTACATTAAAGTTCATACCCACTAGCTAAAAATACCTGTTTCACGTATTTGCATCTATCTACTTGTTTGTTTCTAGCACACATAATCCTCTTTCTATAATAAGCAACTGAACAATGTGGAAGAGTAAATGATACCAGATTTTAAAGACCGATATAATATTATATAGTGCAGTTGCTTTAGCAGTGATTAAGCAAGACTTTTTAAAACGTTAAGTAATTATTTCTGAGAAGTCAAAAGAACAACACTAAGTAAAAGCTAGAGTGACAAGAGAGGGTTGCCATCAGAACAGCCCCTTATAAACAAGGATATTGCACAGAAAAAGGGAGAACGGAGCCTCAATACCTTGCTAGTCTATGGGGGAAAAAAAACAGTGGAAAAATGGTCTGAAGCTGCAGTATTTACATAAACTTATCGAGGACTTTCAGAGGCATAACAGTAAATCATGAAAATAATGCTTGACTCGTTGACCAGAGGACCAGAACAGTACGGATAAGACAGTGGTATTTTCATGAGCTAAGGATGACTGCATAACTCCAAAGCAAGGGAACTAAGAAAACCACAAATGGGCTGGACTTAAGTCATCCTTACCAAATGAAAACAAAGTGTTTTATCTTTTTATCACACTAGAGGGTATTTGTAGGGCAACATATACTATAAATATTTAGCTGTACTTGCAATAACTGTTCATGTTATTATTTCAGTTGGGGGTTGGGAGGAATGAGATATAAAAATCACATCATGCAATTGATACAATTCAGTGCTGCCTGTGACCATGCTGCAAGTAAGAACTCTCCCTTTTTCCAAGCGTCCTGTTTGGATGACTCCAGTGAATTTTCCTGACATAATTTTCCTCCTTCTTAAAATTAATGTAACGTAACCTTATTTTGTGCCTCTCCAGCAGTGAAGGAGCACCAGAAAGCTCTCCTATTGGGCAGCTGACCATCCTTCCATATGGGGAAGCCCTAGGCTGGCAAACAGCTGGCTCCATCCCAGACTCCAACAGTGTAATAGGTGTAGTCTATGTGAAAGCAAGCATGCCCGAGAGGTGTGGGGCTCCACTGCTCTCTGAGCACGTCCCTCAACTGCCCTAATCATACAACAGCAAAGCAAGGCAGGCAACCAGACTATCTTCACTAAGTGTACCTGAGGATTTATGTCAATGTACCTGTATCAAATCAACCTAGACACACACCCACAATAACTTCTTAAATAAATACCTGAATATATGCGTTTCTGTTCTTGTAGCTCACCAGTCGTGTCATGCCCACTGCACTGGACTCCTGGGTTTTCAGAATTTTAAAGCATAAAAAATTCAGACCAGCTATTTCAGAACCTGACAAAAACTTGCTTGTATTTTTTCTGTAATTTTATACACTTACCCTTCCTATGAAAGTATTATTTTATGCTTAGAAAGCATCATCCATTTTAGGTCTCAAAATACCTTACACATGTTGATAAATAAATATTTACAAAACCTCAATAATGTAGTAAAGTATTAAGGACATTTTGTCTTTTTTGTAAATTGAGACCCAATCCAACTGACTTCCCTAAGGTCCCAGAAGAACAGGTTGGTGTTTTAACTCAGGACTCCCTGATCTCAGTCCTCCATATTAAAAACACACGAGCAAGAGGAAACTTGAGGGTTTTTTGCTAGCAGTATAAAACATTTTCCAGTGTGTTACCATCTTTTTGTATGTAGCATCAGGTAATATGGGTAATATGGGCATGCAGCCTCACTGTTTTTTTCCAAGTCATAAATGATGAAAGAGTAGAACCCATAGAAAAATTAGGAAAATACACTTAGCAGCCAACACAAGCAACACATAGGAAGTGCTGCAGGCAATTGGGTTTAGCAGTATAAACATCACATTAGTAGACCCATGAGATGGCATGAGGTAGCCACACCTGGAGAGTCACTCTCCTATTGCCCTCCCAACCCACTAAGGAAAACAAGTCTGAAGCCAAAATGCGAAGTTTAAACTGTACAACATCATTTTTGGTCTCAAAGGCTAGCTACATCAAACAGACGTAAAATAAGCTGGATTGACTTCAGCCAAAATATGTTTCCACTTGAAACAAGATAGAGGTCTGTCTAGAAGACCTTGGGATTTTACTAGGTGCTGTAAATCTGTTCAGCAGCTGTGGGTGGCACCAGTTTCGCAATAAACTGGACTATGAAGTAAGTAGGAAAAGTCCTAGGTAAAATAACTAAAAGCTGAACAATTAAAAGATCATCAATCATTCATGGCTCTTTCCTGTAGGAAACACATGCCCCTATTAGCTGGATATCATGGTGAAATATTCACATTGGTATATGGCTTACTAAATACCAGGCATTTTCATTAGCTAATTAGCTTTTTTATTAAAAATAAAAAATAAAAACAAAACACCACAAAAAAGCCCCCCACACACACCCCACAACAACGCTTTTCCTGAGAAAACTGGTTAAATAGCAACCAGTTAATTTAAAAACAATGAAAAATGCTCTAAATATCAGATTGCATAACAAAAATAAATGTCTGTATTCCTGCAACCCTGAACATGCACAGGCCTCCAGCAGCTGCTCTAGCTAAAGGTTGGCAAATTAATCCCTAGGAGACTGTTGGTGAGGCCAGGGGCACACAGCAATGCAAATAGTGGAAATTCACCTGTGAGTGCTCCACCCAAATAATCATACGTTTTAACACAGGAAAGGCAAAATGGCGGGCAGCTTGTGGCCTGCATTAACCTCAATGCCACAGAAACTTCTGCAACAAAGAATCCCACTACAGGGGTCACTTGTAATTGAAACTAGCTGAAGAAAGTTGAGCGTTTGATCCTAATGAGGCAATAGCTTGCCTATCATCAGAGTGCATTCCAGCAGGAACCTTTCCATTGATGAACCAGTCGCTGCAAAATACATTTTTTCCAGTCACATCCCTGCAAACATGATCAGTATTTCCCTCATGAGGCTGCTGCTAGTCTGATCTGTGGCACAGTGCTAAGACCCACCACTGCACCCCTTCTGCGAACTCATCTCTTCACCCTTGCTACACATTCCCACCCTTCTGGCTCTTGCCAAATAATTTCACATCATGAGTACTTCTGATTCTGTCAGAATCATCCAAAGCATTTCAACTGTTTCTAGGCTAACACAGGTCATTTTAGCAGAATCAGAGTGGAAAGCAACTACATGAAAAATAATGCCTGTAGATATGGAGGAGAAGGTGGGAAAAGACAGACCAAGGGAGGAGCAGGCGGGGACAGCAATTCCTCAGTCTGGCTCAGCTCCATTTCATCTGATCAGAGTCTCAGTAGCACTGCCTAGTGAAAGGTGGAGCTTCTGTGAAGACTTTCAAGGATGGTTCTTTCCCTCTATCTGTCTGGCTAAAATAACAATCCTGAGCTTGGCTGAATAAATCATGGGGGCAAGAAAGGGAACTCAAAATACCCCTGCAGTTGTGAAAAGAATGCACGTTATACATATGGCTCCCAAAAGGGAAAAGAAAACAAACCAAAGCCAAAGATAAGCATATAACTTCAGTTCAGGGGGGGGAAAAAAAAGAAGAAAAAAAAAAGGTCTATTTGGCAGCTGTGACAGGTTTAGAAGAAATAATGCATGATTTTAAACTAATATTTTTCAGTGCAACTCCTCACACAAAAATTCCTCAATTGCTTTTCAGAGCTGAAATGGAAAAGAAAAAAAAAATGCTGTTGACATAAACAGTGCCAGAGAGCTGAAATTTTGAAGATGATCATCAACATGGCAATGTAGTTTTCCAAACCGCTAGGAGAATGTTATGGATCAACTCTGGAACATGCAGTCTGTCTAATTCAGTTACATACTCCAACATGGACTTAAAACTTGCTCAGACTCCAAACACCCAGTTCTGCCACAGTGAATTGCATCCAAGATTACAACTGGTCTTTTTGATTTGTTGCCAGTAGCACAGGTTCCTGCACTGCACTTCTTATTTACTAATATTTTTCAAACAGATTGCAGTCATACCAATAAAGATGTGCTTTCCATGGCCGCAGTCTTACTCCCTAAAAAGTAGCCACGGCACGGAATACCTTCAAAAACGTGTCAGATGCAGTCTGGGTAAGTTAAGGAGATGCTGTGAGGAATTCTTGATGGGACTGCAGTAACTTGTGTGCTCCACAGTCCTCAGTCCCCTCTAGAGGGAGTCCACTAGCTGCTCTATGGAGTGAAGAACATGGTGCAGGACACAGCACGATCCTCTCACCTCATTCTGCCTTTGTTACTTTGACCTTTCCTCTGAAGGAGCTGCATGGTTTGGGGGAAGGGTTATCATTATCAGGTTCAGATTTCTTCATAAGTTATATACCAGTGAGCCGTTTGCATTAACCTTGTTTTTATTTGGCCTCAGCTTTACTGTCACTAAGACAAGTTGATTTAACAATGTATGTGGTTTGAAACCATGACCTATTCACTGAGAACCACACTCATATGCCACTTTTGAGAAAATTTTAAGGTTCAACTTCTGAGGGATTCATTTCAGAGTTGCATATGTCACAACAGACGGAAAAGATAACCCTTTGAAAGCTGAGCTGAATGTAAGTACAACCCATCATGACAAGAGAAAATGATCTTCCCTGCACTGAAAAGATATGTTAGCTCCACCATTTAAAGTCTGAAAAATCAGACCTTAATCTAGTCTTACTTCATGTGGTCAGATTCTGCTCCCTTCTCTGCTCATGCTGGAATGGAGGGAGTTAGCTTTGAAGGACTCAAAAAATAAGTTATTTCTTTTTTGAAGCATGAGTGTATTTGTTTCCCTGATGCAGCACAAAAAGAGATGAATGACCACGCCAATCTGCTCAATGCAATACTCTTGTTTACATATTTCACATCTCAGTTAAAATAGTTGTGTATGTCTTTTTTATTAAGATGCAGAGATACCTAGTACTGAAAGAAAAAACTTGCAATAGAAAGAAAACATTAAGATTCTTCAGCAATTACAAATTTTCTTTTCTTGTTAGCAAGTAAGAACATTTTATAGGCAAAAGAAATTAGAACAGGGAACACAACAGCAGTTTAAGAATCACTACTTAAATTAATAATTCGTATCCTGACTCTATGTACAAAGTGATCTATTACTGTCTATAGCAGAACCAGACTACTTAACTTCCTATGCTGGCCAATAAAAACTACAACCAAGGCTCCTCCTCATTTTCCCTCATTCATCTTTTATCTAGGGAACAGTGGCCTTAAGAGTGTCTGTTGTTCTCCTTATGCCATTTGCTATGGAGAATGTAACTTGTGGAAGGAAATAAAAAGATGCTTTACTTTCCCCTATAGGTGCATAATGCAAGCAATGACCTAGCCCTACATATGCTATATATTACAAAACCATTATGGTTGCTTGAAGTGTCTCTTTCTTCTTTTTTTTTTCTTCTTTTTTTTTTCCTAACACCATATGGTACTATTTATCTTTGTGGGTACAAATAAAAATAAAGACTTCTTGAAAACACATTTGATTTATTCCTGACCACTGTAAAATCAGTAATAGAATACACTGTCAAACCACTGGCATGGAATGTGAATAATGTCTACCCCACATTCCAGCTTCCCCCTCTCTCACACAAATACACACACACACAACTACATTAAAGAATGGGAGAGAAGAAGAGTCATGCTCAAGTTAGGATTCACTGTAACCAGTTGTAGCAAACACAAACTATCTAAGCAAGGTTCACAAAATAAATTGCTCTAATCAAGGGCTTTAAGACACTTACAATAATGGGCTAGAGGACAATGAAAGCTAGAAACAACCTAGAGGAAAAAAGCATACTGCTCCAAAATGCCAAAAAGAAGTTAATTAGTATTTTGAAACAAGGTAATGCAATGGCTGGCCAATTAACAGTACTACCTAGGTTACTAGGTAAAAGAATGAGGGATTGGGGAACAAAATCACCCAAAGACATACTTCAAAGCAAGGTGCTGACTCTCCCAACATTTACCAATCAGAAAGTGTTTTTTAGAATTAGACCCTAAACTATTAAGGTTCTTCACCAAGCTAGGAAATTACTCATGAATCCACCATATTTAAAAGCTCTGTAGCTAAATATTCATATTAACCCAAAGTGCTTAGATCACTTCAAATGGGCACACGGGAAATTTGTGATGCTCAATTTGTGGTTAGTTACTAATGCAGCAACATTTTGCATTAATGAAACTCCTGATGTGCGTTAATTACTGTACTGGCTTGTAACACATTTTTGTGCCTATTAGTTTGCTAACATGTAGAATAAAAATAATCATGTATGACTTGTGTGAGCAGGGAAATCTAAGCCGCAGCTCATTTGAATTTAGAAAAAACAGACTATAATAAGAAACCATGCAGTTTCTCACCAGTCTCTCTTGTGTATGAGAAGATGCCATTAACAAAACGCATCAGCACATTTGAGTTCCTAGAAATGAACTTACCTTGGAGTCCCAAGAAATCGCTGTGATCTCAGTTGTTCAGCCACATACAAAGACGCTGCTGTTGCCAGTAGTTCTCTTCTTTCAAGATCTGTCAACTCGTGTCCTAGTTTTCAAAAAGCAGTTACAAAAAATTAGATACCAGAGACCAACACAGACACAAAAAGTAACAAATACCAGTGAAGACACTGTTCAGTCTCATTAACGAAACCTACATTTTTTGCCCTAAATTAAGATAAGGCTCGGCACAGCAGACGCTCTGAGTTTCAGAGTTTAAATTGCATGTTTTCACACAGGTCAGTCCTACTGCTAACATTGGTATCCCTGTTAAAAACAATCTGACAACTGAAAGAAAAAAAACTGAATGATGCTGCAGCATCTTGTTTCCGTTACTGAAATGTCACTGGTTGACACATTGTGCCTCGTGCTGGTATGGAATCCATCTGTACATTAGAACCTGCTCAAAATACAGAGCATTCTTTCTCAATACTTTACCTTGCAAAGGCTACAAATCTTCCAGTCAAAAGGGGTAACACAACAATATAAACGCCAGAAATAAACGTGGATAAAACTGCTTGTCAACCCTGGGTCATTTAGCACCCTTTGTGTAATCATTAGTTTGAGAATAATGGAGCCATGTTTGGCACTTCATAAGCAGAAAATGGCTCAAAGTAGCCTACAATCTGAAGGCAGGCAAGCTAATAAAGGTTTGGATGAAAAGGTGGAAACCAGGGCAACTGGAAGCAGCTTTTCTCCCAACCTGGTCTTGTTCCAGAAAGGGAATTCAATATTCAATTGTCCATTCAGCAGGCTAAAAGAAAGCACAGTGACAGAACTTTGTCTGTCAAAATCTTTAAATCAGAAATTGCACAACTCAGATTTGGGTGGCCAAGACTACTGTCACCAGAGAAGTTGAACAGTCAAAACCATGTGAGAGGGAACAAAAGGACAAGTAAAGTAGTTGGTCCGTAAGGCAGTGGCAGGAAGTTGAAGTTGACACAGAAGAGGACAAGAAGTGCAAAGCTGAATTTTCATGGAGAATAAGAGACAAACTTCATGCTCAGGAGACAGATTTGGCACAGATGAAAGCAATGGTGTTTCAAAAGCCAGGTAAGAGGAAAAGGCAATAAATAAAGTTTTTTTAAAAGATCAAGGTAAGACTGAAAGATTTAGCTGAATGCAGTTACCACAAAGCTCTCAAGAAGTGCTTCATGCAGCTGCCCTCTGCCTCAGGAGACCTTCATGTGTACTAATCACAGCAAATTCCACCATCCATGGCAAGTACAGAATCACATGAAGGGATGGGGGAAGAGCTGAGGAAGGGGTTCAGAGGGCTGTATCTCGCTGTAAGCAACTGTGTCCAGCAGGGTACATTTACTTCCAGTCCCACAGCACTAAAACAGCTATAGAGTTCCCTTCTACATGTCCATTCTCCCATCACCTCAGCACTACTGCATGTAATGGTAACTCATATTCCCTGGTAATGGTCACTAGCAAGTGACAATTTTAATCAACAGCATCAAATAAGACTAACACGAGCCTCGAGGCAGACTTCATGGTAACAAGTGCACCATTTCAAAACAGAATGTCTTGTGCATAGAACCCATCCTTCCACTGGGCCCATTAAATATGGATAGGCAGAGGCTGCTTAGAGTCCACCTCAGCAGTGCAATCATGCCACAGCAAAGGAAACGCACTCATTACAGTTCCAGCTAACAGTACAAAGGAGCTGTCACAGGCCAAAAAATGTAAATTTAAAAATAACAAAAGCCAGCAAATCTGCATCAATTTGTTTTTAATTGAGTCCATATTAACATATTCTAGCTCAAGATTACTTCAACTTCCTTTACTCAGTGTTTATTATTTTTTATCTGCCTTGAAATGGAAACTGTCTTCTCTTTAACAAACATATGCAGAAATGCAAATGTTGAAAGGCTGAGGAACTCACTTGAGAAACAAATTTGATCTTTCCTTTTCCAGTTACTAGAAAGACTGATAGCAAAAGTAAAAAAATGCTGAACTTTTGTACAATTTGTATATATATACAAACACATATAGGTGTGTACATATAAGCCTTATATAATAACAGAAATGTGCCAATTTTCCAGTTGTTTACACACAGTGAAGAAGCTCTGAGATCATTTTTCCAAAACGCTGTATCTAAAATGGGTGATTTGTTTAGACGTCTCAGCTAAAGGTACATCAGGAAATCCATCCTAAAACCTTTGCTTTTCAGCCACTCCACCTAACACCCATGACAAGTCCATGTGACCAAAACTGTATAGTACCCACCTGCTCCAACGCACACTGGTACTATCAAGTCATATTAAGCAACAAGGTGAAAGTAGAAAGAACCTTGTTTGAAGGTTTTATTGCATGACCTTGATCTTGCTAAGAAATCAATTACTGCTTTTGCACTTGATGTACTGCAAAAACTATTTCCTCCTGTATCTTCAATAAAAATCAAACTCCAAACAATGAACAAGTGTCAGTACTTTGAAACAGGTTAAGAACTGATCAAGAGTCACATTCACCTCTTCATTATCGCAAACATGAAAAAATAAGTTTATCCTCTTTCTCTATTTGTTGCTATTTGCACTAGTTGTGGCACACAAAAGGCAAGAAGAAAACCATTAATGACTGTAGGATTCAACACGGGTGGTTTGCATTCATTTTCCTAAGTTTCAGAGATAATATAATAAACTGTTAACAAGAACATACCAAAATTAGGTTTTGGTCTTTGTCTCTTTGGCAATAAAGATACAGTCCTACCACAGAATCTCCTTAGCATAACTTTGCAGGCATACCTCAGATGCTTGATTAAAGGCTCCTTTCTAAGGATGGCAATTTACCTTCATTATACAAGACAGACTGCCTCAGTTCTCTGAACTCCAGCCCCATCTCCCTTGCCTTCTGATCTCCCTCTACTGCTATGCTCAGCATAATTTTAAGCAGTTTTAAAATTAAACTTTCAATTACATTTCTATATTTGAAAATACACAAACATGCTGGATAGCAAGCGATACCTTTACTTCACTTCAGGTTTTCTTTTACCTTACAAGCTACCCCTCTGGATTTTAACTGGATGTCTTCAGATGTAAGTTAATATTCACCATCAATAAAGAAAGAACAATAGAGCCCCTCACGTTCACCATGCAGAAGATCGATCTGAAAAGTAACGAAGCTACCTCTGGGGCATTTGTCCAAGTGCTCCCTTCACAAGGAGTGAAATGAGTAAGTATCACAGGTTTCCCAGCTTTCAGCATGGGAAGTTCTGTCACTGTCCTTTCCTACTCTCACCATTGCAGACTCCTGGGCTACAAAGAGATTTCATCTCCACCATAAAATGAAAATCAGCTCCCAAATCTGTCTCTGTTCAACCTGGGTTATACTTCTCCATTCTCACAGTCATCACTGAAAATTATGTAAGGTGAATATAAAACAAGCTTAATGGCTATAAAATTAAGTCACAACTGAAGGAGTAGAAGCACTGTTGTTCATATTATCTAAAACTAGACCGCACGTATCTATTACTACTAAATGACAGAACCCTGGTCGGAAGTAAGACAAAGAAAAACTATTTCTCTCTCCTTTCCCTGATGTTATGATTGCTTAAATCAATATTATCCCAGCATCCCCCAAGCTGAGTCAAAAAGGTTCATGCAATTACTTTACATAACTGACTTCAAATTAAATTACATAAAAGGTCATTTTTCCCATAACAGTCTCATTTGCATTTTGTCCTAGAAATGTGTTTTACTACTATCAATTACAGGGAAAACAAAACAAAACAGAACAAACAAGCCCTGGTTATGTGCATAGGTCCGTTACTTAATACTTGAAAAGTTACTGTTTTCTGTTTGGGAAGAATAAAAATTCAAATGAGTAAGGTAGAAAGTACAATGCATAACTCAGATCCACACCAATGTAGGCAATGTTGGTATCATTCCTACATTCTGTTTTGGCTTGAGTTTTTCCCAAATGGATTTTGAAGTTGATCATTACGGATGGCACGTATACCAAGTAGGCTGAGGCAGGAAACAAAATGGCATGTAATTAGAGGTTTTAATTTCTTATGAAGTCCAGCGGAGCTTTGCTCCATGCAGATGGTCATGGTAAGAGACAGATAATATTGTCTGCACAAGCAATCTCAAACCACTCAGAATTAGTAAAGATGTCTCTCAGTTTGTGACTGCTTGTAAGATGGATACTACCACATACAAAAAGGAAACCTTTTTAACATTGAATTATAAAGGGATTAGTGGCAGACCAAGAAACTTTTCTGGGCTTCAACAGTCAGAAAGAAGAAAGTCAAGTAAGCCATATGTTAAGTCAACTCTTATAATCCAGTAGTTCCATAAAATGAGGACAAAGATTTCAGTGTGGAGAGCACGAATTAACAGCAACCATCCTCTCCCTTCTAACAATAAAAAAGAGAGGGGAAGCTGCATCACCCCCTCCAACTAATAACAAAAGTATCCAGACTTTTATATATAAGTCATATCTACAGTCCCAAATCACCTAAAAAGCATTTTCATTCAGAACAGAATGACTGAGGTTGAAGGCACCTTGGGAGGTCTGGAGTTTATTCAGAGTGCTCACCCCACCCTGAGCAATCTCAACATCAAATTCATCCCAGGTTGCTCAGAGGTTTGTGCAGTCAAGACTCAAAAATCCGTAATTTATGTGTACCTCTCTAAAGGGCCTGGCTCTGTCTTCTTGGGAACCCCTTCAGTGGTATGAGAAGGCTGCCATTAGGTCCACCCTATGTTTTCTTGTTTCCAGGCTAAACAAGCCTGGTTTTCCCGGTCTCTGCTCATAGGTCCTCTATTCCAACCCCACCACAACCCTGGTGGCTCTGTGCTAGACTTACTGAGGTTTATTGCAGTCATTCTTATATATGTGAGGGACTTAAAACTGGACACAGTATTCCAGGGGTGGTTTAATAAGCATTGAGTAAAGCAGAGTAATCAATCACTTCAACCCATACAATTATAACAAACCCAACATATCTAAAAGCCTTCACCTCATAAACACTCTCTGGAACCAATACACAACTGCAAGAGATGATTGTACCTCATAACTTCAGCACTTCCCCTCCACCCAAATGAGGTAAACATGCTAGAAGAGGGGCAAGGAAAGGATTCTTATTCGTTTTTTCCTGTGTCTTAGCATGGCTTTTATGATAACCTCTTGGAAAATGCTTCATTTCGCATTTGCATGGGATGTCTCTCCCAAAGAGGCTGATGAAGCATCTGAGGTGCCATTTAACAATCAGAAAGAGCAGACCATTAAAAAAAAGTCTCAGCATTCAGAGATCCAGTAAAAAATGGAACTTTTACTGTGAAACAGACTGAACCACAAAGAATGATCCAATGGATAGGGTAGTAACCTGAGGATTCTTGAGTTTAATTTGTTCTTTGTTAAGGACTCTTTTTAGATCTATGTGAAAATAGAGATCCTTTCTGTGCCTAAAAAGTAGGGATAGCTGACCTTTCTCTCCAAGCAGGTTAGGAAGTACAGAGGCATTCCCAGGCTTCCTGGAAGCTGTAGATGGCAGCTCATCTGATAATACTCAATCTAATAATATGGGCTACTCCTGCATGCTTGGCAAAAACTTTTATTCTGCAAGTAAAGTGCTTGGAGGCCACTCTAAGACAGATGTATTTGTGTTGCTACACCCACCCTCAGATACACACTCCTCCCAAAACATGCATGTGTGCTCACAGCAACAGCCCTCCCCAGCTGACCCACTGCCAGCCAGGATTCTAGCCTTCCATCCCACATACAGACAACAAAAGGGTATGACAGCAGCTCTTTTCCTACACTAACCACACCCTGAGCAAGCTTAGTTTCAGCACAGCAATATTCAAAATAACTTGCAATACACAAATTGGTTTTTTTAATGAATAGTTATTTAAAGGTGGGAAGACAAAAAGGGTTAAACCACAATAATGAAAATTACTGAACATCCTCATTCTAGATGTAATTTGAAGTGGACATCACAGGTTCATGGAAAAGCTGCCAAGATATTTCTAATAATCAATTTTTTTCTTAACTTATAGTAAAAGCCTTCTAATATGGGCCTGATAATGAAAATCTTGAAAACGAGACTGGAAAACTAAGCATCTCTTATTTTACTCCTAAGATTAAAGTTAATATTTGTATTTGAAGAAAAATGCAGAAAAGGAATGGGCCATTACTTCATGCAGTCACCAGAAAGAACACAGCTGACATTTGTTACTTGCCATCAATGCAGACCCAACAGTGGCAATCGTCTAGTTTGCAAAAGAAATGCTCTGGATTGTGCTCCAGCATTAATACAGCATGCATCTAGATTGAGAACTTTTTATTTCTTAAGTTTTCCAAATTTAAAACACTTCTCCTATGGATTTCTACTGTAAACAACAGCACATATTTCTACATATTTCCAAATCCACTTGGGCTACACACTCCTCCAATTTTTCAGATTATCCCATATGTTTTTTTCACAGCTACACATCTTTTAGAAATAATATTAAGATATATGAAGCTACTTAATTTTCAGATCTTCCTAGCAAAGTTTACCCTGAATACTTATGTTAAAATGTTAGCTGAATGAGTAGGGGAGTTACATTGCATAAGTTGATTTCCCTTTATTTCTCTTGCTGAGCTTTTACCTGTCATCTGCCTACCATCAATAAAAAATGCAGGTTTCTGGTGGTTTAGGAAGCTGAATGTGAAAAGATTGAAAAGTCTCAGAACCATCAAAGAGGCAGGACATGGGATTTCCTATGAAAATGTCAGGGATGGGAGGGAGACTCTCTCATAAGCAGCACTGAGTTTTCAGAGCAGAGCAGAGTACCCTCAGGTCTGTGCTGGATGAATGCCAGCTCAGTTACCTGAAGACTAGTTAGGTACAACTTAGCAAAGAAGACAAAGGAACATTTCAGCTTCAACTATCACAAGCTTACGGCCAACCCAAGGTGACTAACTCCTATTTGCTCTGGTTGCAGTCAGGAGCCAATAACCAGCTGGATACACTAATCCCAGGTGTAGGACTGTATCACGTAGAGCTGCCAATTACATCATGATATCAAGTAGTTCTGTGGATGAATATTCTTTGCACCAAACTCACACAGAGTCCTGAGGTAAGAAAATCTGTTCTGCTCCTTAATGAGACTAGAACTTGGCATGGTGCCAGTCATGTCCAGTGACTGCCAATCTGGCAGTGTTGTCTCCAAAGGGGGATGAGGATTCTGCCACACTGGATTAATGATGAATGGGGGAGAAAGGAATCTCTATGGGATTCATAAAGGAGCCATGAATGATGAGCTATAAAGACTATTTTATTTTTTTTTAAATAAGCAAGATGTTCTGCCTGATAAATGCCAGCTGAGCTGTGAGGCCTCTATGGAAGGACTGAGTCTCTGACTACACAGGTCAACAAAGCACCCCAGCAGATTGGATTGTAGACTGGATTGACCACCTTTTCAAATTTGATCCATGTGAAAAGAAACCAACCTATTTGTTTACTTACCTTTCTCTGCCCACTGCTGTTACACATTTTTGAAACTGAGTTGTTTGGGACATTGTAAATAAAGGCTTGCATTTGTGTTTATGTTAACCTAGTGTATGAGTTCATCATTTCAAGGTGATGCCCTATCACTGTCTGCAATGAGTATTAGCTTTACTGAAATACTCCGATAAAATGCCAGACCCTCCAGGCAGTTACAGTGAATACAAAGGGTGCCAAAGGGCGATTCTAAAGATGCTGCACAAACACACAGGGGAAGCAATATTGTTGAATAAAGAGAAATCTTATATTCAGTTAACAGCAGGAGCACAGTCTGTAATGAAGCACGGTAGCATGGCAGAGTTGAATTGATGTTTATTTTACATATTTCATATCACCTACAGATTGTTTTTCTTTACTTCGGATTTACTTCATTTACTATTTTGTCACTAGAAATACGTATTTTGCTTTCTTGAAAGTAAAAAAGTAACTCTTCCAATTATATTGTGCAGTATTTAACAACTCTGTGCACAGATATCTGACTCAAAAAAAAGTAAAGACTGATTGGGGAACATATAATTCTATAAACACCAAGGAATAATAATCCAAAACAAAATCTCTCAAGCAAAAAGAAATATTCCCAAAAGGCACAAACCTTTAAAACCATCAGGATAAACTTCAGGAAGGAATTTAGTGCTGATGTCCCCTTGAACAAAGCGTGGGTGGATGATCACTTCTCGCAGTAAAGAAATATTGTGAGCCACACCTGTAAACAAAGCATCAATACAAAATCAGGTAAATCTATTGATCACAAATTACAGCAGGAAACAACTCATGAAAAGATTCTTTGTAGAATAAATACATGTTCATAACTTAAGAGACCATAATACTGATGTAATCAATACAGAATTAGTAGCTTTGTTCCACTCCTGCCTCAAGATATCTTCCTTAAACACTCAGTTTAACATGGAAAACACCTACACTTTCACCTCACCAAGCCTAATACAAATACCTAGTTAATTCAATGACAGCAAGCACAACCAAGAGACTTTTGGTTCAGTCCTAGCAGGTGCAGGCAAGGTCAGAGCCATGTCCTTGAAATAACAGTTTAGTCATATCTTAAGTACCAGCTCCATTCCAATGAACCCTGGACCACCTTGTCACCCTACCACCTTGTATACACACGCTCCTGTAGAAGATATGCACCATGTAACATCCCAATCACAGTAACAAAAGATAGTAAGAAGGTTTATCACATAAAATTTACCAATATTTTTATCATTTGTAAGACATAAGAGACTCTTGTTGAACTTACAACACAAAGAAGTCTACTGTTTGCTCCATATATACCTTTATCCAACCTTGCCTGGCCAATACTTTTATTGAATGCCCTGTTTATCACCATTCCATGACCCTGCTACACACAGAGCCCACAAAAAAATCTTCTTTAATTAAAAAATCACTTATCATGGAGCACTTATAGATACCTTTGTCCTTTAATTTCTTTGAATATTGTATTTTTTCTTTTTTTTCTGAATTTCTTCATCTCCTTTTATTGCACTTCTGTCTCTTCTTTTTTTTTTTTAATTTTTCAGTCCCTTCTTTTCCCTTGTTTTTTGTGCCAACAAAGCCAGACAACTTCTAGCAAATTCAATCTACAGGATGCTGTGATTGTTAGTCTGGTAGTTGCACACAAAACAGTAAGTCCTCTGCCCCCTCCTCACAGATGAGTAAAAGATTAATCTGTTTTCTTAGAGAGGACAGGAATAAACCATATGCCATTTCCAGCACAGGCTGAAAAAAACAATCATAAGTAGATGACAGCACAAGATATGGACTCAGGATAGTTAACAGTGGAAAAAGATTGCCTAGGGAAAGATTCTGAAGTAAAAAAAAAAAAAGGTTTAAAACCAGGTTAAAGAAACAGCTGTCAGGATCCAGAAACAGTTGTTAAACCTTAGTTCACATAGTGGAACAAGATGACTTTCTGAAATCCTCCAAACTTTATTTTTCTTTGAATTTAACAGCACTGTGTAACTAAGTTAGTAACTTAATGCTAAACTGCACTTTTCCAGAAGGACGTGCAGTTTAGCACTGAATATGATGGTCATTAAAAGTAATTTCACTAAAATATTAAACAAAAAGAAACCCTTATGGGAGGTGGGAAAGGAAAAGAGGTGCAGAAAAATCCCTGAGATAAAAAACCTCAGATAATTTCAATTATCTTCTGCTTACTACAATCCAAACAATTTTCAAAGAGAAGATACTTTCTCATTTGGGAGTAGCACACAGGTCATCTCTGAAAAGGAAAGTTTAAGATTCTGCAGGTAAGATTAAAACTTCATCTTTATCTCAACTCTGTTCTCAGTTTTGGAAAGACATTGTAATAGAAAATTTGAAGAGCCACTGCAGTTCAATTCCAATCTGACTACACAGAATAATGCTGCCCCACAAATACGGATGTTTTTTAAAAGAAGCTGAAATAGACATGCAGTTCAGGAGCATAAACCCTAAGCTTTGGCTACAGCTGCTGCATTCATTCCAAGCAGAGATACATGAGGAAGCTGCTACAGCAAAGAGGTTATCCAACCTCAGCTGTGTCGTGCACACATTCTCTCCCTTCAGGAAATACAAAGTCATTCAAATTCTTTCCTCTCGGTGTTAGAGGGACAGGCAACTCCAAATCACACTGCGTTTTCCAGGTGACACGAACTTTGGTATTAGGTGCAGACCATTAAGCATAAAATGCACAGCACATCACAAGCTGGTTTATCTTGCAAAAATTTGTATGAACATCCATATCTGTTGTAAAGCACAAGATTTTCAACTTTCAGTGTGTTTGCTTACAAGTTATGACTAACAGTGATGAAATGAATCTGAAATTATTTACACTTTTTTTCCTAATAGCTCCAGTTTAAAATAATATGAATAAGAATTCACTGTAAATTCAAGTCTCTCAATGGCAAATTAAGCTATTCGGATTTTCTTCCCCTATTGAGATCTCACCAAAGCAAAAACACTAGCAGTACAGAGACTGCAAACTGTGTAGCTATCGAAGGAGGGGTTTTTTTTGCATTCCTGCTTCTTTTTCCTTTGTGTTTTCACAATTTAGAAGCATTAATAACATTCTTGTTATTTTATACGCAGACCAGTTCAAACAGCTTCAAAGCTTTTTTCCCCTGCAGTCTGCTGCTGGTGTGAATTTTCAAGCTCTCTGTGTGGCCATCACTGAAACTAGTTTCAACGCACAGTGACTCAGACTCATTGAATCATGAAGTCATAGCATTAAAGACGCGTTCATGAGCCATTAAGTAGCACATAACACAACCAGTTCCATGATGACAAGATAAAAATTGACCATTTTATTAAAACAGGATCAGCCACCTTGCTGCTTGTGACCCAGAGTTATTCATGGACCCTGATTTCATAAACACTGAATGAAACTCAAATTGCATCTCTATTAAACAAAAAATTTTAAACAAATCTTACGCTGAATGATTGTAACTTGGAAACAAATAAAGTCTGTCTTTGGCTGCTACAGAATCCCGCCCAAAATTTCCCATTTGAATAGTAAGTTAGTATCACAGATTTTCATCTATAATATACAGCTTCAAGACTATAATTAGAAGACAAAGAGGAGCTCTTCAATGCTCCCCAACTTTGAATCCAGGATTTAAACACGCTACAATTTGTAACCAGATCATCTCATGTTTTTCTTTCCTAAATTGCTATAAGATCCCTGGTGAGATGATGGCTGATGACAGATGACAGAGCTTGGTGTCTCAACTGACTGCCCCAAAAGACCTGAAATCAGAAAAATACTATGAGTATCTTAATTATTTCCAACTCCTGTATCAGAAAAATCACAGGCTTCTGCAATGTTTTAGGCTTCAAATTTCCTTTAACAAGGTCAATAGAGCAGAAAGCCTAGGTGTTTGGGAAAAAATATAACCTATGCATTTTACATCTGCAAATTAAAATTTAATATGCAACAATTTAAAGCATCATGAAGGACTATCCTTCTTTAGCAGTCCCCATGATCATTATGTGAGCAACGACTCTGTGGTTGATCCATTTCTCATAACTGGGTCGATAACTTTAGTGATGTTCCCAATCATATGTTTTTTTTAAAAAAGGACCAGTGTAATCTTTCAGAAGTCTAGAAGTTTTAGATTTGCAATTTAGCGTGACCTCTGTCAAAGTTCATAAGGTCTCCATCTGTGTGTGAGTAACTGCTGGGCTACAGAAATATGGACCCCTAGAGCAGCTTGCTCCTGACTACCTGCTGCTTCCAAAACACTGGCCAGACATTAGCCCCACACTCTCACAGGATCAAACAGAGGATAACAGGCAGTGCTTATTTCATGCAAAGTTAGACGCTAAACTGAAGTATATTGTGTTTACGTTGCAGTGGATTTCAAGGAATTTTTCTTTTTCTTTACCAGGTCTGCAGTCTGCCAGGAACAAAGTGATATTTGTTAACCTGACAAGCCATGACATTTCCAACAAACAAACAAAAAACTAAACTAAATCAATTTCTTTCCCCTCCAGAAAACGAAATTTCAGTTCAGCATATTTTTTTTTACATTGTTAAAACTGATGTAAAACTGCAGCTACAGTTGTATTCTTTTTTGTCCAAGTCAAAATACAATAAAAAATAATTTTTAAATGTTCCGGGTACTCTATTTTTTTTATTTACTTGGCTGCATTCTTCATATGATACTACTTCAGTAAAAGTTAAATTTAAGGTGTACTTCTTAGACTTCAATTTGGAAATACTATTTTCCAGCATATATTTGCAAAAGAGAGCAGACTAGCATGTGACTTCGGAAGATCTAATGAAATAATAAAAATCATTTCTTTGTATGTTTTATATATAACAAACATGGTATTTCTAAGGTTCAATTAATTCTCCACTGAGACTGTAGTTATTACCTAATGAAAACATGAGCACACTAGATAATAACATTTTTCACCAAAGCTAATTAGTAACCACTGTTTGAAGAAGTCTTCATTAAAAAAAATAAAAGTCACAACCAGAAGAAATTACTCCCTATACTGCTTGTCTCTTGCCTCCTTCCCATCCTCATTCTCTGGATTACATCTGCCTTAAAACCTTGCTAAATACACTAGATTTTTTATTAACTTACGAACTGCATCCCAACTTCTAACCTGTCTTCCCAATAAAACACAGAGAAGAAAACAATAGTAAAATTAATTTTATAGAAAAAAGAAATTTTACGGCATTTAGGAACAGGATATCACACCACATTTTTACTCATTAAAAAACAGAACTTGGAATACCAAAGCACAAAACCTTAGGCAATGTTTTCACTATAAATATTTACTGACACTAAACATATTCAGTGTTGATTAGCCTTTTTACAGTATTAAGCTTCTGTCATCTTGACATCTGCAAATACAAATCTGCACTTATCCATGTAAACTTAATTAGAGTCCTACATGCCTCTCTGTAGAGAAGCAGTTGAATACACTTAACTTGCTGATAATTTCAAATTGTGCTAAGTGGAATAGAAAGAACTTTATCTGCATACTCAGTGATTGTAAAAAACAACATGTGGAGTACAGGACTAGAGGTTTCTTTTTGAAAAAAATAGCAAAGCTAAGTTATCACCAATGAATTTAAATGCTGAACATGAATGAATGCTATGAAGTTTAGGGGGCTTACCAGTTGATTTATCTGACAAAAAAATAATATTAATCAAACTCTATACTGAGCATGAAACACTGATTATGTTACTCCTAACTAAAAACCAAGAACATTATCACAGATTTGCACAGACTATGAAAACACCACTTTCATCCTGCATGTTTCCAATTCCAGAAGTTGTCATAATGTTCCCTAAAACCCTCAACATTACATTGTTTAATTGTTATTCAAAGCATGTGCTTTGCTTCAATTCACTTCAGAACAGGCTATCTGCATACAAAGTCCCATCCCAAAAGTAAGGGGGTTTTAGCTTTGTAATTTTGATACACAAACAACCATAGAAAGTTCTGACATAGGATCAGTACACCACTGACCCTCAGAGCTGAACATGCATTTAAATTCATATATTAATTATTTCAGATAATAAAGTCTGGAGCTCACAGAACTCATGGACTAGAATAAAGGGGGAGGGGGAAAGAAGGGGAAGGGAAGCAGATAAGACACGGTAATATCCTACTCTAAAAATCATTAGTTCAAACTGAAACTAAATTCTGCACTGCATGCGCTTCTGAACCTCTTAATAAGATTAAGCAGATCATTATTTATGGTGTTAGCAAACACATACGAATGTTTGAACCAACAGAATAATTGGAAGCAAAGTTAAGCAGGCTTTGTCATGAACAAGCGAAAGAAAATGGATGGTCATCCTGCCATCACTCTCTCCTCAGCCATCCCTTTACTCTAAAGAATTAGAACAGCACAATATTATATTTAAGGGGCATAACTAGAAATAACACCACTTGTCTTTCAATGCCTCCTCAAACTGGCACACGGTATTCCTTGCAGTTTTTCACTGCCACAACTCTTTTCTTCTTAGTAAAAAAAATAATCCTCTCAAAACAACAGCAAAAGTACCTTATTTTATTTCCCTTCTCCTGCACCAATAACATTGCCTTCCTCTTTTACTTGATCACCCTGTACTTCAATTGCTCCTCCCTCCTTCTCCTCCATACAGTGCAGTAGTCTATAACCCTTCCTAAACTACACACCACAATGTTCTACTGACAAGCCACCATTCCCACTCCCTCTCCTGTGGACTGGCTTAAGAAAAAAAAGTGAAGAGAAACAGTCTTCCCTCATGCCAGCATCTGTGCTCCAAGACAATGTTACCAAGCATCCTGCAATGGTCCCTTCCAGCGGTTTTCAACTAAGTTTCTTGTTTTCCCTTCTTCAGTTTCACTTTCCACACTGGCACACTTGGGACCCCGCTGCTGCCTGTTGCAAAGGGTCAGAGAACGCAGCGACTCTTGCAGAGCTCCCTGTTATCTCAAAAGAGGAGAACTCACAGTTTGGTTGTACAACCTGTTGTAGCATTTTTTTTAAAGCATAACCAGGAAAACAAGGCCCATTTCATTATTTTTTGAAAACAAACACTATATGCTTTTTGCAGGAAAACTGGCTTACACACAAAGACTGTTTTGTTCAAAAAAAATACCAATGAGCACACTGGCAGACCAGCATGGGATCAGAATAAAGGAGAGTATAAAACTTACAAGTATCACTGCCACAGAGAAGTATATTTTAAGTTAATATAAAAAGAAAAAAATCATCCAGATGACACTTGGATTTAACTATAGTTTACTGTGAAAACCTTTGTACCTGAAAATTAATTTCATTGAAATATAACATAAGATACTAAAATAAAAGGGTGCGGAGGGAAAAGATGTTGGGGGCTTTTTCTTGGAAACCCAAGACCTTCTCCACAATACTAAGCACAGTACTCTTTTTCCTCCCAATTAGTGTGCTTACAGTTGCAAAAAAATCCAGACAAGAGTTTCTGCTGCCACTGTTCTGGCAGGTCTCCATTCATATCAGAGAGTTAACTTCTATATTCCCATTCCCATCAAACATTCACCACACTTATTCATCATTTTTCCATTTTCTTTTCTATGACTGCTCTTCTACTCCATTCTGGAAGGTTCCCCCTCCTCCTGGATGGTGGTTCCCCTTATTTCATCCTCATTTCTACTCCTTCTTGCTTCATCTGCTGCTTACTTATGTTCTCAGGTGCATATTTTTCCAGTCTTCTTTCCCCCAAAGGGTCTACTACATTCCCCTCCCCCCACAGCAAGCAGGATCTCAACAGGTAATGGTTGACTTTACAAAAAAAGCCTGTCAATATGTTACTGCTTTCTATATGAATCATCGGAGAAGATAAAAAGCAAACAGAAGTTGAAGGGAAGATTACAGGAATCTCTGCACTCAAGAACATGAGCTACCTGCCCATATTCTGGTGAACCATTTCTTTTCTTTAAATAGAGAAAAACAATTTTCATACATAAACTTTCCAGAACTTCATACTGGACTTTATATATGCATTTAAATGAACTGATTATTCAGCATCAGAAATTACATGATAAACATGGTAAAATCTTCAGAGAAACCGAGAGGCAGGAAATCACACATCTTGTTTGCACATACAGTAGATGCACTGAAAGGCATTATTCCAAAACCTTATTTCTGCTGCTCCAATTAAAAAGGGGAAACAAAACATTGAGTTTCTGAAGAAAAGTCGCATAAAACAAGAGAAAGATGAACTACCAACAACAGTGCAAGCTCAAAGGAAAGAACTCATGCCTCACCCCAAAGAGCTATAGTGCCTCTATACTTGACTGACATCTGGAATTTTTCAGTATTCTCCAGTAACCACTGAATAAAATGAAAAGTGTATCTGCTTGAGGCAAATCTGGTTTAGACCTTGAATATTAACCATCCCTAAACTATCCTGGAAGACCCACAAATAAAAATGTTACTTAACTAGACCGTTCCTCATTTATAAGTCTCAATTAAGATTTTGAATTCAGATCAGTTCTCAATGGAGGAGTCAGTTCCTATAAGAAAAAAAATTGATTGTGAAGGGCCTTAAGGAGATCATTTAATCCAATCCACTACTCAGAGAAGTGCTATATGAGTGCTATACTTTCACTTGCTCCTATTAACAACACTGCAGATACTACACAGGAAACAGGATGCAGATTACATTTCCATAAGCACATTGAATATACCTTGAGTTCGTCCCATTGTTATCATTTACCAGTCAACAGACGGTAGAACTTCTTATTTTAGTGTATGTAAATTGTCACCAACCCAAACTAATAACAAGTTAATGTAATAGGCATTTTCAGATCATATCATTGTTGCAAGTATCATAATTTGATGTATCAAGATACTGCTATCACAGCCACTATAGGATGTTGCCTTGCTGGCTTAAAATATTATTTACTCAAATTTTGCATAAGTCTGCATTCTTCACATGTGCTGTATTACATTTTATGAAAATGAATGCATAAATGCATAAAGTTGCTTTTACTTTTCTGATGCGTAATTATTTTTGTCTATTTAAATACCAAATACTACTACTTCTGCATCACTTGTTTAGGCTTACTTGAACTTATTAAAGACAACTCTAAACAAGGAGGAGGAGTTCTATATATATCAATGCAGTCCAGAACATCACTGATAGAACAGTTCCTGCAAACTGTACTACCAAGCATCATTCACAGTAGGCTAGAGAAGAAATAATTGAATATCCATGAATGTTACACTTTAAATAAACCCTGAAAAAAAAACACCCAACTGTGTGAAGCCATACAAAAATCCTGTTGGTTTTCAAATGAAAACCACTGCTCACTGCAACAAAAAAGTGTTCTGGAAATTCCTTTACTTTTGACGCCTGTGACAAATAAAAATCTGTCCTTCGTAATATTTTTTTAAATGTGTTCCTCCTCTATAGTTTTCTTTCAACGTTTTTAAATAGATTAAGAGCTTTTTCACAGGTAGAAATACTACAGAGATATCAAATATGAACACTGAAATACATGCATGTGTACTAGTAAAAGACAAAAAAAAAATCAATAAATTAAATTAGTAATTTTCATATGTAAGATTCATATCTTTTTTCGGTACCCATATATCTGTGGAACTGTTTTTAAGTACATATACAGCTCTGTAAAACACCTAAGAACAAACAATTAAGTTCCACCCCATATTATAGCACACAATAAAAGGTCATGCTTCACACACAAGCCCATTATTCTCATTAACTACAATCCTTCTAGCATAATTTTCTATTAATTCAAACCGAGTTTGAATCCAGAGCCTGTCTTCATTACAAACAAATAAAAAAATACCTCACAGCAGTATAAATTAGTCTCTCATGTAAATTTGCTCAGCTGATATGCAGCAGGGGTTTACATCTGCACATTGTACTGCAATAGTGTTATGGGTTGAGTTGCACCAGTATAAAGCACTTTACAGTTATACAGTTAATTTACAATGGCTAATCCTACTACCTATCTAGAACCATGGTAGAGCAATGCTCACTTTTCTCCTAGACAGATAATCTTTCTAGCCTGACACGGTGTCTGTAGTACTCAGACAGCAGTAAAGGCAGATCAAGTTTTACAGAAACACTCACATGATTGTCTGCTCTGTGAGGTGTCTCTGCTCCCCCTCCCAGCCATTCAGAGAGGAATTATTCAGTTCCAAGTCTCTCTCCCATCTCAAACCATGGAACAACCTGTCCACTGACCAAAACATGGAAGAAAGGCAGCAAATTCTCCAACATTTTGTTTCCTGCCTACCCTGATTCTTCAAGTATAGTAACCAGTAATGAAAAAAGTAAATCCCCCAAAGACCCACACAGGTTAGGATTAAAATGAACATTCTTGTCACATTACAGTTTCCTTCTCTAATCACCCCCAGGAAAAAGAAAGGATAAAAAAGTCCAATTTTTTTACCTCTCCTATGAGTTTTTCCTCCAATTTTCTATAAGACACAGAGGAAGATCTAAAGATTTCTCCTACACAAACCATGACTTCCCTCTCTAAAACTTAAAAGGAGTTGAAGTGGTCACAATTGATTCAATCCTGCTGTTTGGAAGGGCTAGAAAAACAGCTACTTCTCTTAGGCAGTCAGTCAGCAAGAGCTGAAACACATTCTGATCATCAGCCCACATCTGCATTTGTCCAAACTTAAACAATTACCTTGAAAATAAGAAAAATAAATATATACACAATCAAATATTGCATTGTGATATTATTTGACCATAGTCAATGTATAAAACTGCTATTAAATAGCAACTACTTTAAATTTCTTACGGTGTAGTGGCCTTTATTCCTTCACAACATAATAAATTACATGCTACCATTTTGTGAAAACTCTAATACAAGCTTAAGGAAATTATCTAAATACTTATCGCACAATGTTGAATCAAAAACAATGGAGAAAAAAAAAAGAAGATTCTTTTGATTTGATGTATCTTCTCAGCTTAATTAACACAATCTTTTCCTGTTATAATTTGCACTTAAGAAGCAGGAACTTTACTCGATTTGCTAATTACTACATTTTCAAGCTGTTTTCTTGAAATAGATGGCAGCCTATCACACTAGGAACCGAAATATCCGTAGTTACCTCGAATTACGTAATTGTCCAAAGCCTCTTCCATTCTTTTCAGTGCTTCAGCTCTATTAGAGCCATAGGTAATGAGCTAAAAAAAAAAACCACAAAACAAAACAAAAAATACACAACGTATTTAAGTTACCTTGAAATGAGATAATATTTTTCTCTAGATTCTGAATAGCACTTAAAATTAAAATGTTTTGTAGAACGTCTGCAGTCACAAAAACATTTCTCACACTTTACTATCTGTGCTAACGAGGCTCTCTAAAACATCAAGAAGAAACTAAGATCTCTTAATCCATTCAATGAAAGAAGGCCAATCATTTTTCCTTCATAAAACTTAAAGCATCTAAACAAGCTCTCTTCATCTTCAGGCATGCAGAAAATTAGAACAGAGGTTCAATATCTAATTGACTCTCCTGACTTCTAACGTTCAACCAACTTAGATTTAAGTGTGAACTTTTTGACAACTGAACTCCAACTGAAATGCCATCTTTTCATTTTACCAATATGCTACCCATTAGTAAGAACTAATACTAAAAGACAGTATCAACCGTTTCTTTCACTGCTTCTTTTTAGAAGCCAGAATTATTGAAACTTTCATTCTGACAAGGTTACATTTTAAAAGATAGTTGGCAGCACTTAAGTCTGAAACTAATGGTTTCTGTTTAAATCAGAATAATTAAAAATTATCAGAAACTACAAGACAAATAATTACAGTGTCAAAAGATTATAAATATATATTTTGTTTACAAGTTACACTAAATTTCCTCTACTCCACATCTTCCTTCACTTCCTTCATATTCCCCTGATACATGTCATGTCTAGCACCTTTAAAATACTGATTTACTAATCCTTTAACATACTCGCCCTCCTTTAAAAGATCTGTGCACAAAATTAGTGTTTTCATACTTTTACAATATTGAAAAAATAATCATCAACTCACTTTTGAGATCATAGGATCATAATAAATGCTAATATCACTTCCTTGTTGTATGCCACTGTCAACACGTACCTTCAAAAAAATAAGAAGCAAAAATAATTATAACCTGAGGAAAAAAAAGTTCAACACGAGATAAAATGTACCTGGCAGACTTAAAACATAACATCCATGAAGCTTATCACATACGTTTCTTTGCCTTGAAGAACTAGAATAATTAATTGTTTTCAGAGAAGCTGGGAGGGGAGAAGGGGATGTTTTCCCTCCACTAGGAATAATACTTGCAAGTTATTCTCTCCTTTAAAAGAAAACACTACTGAAATCTTCAGTAAACAGCCAAATTCTCTTTTGTTCTCCTAGAATGCACAGTAAAGACATTACATTTGATCTAACCATTTAGGTTGTGTTGCACACTCTAAGCTTCAACTCTGAACGTATCCAATTCCTATTTAATCCCTGTAATAAAATACAGTTGTAATTATTCTTCTGACTGACACACGGCATGAAGGATGTCCATATAATCACATCCCTTCTGCATCTATATGTAATCACATCCCCCATATTCCACTACAGCCTTTCCAAAGGCTCCAGCAGGAATTCAAGTAGAGAGCATTCAGCAGGAACTTTGGAGCTCTGCTTATCAGCTCCGTAGGAATACTGATCCTGTGGTTTTCATGTCTGCAACACTTTCCTTCTTTACCTCACCCTCTCAACTGTAAAACATTTTTTTTCTGTTGCTGCTGTTCCCCTAAGGCTTTAATGTTTACACAGCTTTTTCCATGGCTTTGCTTTGCGAGGACACAGCCCCAATTAAAGCTCTGATTCTGCAATATTCATGGAAAAAAATAACACAAGTTCAAAAATTTCTTTTGAAGAGGCTGATTGCTGTTAACCAGCCAACAAGTTAGTTAGTATATTGCTGATTCTTGTTTTCATCTCTCAGTTTGATTTCATCACTGTAGCAATGAGGTTAGCCATACAAAACTTTTCAAATGAGCAATTTCTGAGGAATAAATATTTATTAAATTGTTGCTTTCGAGCACTGGAATCTGAAATATTTTTTTTTAATTAATAAAAATAACTCGAGAGTGATAAGCACATTCTGAGAATCGTAAGGATGGAGGGCTCTAATCAAAGCTTTTGAAGCAGCAGGGCTCTGATATACTGCATTGTTAAGGGGTGGGAGAGAGGGTCCTGGAATCTCACTTAAAATCTTCACCTGTGGGAAGGAACCTTTGTAATAAACAGCAGCTCATCTGTCTGCAGCAAGGCAGAAAAAGGTCAACACAACGGCTGTTAGGCCTTTAATATTTTAATTTAGGCAATTATCAAGGGACCACATGTAGAACCTCTTGTCTACAGAATCCACATGAGGGCATGATGATGACTTTATTATCCAAATGACATAAAAAGATACCCTAGCAGGTGTACTCACTTTCTTTAGTAAGAAACACCATTTGACCAGTTTTTATGTCATTATGTCATTTTAAAAAGCATGTAATTATTCATATATTTGTATGTATTTATTTATACTTACATATTTATATATATTTTCTCATACTTGTATTTCTTTGAATAACTTATTTATTTATATGTAAAGGCAGTAGCACTTCTGTAACATGTTTATCACATCCTACCTGAATGTCCTTTACCTATGCTTAACTAGGAACCCCTCTACTCATATCAGGTACATTTAACATTAGCTCCTGATGAGAAGTTGTTTCAGACATGTAATGATTATAGAAGAAACATGCAGCATATTTTGCAGCTCACTTCTTGTAACTGCTAAACCACCCTTCCTCTCAGGATGCCTGCCTATATATAAAGTCAATGCATAAATTCTCACATTCAAAACATAAGACATTAATTTATCTACTCAGTCACAGATAAATCCCCTGCCCATAGTATTTTTTGTATCATACAATACATAAGATGTGACAGTATAACACACATACTGCACACATACTTGAACTATTCTGTGATCTTTGTCTCTATAAAGTAGCACCTCCCAAGTGATTATATACAAGAGTTCAGGTGCTTTACATGCACATACTTACACGTGTATGTAAGTATTTATACATGTATATTGTGTTTTTACAAAGAAAAAAACAACATATGAAAGATGTATTCTGCAGATGCAAAATAAGCAAGCTATTCAGACTTTGAAGTTAATGTAAGGCTTCTGAGGCTGCTGACTACATGCTCTGCCTGCTCTGTTTCAATTGATACACAAAATACATACTATACAATTTACACTTTTCCCTAAGTACAATATCCTGAAAAAAAACCAAAAATCACAGTGAGAATTGAGATTTCATTTAAAACTACAGCATAATTTTCTTTAACAAAAAAATATCTGGAGTTCTCTGTAGAAGTTTAATTTTCATAAAATAAACTCAAGATTACTTAAAAAACTAGAGTATAAAAGCCTCTGTGGTAGAGTGGAGTATAAACCTCTCTGTGGTGCTTTCATTTGCAGAGCCTGTCAACAATGGGTGATTTTATAAACTATATGGTGTGACAGAACTTAATGAATATTGGACAAAAAAGAAACCCTGATTCAACATATACTCACTGTAATGTGGTTATCTTCTAAATAGTAGTAATACTTATTAGACCTACAACTTTTAATTCTACTTAACATATTTCCTTTTTTGTATGCAGTATTTAAAATACCTAAGAAAGCCTATGGGTCAAGATCCTACTGTATCCTACAGCTCCTTGGTGTCACAGTCCCCATGACTTTTATTGCTGTTGTTATTTGCCACATCAGAGTCCAAGACTTCTCTCTATCTGGTACGAGTCATTAAATGACCAGACTGTCCACATATTGGCAAACATCAATGCTGGAGCTCTTCAGATATGGCAGTATATTTGCTAGCAGCACTGAACACAAATGCTCACTATCATAATATAGGTTTTTGTGGCTACCTATCTTAAGCTTCATTATCAAAGATTTTAAAACATTTATACTTATGAGTATCATGTTCTAAGAAAATTACAGACCACATGAAAAAGAAAAAAAAGTAGCCAGCATATTCCTATCTATGGCTAAGAGAAAACCCCTCACTCAGCCATGCACACCAGTTCCACCAGCTTGAGCAACTGACAAATGGGCACAGGTAGATCATCAGAGCTGACTTGAAAGACAGAAGAAATTAATTGAAAATGCATTTGGCAATATACTACTCATACCCCAAACTCACTGTAACACACTACAAATCTAATCTCTGTTGTTTTTTTTTAAGCCAACTTGTTGACAATTCTAAAATCTAAAATGCAGAAAACAAACACTGTGGCACAATGGGCCTGTAACGCTGAACTTTTGTAGTCATATTAATTTTGTTCTTAGCAGCATGACATTCTCAGGAGAGAAATTAGTTTCACCGTGGCAGAAAATATGTATTAAGACACCAAACCATGAGTGTCTTCATAAAAATAGCTGTTCTATTTTTAATACGACAGTAGAACTAAACAGAAAGAGAACAGCCTAGACACTCCATATGAGCTCCTCAAAACATTGCTCTGAAGCCTCCAGTGTAATTAAAATTTCTTTCTTCGGTACCACGATGGACCACGTGAAGCGATCAGGCATTTCCCACCCTTCATTTTCAATTCACCTCTCCGCCTCAGCACAACTCCCAGCCCACCCCGTCTACCTGACAAGTGACAGCCCAATCTGATTAAATGCTTGCAAGGGAGGGGACTCGTGGGCCTCCATGACAGGCCAAAAGTGATCACCATGGAGATACATAATTACAGCTGTCAACGCGTCTACTGTCCTGCTGGCATCAATTTGATTGCTCCCAGCAATAATGATAGACAAAGCTTAGTGTGCACTCTCCTGCACCCAATCACTTTATCTATTCCGTGGTCCATTTAGCTGACATGCAACATTCACACAAGCAAGTAACAGCAGTAAGCAGAACATTTAAGGCATTTTAATTGTTTTTTCTTTGTATGGATGGCTCACCAGCGCAAATGTTATTACATAAAACTCCTGCTGCAGCATTAATTGAAGAAAGATTTGGTGGGACAAAGACTGTAGGGGGTACAGTTTGTCCATTATCACTTGTACTTTCAACAGGTCTCACGTTTGGAAAATTGCAAATTGCAAAAACTTGCAAGGGCAAAATGTTTGACATCCTGTTAGCTATTACAACATGGTGAAAACTTGTAACAAACACTGGAGCATTCATTATAAATTCTTATTAAATACACTCTTTGTTTCATTAAAAAAGAAGTTTAGATACATCTAGTGATACCATTTTTCCCTCATCTCCTCTTTAAGATCACATAATGCCTTTTAGATCTTCACAATTTTTTCTGCTTTCAGGCTTTGAACACAGCATGAAGCCTCAAAGACCACAAAGGGTCAGGTCCCTTTAGAAAGTACACGGGCAAAAACAATTTAAGGAGCAAAATAAATCATATATCCAATAACATCTCCACATTTAAGAATCCTCCTGTAATCTTCCACTATTTTCTGTGCAAACAGACTGAATAATCATATTCACAGATGGTACAGCCTTGTCATTCCACTAACTGATACAGTGTCATGTACATGTGCACTTATGACTTAGACTACTTTGGTTTTACAGAAAGGCAGCGTCCTTGTTCTTTACACGTAGCAGAAAACAGTTTGTTAAACAGACATTCTGTATAATCAGACTGTGTCCTGAAATGTTTAATACTTGCTGTAACAAATTCCCTCTTTTAAAGTCTACAAAGCTAAACAGAAAGCATAGGCAGTTTCTCACTGCTGTCCCCAGTTCTCTGTGCTTAAAGACCTGACTCAACATTTCACTGTACTTTCTAATCATCAGTATTTTTACTACAGCTATGTTTGAAAAACTTCAGCTGAAAGTTATAAAACATAATAAAATATTTCAACATAATGGTTTCCTGTTATAGCCAATTTGAACATTTTAAACCCAGTTTGCAATTGTACATTCTTAAGCAGTTTTTCAGGTTGCATAAGTAAGTTTTGCCATGTCCTGTCTGTCCACCTCCCAGGGAAAAAGCTGGAAAAAATGGCCCTATTTACAAAGTGCTTGTAGTCTGTGTCTAAGAAACAACACCCATGAAAACCAGAACCAAGTTACTTACACTTGGCACGTGTAATGGTTCCTGATACTGAGAGAGTTTACCAATGGATGGCAGGCCAAAAGATTTGTAGGGGTCCTGAAATAAAATTCAATGAGAAATGAGAAAACATTAAGCCTTTACCGATGCAGAGAAGATAACTTTAAAAAGCTTGAAGTTTAACAGAAACCACCACTGGAATAACTTTTGGAATTACTTGTATTGAAGTACATTTCTCCATCCACCTATCTCTGCAACTCCAAACAAAGAACTGGAAGCGTATAAATTCTCTTGTATCACAGCCAAAAAGCAGGAAAGAAGTGCTCTTCACATAGCTACACAATCAAAACATACAAAGATGACATTTTCATTTGCTACATTGTGCCTTGGAAGAAGGATGGGAAAGTATTCAGAAGAGTGGAGAAAAGAGAAAATAATTTCAGAGAGAAAAAGGGCAGTTAAAAATTCAATTATCTCAAGAAATCAAACTGACCTTTATGCCTTTGGAAATCTGCATAATGCAATACCAAGATAAGCTTAACAGGACTGCAAATAAATCTATGGCCTACAGAATAACCAAACTCACGGCGAAGTAGTTGGATCCATTACTTATAAATGTGAGGGAATCTAAGTTGGAAAAATAAATAAATCCCAAGTACCAGTTACTCCAGGGTAAAGCCTGCACGCACTCAGAATAGCTTCTATGCCACCACAGGGCAAATATTTATTCTTTATGAAAACAGTTCCTATAGCTTGCAGAGCTCAGTAGAGCACACTGAAGATGATGACGTGCATGTCAGGAAGTGGAAGAAAAAAACAATAAAGATGCCCTTGGTCACCAAAGCCACAATAGTTAACCAAGAGAAAAAACATCTCAAGGTACTTCATTAATTTTCGAAAAACACATATGCCTAAAATGCTCCTTAAAATGAGGGAAACATAAGCATCATTTTTTAACTAACAAATCCTAACTTCCATGTATCAAAAATGACAATGAAAAGACATTACCTTGAAATGTCCTATCTAGGCCTGAAAAAGGGGTTTATATTTTAGTAAGCTTTTTTAAGGGGAGATACTGTAATTATAAAGTTACTGTCTTGGAGTGTTTCTTGAAAGTTTGTCCTATACACTATAGTTTCAGAAGTCATATAACTTCATTCTTTCAACAACCTATTTTTTAGTACAAGAAAAATTCTGTAAGACATTGAATTTTAGCTGCAAAGTTTCAAGCACACAAGTTACCAAACCTGGAAACACTAGTTAACTGTAGCAAGTAACTCCAGCACTGCCTCTTTAAGTATGAACAGAACATACAGGAAATGTCCTTAGAAATAAATCTTTAAGTTATTTCATTTACCACTTTTAACTCTGATTTTCAGGAAAAAAAAAAAAAAAAAAGGTATCTTGAAACACATACTGTCTTTTGAATTAAAAAATAAGAATTCTACAATTCCACAAAAGCTCATTAACCATCTGTGTTACGTACTACAAGGAGTGACTTTCATATGATGTTTCTGGAGATCACCTTGACCTCGATCCACACCTGGGTATTATTACTCCACGATCCAACCACCTACCCTCCCTTCACTGTTACCACTCATTTACCTCAGCATAAACACGACATTCAACTGCCCAGCCGTTGATGGGAATATCAGCCTGTTTGTGCCTGAGAGGGTAACCCTTAGCAACACGGATCATTTCTTGGACTAAGTCCAGGCCGGTAATGCATTCTGTGACGGGATGTTCAACCTGCAAGGTTAAGAACTGTCAGTCAGTAGGTAACAAAAACAACAACAACAAAAAAATCCCACTCTCCATAAACACACGCAGATGAACAAGAAATTAGACCAGCCAAAGAACAGACAGAGCACACATTCCCCAGTGCATTGGGTTTTTTCCCAAAAAAAATTTCTATTTGACAAACTCCAGCAATGACCTTCTTTGCAGGGAAGATTGCAAAAATAAAATAATTAACAGATCACCATAATTAGGAGCAGCATACAAAAGGAAAACTGTAAAGAACACCTTAAAGGTTTGGGAGTTTTGTAGGGTGGGGGGGTTCTATTTATTTTACAAATTCAAATGAACCTGGTGATGATGAGTTAATTTTTCTTTGTTCAGAAGCTTCTCCCATTCAATTTGATTTTGAAAAGACTGGCACGGTAGCCACAAATGTATTTTAACTGAAAATCTCAAAAGTAGCTGATAATCAGCCCATTCTGCTACACTTAACATGGCACGTACAGGAGCTGCTTACGATTTCCATAGCACTAGCCTACCCTAAATCTCACCCATTTGCCTGCTTTCACTAACCTGTCCTGACAAGCAACCAGATTAGCGTAATCTTGCATCAGCGCAGTGTAGCAGAAACGAGCAGATGGATCCTTCGATATTTTTTTTTCCCCTCCCCTCCAGACTTATCTGTTTAGTGCTTAGCATGCACAATAGCTGGGCTGGACCAGCCGAGGAGTCACTCTGTGCTCTCAGCAAATTGCTGCTAACGGCTTTGGATGATGCTGCCATGGGAATACCCGTCATCCACACTAACCCCAGCATGTGCGTACAAGCATGCACACATGTGCGCGCATATATCCACATGCACACTCTTCTCCTTGACATGGGGATACCAACGGGCACGTTTATTAACTTTAAAAAACCTTTAACTAGCCTCAGTGCAACAACAAAAAGCACCCGAAGACGGGAGGGCGTGCCATGTAGGTGAAGGAACAGGCATGCAGGCTGAAAACATGTTCTTCATGCAGAGACAGCTGTTAAGACTTTCTATATAGAAATCATGTCAGAACTGCCATTTTGATTATAAAATGTTTGTGCTCCTTAAGAAAAGGCACTTTGCAATGGCTTCACTACTGTGAGATGTCATACTATGACCATTCTGTGACACAGGAGAAGGTAAGTGACCAAACCACTTGTCTTTCTTCCTTCAGCTACACTAGTATTAAGGAAAATATTTAGTCATTATAATAATCTTGTGGCTTATCAGAACAAGAAGATGCTTCGGTCTTTAAGCAAAAAGCTTTGTAAAAATAAACAGATGGCACCCATAATTAGCCCTGTATGTGCTGTGAGTTTGTTCAGATTTTCAACAAAATTTTAAGATGTTTTGACATAATTTTAATGACAAATCATCACTGAAACAAGCACCTACTCTTTGAAGGATAAAAGTGACACTGAAATGGGAATCTGATTATACAGTTTATGGATGTACCTTTGGGATTCAATCTTGATTCTACCTAACACATTATATTCTCCAGCATGTCAAGCTTAATAACAGTATTTGGAAAATCTATGAAACATCTCGGTGTCCACCCTGCAGTGCTAAATTGAAGCAATTCCATTTCTATTAAGATCTTAAGTTTCTATTAAAACTCCCTAAGTTTCAATAGAAAAGTTACTTATGACACATTCATATTTGGACAACAGAATTTATTATCTTATTTTGGAATTTAAGTTTTTAAAAATTACATTTGGATTTAGAATACATTTGAATTCTACTGTTCCAGATAATAAAAATACAATTTAAAAAAAACAAACCAAAACCCCACAACATTTGCATTATTTAGTTATACTGTCATTTTTCTTGGATTGCAATGGGCATTCCAGATTCAATAGCTTCATTGTTTTCTGCTTTAATGCTGATGATCAAAATAGGATGGAATGTTTCTGGAAAGAAAAATATTTTTGTTGTTTGGTTCTTACAACTCACAAACATTTATTTAATCCATTCTTCAATACAGATCTTTGACTTGGTCAATATTTTCTTCTGTTTCTTCAAAATACTCCCTTTGTGTCTGCACACAAAACAGCATTCAAAAAATATGATGAGGAAAAAAAAAGTTGAGGGTTTTCTTGGGCTGGGGAGAAGTTGTTCTGCTTTCTTTTAGGCCTGTGCTTCAACTAGTGCCGTTTAGGCATAATGTGGACAGTAGCAATCACATCACTAATTCTGGGGTACCAAGTGCATTTAAAACACGTTTGAGAATAGATGAAGAACATTAGATCACCAAACCAGGTAGAAAAGTATTCTAACCTTGAAATCCTAGTTGACTTATTTGTAACTTTAACCTTTCAGTGAGGTGCCCAGCTCAAAATGCATTTGTTTCAGCATTTGCAGTTTTCTTTCAGCAAGCCAAGGTGCAGGAGGGGGTCAGTATTTTTAGCATTATACAGAATATGCTTCAGCATACAGTACAAAAGGACATTAACAAAGCAGTAATGTCATATCCTGATTCAACTGTCACACCTATTTGACTAAGCTAACTGTTGTATCTACTTTTAAATCACTATTAAAAGCTAGGCTTTAAATGTTTTCCTCTTTTACTTTTGAGCCTTCTACTTTAGGTGTCACACTTGTTTTCTCTGCCTGCTGTACTTTCTTCTATTGATCTTATGCTATGCCTCTTCTCCATCACAGCCCTAGCATCCATAACACGGCAAGTAAAGTCAGGGAGTAAAGTTTTAAAGAAATTAAAGCAAGTATGTTCACAAACTGAGCTGAATCACACTCAGTTGATCAAGTCTCCGAGCTCTGGGCCATACTCAGATGTTACAGTCAGCTGATGCAAGATCTTGCCAGTAAAGCCCCATTGATTAATGGTGGTATGGTTATAGGATTAGTGTGTAAATTCACACATTACCTCAGATAACAGCAGGCACAAAAGAGCTAGGGGGACCTGCCAACATCAGAAGTCCAATTAGCATCCATCCTCAGAATAGCACAGAGAGGCTCCTAACTCTTATCCTGCCCTGTGACTGCCACCAGTCTGAAAGCTTTGCCATTCCAGGGTTCACCCATGGCTACAAGAACAGTCATGCAATTTTTATGAACAGCTGAAGCTATGAGTTAAATGAGCGATGACTGTTCCCCTTATATTTAGGGGAATAATCTCAGGATACATTTTTCTCAAGACCATCAAGGTACTCAGATCTAATAGCAAACATTTCTGGATACTCTCACAGATTGCCCTCTTGCCCCCATGTGCATAAGGCATTAAGTTACTCACACACCAGTTGGAGTGCTCAAGCAGACCACAGTGGCCAAGAAAATCTAAATTTCACCAGACTTAAAAGTTTACTGCCTATGTCGCCGCTACTACTGTAATTCCCTAGCTGGTGTCGTATACTCCTTTACATTCAGATAAACAACCTCAAAACTAACTTTCAACATACCACTCAGCTTTCAGGAAACACAATTCACCTGGAATCTCATGGGCTTTTCTATGGCAGCCAAATCCAGTGTCAACTGAAGCAAGCTCATCGACTTAGAGATGCTCCTCAGCACCCTTTATTTCAGTAAGCCTGGCTTCTGTTTCAGAGAATTAAACGGCAACAGAGATGCACACATTCTGTTCTTCAAGCATGCCAGCTTCCTGACCACTATGAGCAGGAGCACTCTGGGGTCATGTAATCTTTCAAAAAAATACTTCACAATAGCCATGTATACGCGTTTTGGGGGCATACAGTAAACAAACAGCATTTCAGAAAGGCTGCTGAAGAACAGACAATGTTCGGATTAATGTTCAGAATTAATGGAAAGCACACAGGAATATGTAACAGGTGATCTCATCTACTTTTCTACCCACACAGATACATAATATGGTGCTTATTTTCTGAGTTATTAGTATATGATTGAAGAACTGAGTGCAACCAGAACTACAAAAATTTCCGTTGACTAAGATTCTCAGGTAGGCCTTTATTTTTTTCCTAAGGTGTTGCATAAATAAACACTAATGCACAAACATTTGGTACCAACTAATTTTTTAATAACAGCATATAAACTTTTAGAAATATTTAATCTACTTCCTCATAGGAAGGTATATTCCAACAATTGTTGATTCAGTTTTGACATTTTTTTCTTGGTAAGGATTTGCTTCTTTATTGTACTAGACAGAATCGTGTAAGAAATCACTTACATAGCATATTAATACTGAACCTGTCTTTTCTGTGTTTTAAACAAGCAGCACATATATAACATCAGCAAGTTATCTAGCTCACAATTTCAACATGACTTTCTCAATTAACAACCTGCACTTCTAAACAAAAAGTATCTTGCAATTCAGTAATTCGACCCAATTTCCTTTCCACTACCTACAACATGTAAGAAAATAAAGAAACTTGCACCCACAAAACCTATCCTTTCTTTCCTAAAGATAAAAGTCCTGATTTCACTATATTTAGCAGCACTGTTAAAGTTCTCTCAGAGTACTTTGTTCAAGGTGCTTCTGGTCATGCAGCAATTTTTCTTGTGTTTTATTTACATCATGTTCACGAAAGGAAAGAAACTAATGTACCCTTCAAATAATAGTATTTTGTTTCTCTGCTATTAAAAAATAAGGGAAGCCTCATTTTTATCTACTTTTGGATAGTGTTCAATGATAGTTATATGGTAATGTTGTCTCTAAGATATCACTCCATGCCCTGGCAGCACTGTTAATGGCATCTTTCAGATTCAATGACTTACACAAACAATGTCGTTCTCTTCTGTCAACAACAATTAGCAATGCTTTTCTGTAGTTCTTTTGGGAAGCCTGAAAAGCAGACAACCAGTAGCTACATAATGGAAGTTGCATTAGGAGGCAAGAATGTGGCAAAAATCTGGTTAACTGTTGTCGGCTGACCCTCTTGTGTGAAGAAGTGTTGTTTGGCAGCAAAATCACCTTTTCTTTAGGGTCTAAAAATGGCCACGAACAGCTGGTATAAACTGTGTGCAGAATGGATTCTGGTGGGCTTAGGGGATTGGTAATGGGATAAGAGACCTTTCACCTTTAGGTCAGTAGTTCAAATTCAGCCCAGGTTAGCAGCAATTGAAAGTCTTTACCATCTGACACTGTTTGTTAGCCTATTTAAAATGACTGAAGCAAAGTGTCACAGTAAAACAAGATTCCAGTATTAAGAAATATGAAGAGTCTCAGCAAACAGCAGAAACAGACACTTGAGACTTTACTTTGAAAACCCGCCATTCAGACCTTGTAGAAATCCACTGCTCTAACTCCTGACAGCCCCTTTCACTGTTCCCATACTCTTGCCCACCTATCACAATTCATCCTCCAGTTACACACACACACACACACCCACCAAGACAACAAAACCACCTCTCACAGTCCCATGGGTCTGCTACAGACACCAAAGCCACCACCTCTCTGTGGTTTTAGCTGGTAATCCAAACCCAGCTCATCACTTTGCTATTTAGACTTTGCTGCTACTGTTTATATAGCGCAGCTGCAATATTTTCCAGCACTTCTCTCCTTCACTGAGCAAACGTGTAGCAGGTGCTGCCCAATGATGTGCAACAAAATACAGGCACCATTAAAGAGGCCGTCAGAACTGGCAACTTACAAGTAGTGGAGCTCCAGACAATCACCAACAGCATTTCTGCATACTCCTAGACATTTCCCAACCATGCTTTCATGAGCAAATAGATTAAAAGGGAGGTAGAAAGAGACACGGTGCGTGTAGAAATTCTTCCTTTGTCTTTTACACCAGGCACAGCCAGTTTTGTACAAGGATAAAGCTCTGGGATATAGCATTTTCCAGGGGTCAGTAGAATCTGATGAAAACACAGAAAGTGTTCAACAAAAATCTTAACCCTGGAGAATGCTTCATGGGTGTATGCAAGTTTATTTACATTTGCCTTTATGTCTTACAGTCAAATTACTTTAAAAGAACTTGAAAACATTTACATAAAATAAATACTCACACTACAATTAACTGTAAAATAAAAATACACAGATATGCCATTTGCATTCAATAAAGTCTTACAAGCATGTCTAAAGTAACTTTTAATCCCTGAAAAGTTATGACAAAAATATTTAAACTGTCACATGAGAAGAAAACACCCTGCTACTCAAGTTACCATATTACCCAACTCCCTTGTACTGAGTCCAGACTACACAAACTGTCTTTTCAGTAAGATTATTCTAAGCAAATCTGGTCATGTTTTGAAGAGGAAGGCAGTGCTCACTTGTTATTTAAATGGCACAATGCATGGGGAAGACAGAAGGTTGGGAGCAGATGTACAAACTGTACTTGGGGTAAGCGCTTTCCTGACACTGCTCGTCACATTTCTCTCAGTTCTCCTCAAGCCAGAGAGAGGTGGCTCCTCATTTCAAGGTACCACAAGCTTCTAGAACATGTGATATTTTCCTTCTGCTGTCACCTTTTGATAAGCATGTAAGCAGCTTAGCCACACATGTTAACAGGTAGTCTTTATTTGCAGACTATAGACACTCTTCCTATAAAGTCAGAGAAACATTTCTAAACTTCCAGTGAAAAGTACAAGAGATTCTTCTGGTGAAAGCCAACACTTCTGATGGTAGCATGGTAAGGAGGTTTTGACACAATATGGAAGTCAGAAGGGCTATCAGTTTAAAGGGTCAGAAACTTTTCCTTTTTTTCAAAGCTCTTGTTCAGCTACTTTGGACTATTGACTGTCTTTGGTTAGGCTGATGACAACCAGGTAATAAAAAGCACACCACGGTGTGAGAAGCTACAAAGAATCAGATATTCAACATCTGGGGTGCCTCAATAATCCTACTGGTGGTAAGCTGCCCGGAAACCACTTCAAAAGTGCCTTAAATGACAAAATACAGAAGTTCTCTTGCAGCTGCTAGAGTAACCATTTCTATGTTTTCTTATGAAAAGCAAGAATAACTAATTTTGCTACACAATTATCCAATCTCATGTTTCATACTTATCAGCTAGCCTCTGAAAGATGGCAAAGTAGAAGATACAACAAAAAGTACATTGCCAACAGCAAAGAATAAATCATTCTAGCTGAATCACTTGGAGCAAAACATCTGTAACCGATTTGTGCAGCATACAAGACAGACAATGCAGCTGATTCACCCATTTTTTTCATTTTTCAATCTCATATTGCAACAACACTTAGAAATTGAATAAAATATAAACTTCCTGTAAGGTGCTACTTACACTTTTTGCAAAACTATATAGCAGAAAAGTTATATTCCCAAAGAGCTCCCCAAAAAGGACAGCCAAATAATTATACACCTCTCAATTACTGCAAAATTATTTACAAAAAATACTGAAAAATAGCTGACAGTGCAAAGTACTGGACACAGCTTAGTTAGTTTATGCAAGTATATTCTGAAGTCAGTATCTAAAGTAAAAAGACTACAGCAATCCAATTAGAGATTGCTGAAATGTTAAAACAGACACAGGAAATAGCATAATTTAGTAGACATGTTCTGATGATGCTGACATGTAGCTGTGTCTGTAATGCACACTAACAAAGACCTTTAGTGCATCATGTACAGGTCAGTTGTCCATCATGTAGAAAAATTCTTCCAGCTGTGGAGTGTTCAGCAAAAACTAGGTAAGTGAGCCTGTTAGCCACTGTTTGCAGTTAGGAGATTCAAAAGGAACCAGCTGGAGCAATACAGGGACTTCTAGTGACTCTCCTGGTTCTGAAGGTAAATCTGGACAAACTTCATTAGAGTTTCTATGTTTGACTCTTAGCAGAAGGGAGTAAAAATGAGATGTTAGTTGCATAACTCTTAGCTGAACAGAAAGTAAAGCTTGAGACTTGGGAGAAATGACAGATCAATAGAGTGAGCCTAGGGTAGAATCAGAAAATTACCACTCTCAAGCCTCAAGCTGAAATCCTAATTAGAGAAAATTCACAGGCAGGATAGAGGAAACAGAGAATGTTAACACAAGTTCTGTAATTTAAGATCAGTAAATTTCTTTAAGAGTTGGAATTAGTCTGCTCTTACAGGGGACTGTCAAACTGCTTAGGCTGTATTTCAAAAAGAGTCTTTAAAGTATTCAAGGATGAAATTGTGAAAGTTTTCTTACTGCATATGTGGACACCTCTGCAATTAAATTTGAGGTATGGGACTTCAAACAATTACCGCTATGCATTGCAGGGGGAAGACACCACAACACAGCAAACATAACATCTTAAATTCCAAAAATCATCGATTCCAAGGATTCTCCATTGCCAATGTCATTTAGGAATTTATGGACAATAATATACCATGGCAAGGAAATTATTCTGAACTTCTGGTTCAGAGTTATGCAGAAAACCATAAATCCATTTTCTTCTATATAAACAAGAACACTAAGAGTCACTACAAATTGTTGTCTCAAAAAATACAAGATCAGTAAAAGTGTAAAGAATTTGACAAAAGAGACAAAAATTCTTCATAATTTTTAAATGAACTATACCATTGTCATTGATTACCACCCTCTCTAACTGTGCCTAGCAAACTCCTACCAAAAACATGGGAAGTGTAACTGTCATGACCAATTCTAAAAACACTGCTGCCCTGCAACGCAAATTTTACCAGCAGTCTTGTACAGTCCTGGTACGGAGGAAAACATCCCCCCATTCCTCCTTTTTACCCTAAATGCTCTCTCACTTCTTTACTCAAATCATACATTTACCCAGCCATTACACTAAGTCATGCACAGGTGTCAGGATTACAGAGATCTCATTAGACTATCACTGCCCACATACACAAGCAGCAGGCAGGACACAGCCCTAGCAGAGCGTAGCTAAAACAGAACAAGCAGTTAATGACTCTATTGCTTGATTCCACGTTGCAGTCTTTCTGGCATTACTTAACAAAGTGAGAAAAGGAGGATAAAGATGATGGAATTCACTTGTTTCCGAGTTGAACTTTCTTTCAATCCTTGAGAACGATACCCAGACTTCAAGTAATGTGTCTGATTTCTCAGATTATGACTGGAAATACATTTTAACAGTCAAATAAGAGGTAGGGGCTGTTTTCCATAAAACACTTTGTCCATTTATTTGCAGTGTACATCATAACATCTACTACTGACTATATGAGTTGCTTAAAAAATCCTACACCATGACAGCATGCTTTTTACATAGCGACACTCCAGTCATCATTTCAATCTTTTGCAGATTGCTAGTGTTTCTATTGCTGACATACACATATAGTGTTACACGCCCTCCTAGAGAAACTCAGCAAGTGACCATCTAAGTCTAAAAAATAAAAAAAAGAAACTTCAGGGACCAGTGGGGAAAAGCATCAGAGCACAGTGGCTAGCCACTTACTGTGAACTCACCGTGGCACTTAACAGTGACCCCTTGCAAGGTCTTTAGGTCAAGTGTAACAAAGAGCAAAAGCTCTGAATGCTTACTTGAGCGCTGTGCTAGGGCTCACAGAGTCCTCTATATGCAGGTTTATTTAAGTGAGTAGATCTTTTTAAGTTCAGTGGGAAGTGCCCACATGCATCGAGTTAGTTATGTGTAAGTCTTTGCAGGAGCAGACCCCTAACTATGGAGGGAGGTTATGTTCTGTTTTTTTAAATAGACTTTTCTGAATCTGTAGAGCTGTTTTTCTTACCTGAAGTCTAGTATTCATTTCCAAGAAGTAGAAATTCTTTCTGGAGTCCACAAGGAATTCTACTGTTCCAGCAGAGGAATATTTTACTGCTTTGGCAAGAGCTACTGCTTGTTCTCCCATTGCTCTTCGAGTTTCAGGGTCTAGAAAAGTGCTACAATACAAAAACAATGCCCTTACTTAGTTTAAAAAAAAATAAAAAATCATCTGCTGTTTAAGCTACCAGCAAAAGAGGACAGGATTACTTACGAAAACAAGTCAAGACTATCAAATGTATACCTTACATTTATATTGCTTCGTAATTACTGCTAATGTACAGGAAATTAAGGATAAATAACAGTATTCTATAAAATATAAAACAACAGAACACAATTTTTTAGAACGCTGAGATCTGTAATGATGCAAGCTAAATGAAAATACATACAAATCCATGATACTTCAGAAAGCATATTTATTTGACAAAAAGCCACAACAAACCAAAGCCAACCATAACTAAAAAATCCATCCACTGGAAATATGAATGCCAAAATACAAAAGGAGGTCTAAAGGGAATTTGTTTCTGACTCTGAAGTGGCTGTTTTGTTGATAATCTATGCAATAAAGTTTTGGAAGTTAATAAAGTAGATATTCAGGCTTCTTTTATGAGTATGACTGCAATGAAGAAAATGTGGGCATTCATAATATTTAACTAAAACCTTGTCAACAATACAATGATTTAAACCTTCATGTTCTGTATTTCTCCTCTCAGCTTTACTTACAAGCTGAAGACTAGTTATCTATGTTTGTTAATTGCAATTCATTACTTTGCACAAATCCTGGACACATTCAAGGATGCTCAAGGAGCAGCTGAGCTACAACCTTGGTAGACACTGTGAACACTGCCCAAATGCCAAGCCTTCTCACCCTAGGAGAGCAGTATGCCACTTCCACTAGTCCAGTGAATTGAAAGTCTCAGGAAGGTACATAATCTGCTTGTTGTGCTCCTCTGTAGTGCACATTCAGATTTAGAATAAGATTGTTAGGTTAGAGTCTGAGAAATTTCTGTAGCTTTTTTTTTCCAGCTTTCTGGAAACTGGTTGCCTCTCACCCTAATCTTTAGTGAAAGACAATACGTAGCTCTTCATCTTATAAATATGCTTGTTATATTTCTGCTGTCACTTACACTGCCACCAGTTTAAAAGTACTTGTTTTAAGGGAATAGGAAGTAATTTCTACCTTGCCTCTAAGCTACTGTTAAAAAGGAAAGTACTAAATGTTACGTATTTCTTGAGGTGTCCTCAGCAGCGGGTCCTAACTCTGCAAAGGAGCAATCAGGAACCTCCATGTATCTGAACTAGCCCCAGCAAAGTCAGTGAAGCTCCATCTGGGGCCCAGGACTGCACTCAGAGACAAGCCAGTGTGCCGGGTCAGGTGGTGTTTTCAGTACTTACTATGGGTTTTTTCACTGAGACCTGAACTCACAGAAGAGCTAGAAACTTCTGCCACAACAAACCATATTTGACATGACAAAAAGTGAGGAAATAACTAGGCAAACTGCAAGACAACCATAGAATCATAGAACGGTGGGAGTTGAAAGGGACCTCTGGAGAGCATCAAGTCCAACCCCTCTGTCAGAGGGTCACACAGAAACACATCCAGCTGGGTTTGGAAGTCTCCAGAGAAGAAGACTTTAAAACCTCTCTGCAGATCTCAATGGAAATTTTTTTCTTCACAGGAAAGGCATTGCTTAGCATCTCTGTCCTTCCATGGCTCACAGGGGCAGATTCTAGAGGGACAGGCATTTTCAGAATTGAGGAAAAAAACTTATTTCTTGGCAAACAACAGGTTCAAGAGAAAAAGGAAGTCAAGTCTGATCTCAAGAAAGCTAACAGATCCTACACCAGCACAAAGGAGATGATGTGCAAAAATGTGTCATACCTATCGCAAATAGGCAGTGGTAACGTAAAAGAGTTTCATAGTATTTCTTATTTTGATTCAATACAAGGATAATACATTACACAAAATCAACAACCTATAATTCAGTTTCGGGTTTCTGCAGGGCTTTGATCATGAAAAATCAATGAAGGCTTATGAAGAACAGAACCTTTTCAGTACCAGCTTCATATGCTATTTCTAGAATAACCATTATTACTTCTCATACGGATGAAAGACAGTTACTCCCCCCTATTACAGTGGTGTCTTCCCTATGTTTCTTAAATGTAGGGCTGAGATCTTTCTGTTCACCTCCTGCTGTAGCCAAAGAATGCAAGAGAAGTGTCACACTGCTAAATTTGATCTCCGTCACATGGTTAAGCTTTATGCTCTAAAGTGACTAGATCATCCCTGCAATCAGCTAGGTTAATTAACCAAAGTTTTCCTGTGTTCCTCTGCTGCTTTACCATTCAAATAGGTAATTTCTCCCTTCTTTAACAATGCACCTTTTACAACTGAGATAATTCTTCTCCAGTGTAATTAGGCATCACTTGATAACACAGCATTTTAAACCTGACTTTAAATCTTTTGCTCTCACATATATGGTATTCTTTCAACCTAATAGCTCCTATGGCATCATGAAGGCTGCAAAAGAAAAAGGATTTGAAAGATAAAAGCACCAAAAAGAAAAAATAGTATCAGACCTGACATTTTACTCATAAGACTTATCGTAAAATTGATCAAAGACAATATAGTTGGTTTGTTTCATTGTTTCTACATTCAGAGAGATGAGCGCATGGGCAAGATGTCACCCTTCCCTCTTCTAGTTCATCAGATGTTTCCCAGAATATCTCCAGCACCTTCACTCACAGATAAAGGGGAAATTTTGAAACATACAGACAGTTACACCATCACTGGAAATGTAATGCTGAGCTTAGACATAAAAAACCAAACCAAAAAAAAACAAACAACAACAAACAAACAACAATTAAAAAAAGGCCACACACCAAAAAAAACCCTAAACATCACTAACATTTACCCTTTCTCTGAAGATACAAGTATACTGGTTATTCTCTGCAAGGTTATTCTCTTCATTTTCTACATGTCAAGGTCAGCTTACCCGCTCTTAGGAAATAGTTAGGCATACTGGTTGCTAAAAAAATTACCTATAAAAACCACTCTCCCTTGTGATATCTATTACACACTACTACACCACGGACATAAATATGGTAAAGTGGTTGTGAACATAGTTTTGTCCCCATGTCTAAATCTGGGCCCACCCAGGAATCATGTACACAGTCACAAATCCTTCAAGGATTTCTAGACAGAGAGATAGCAAATGTAGAGTATGACATACATACATGCAGCACAACTCTAAGGAGAACCTGTACATGGAGTCTAGTTCATTAATACACTTTTCTTCTAAGTTCCTGCCTACCCACGTTCCTTCAACTGTCGGTGGCTTCAAGCAGTACCTTGGCAGTTAATCTGGAATACGATCCTGAAGTACTTGGCATCATACTGAGATCTTTTAGAGAGTGCAGTGCTTGAAGAAAGTGAAAGAAGCTGCTGTCTGTGCCCCTTCTAGGGACAGAAACATTCCTGAGATAAGCTAACAATAGAAAAAAGGTCACAAAAATAGTTTAACTGTTCTACTTGCGTTCTAATGAAGTCACTTACTGCTAAAGTAGTCTCCCTTTTAAATCTCCTGCCTCTTAGATCTTCCTGTCACAGGTAGAAATAGAAAGAAACATTTTTGTCCTTTGTACTGAAACTGAAAGAACGTCCTTCCATTTAAAATACACCACAAAACTAACATCTAGGATAGGCAATCATAAGACAATCTCCACTCAAAATGTATGCAGCTAGGAAGAAAAAAAACAAAACACAATAAAAAATTGTAATCTCACCGAGATGAAATTTAGGGAAATCTGAGGAAATTGCTGAGAGACTGTCCTAAAAATCACCTTATTCTGAAGGTCTTGAATGCTAAGGTTTAACTCAAAGGACATGGAATCACTTAAGGAAAGTGAGACAATGAAGGAGAATAAGCAGGTAGCTAGCAAGTTCTAAGCACTTCTTCACTTCAGATGCTAATATGGATCTAGTATGCTAGTACAGAACACAACCAGAAGGCACTGTTGCATCATTACTCACCCAGGAAAGGCCTGAAAATGTACAGACAAGCTTTAACACCAGGTGTCCTGAATCTCAGCATTTTGAGACCACACCTCAAATACTGTGTTCAGTTTTGGGCTCCTCACTACAAAAAGAACATTGAGGTGCTAAACTGTGTCCAAAGAAGGGCAATGAAGCTGGTGAAGGGTAGGGAGAACAAGGTCTGGAGGTCCGCAGAGGAGCTGAGGAAACAGGAGTTGTTTAGCCTGGAGAAAAGGAGGTTGAGGGCAGACCTTACTGCTCTCTACAACTACTGGACAGGAGGTTGTAGCGAGGTGGAGGTTGGTCTCTTCTCCCAAGTAACAAGCGACAGAATGAAAGGACATGGCCTCAAGTTGTGCCATGGGAGGTTTAGATTGGATGTTAGGAAAAAAATATTCACTGAAAGGTTTATCAGGCACTGGAACAGGCTGCCCAGGTTGAGTCATCATCCCTGGAGGTATTTAAAAGACACAGATCTGGGGAACATGGTTTAGCGGTGGACTTGACAGTGTTAACAGTTGGACTTGATGATTTTAAGGGTCTTTTCCAACCTAAATGATTTTATGATTCCATGAAGGATCAAATGTTTAATCTCTTCAACTACTACAGCACAGGATAGTGCTGGATGATCACAGCAAGTGCACGGGCACTGTGTGGCACTTCTCTGTAACAAGGCTAGATGGCCTTTGAGCAACCTGGACTTATGGGAGGTCCCTGACCATGCAGGGGGGTTGAAACTAGATGATCTTGAAGGTCCCTGCCAACCCAAGCCATTTGATGAACAGCATTCCAAAATCTTAACTTTGGGCATCAAACAGTAGAGATAGCCACGTGTCTCAGAACAGATGGACACTCCTTTAACTTTTGCCTCACTACTTGGGCAAAGTGCTTTAGAAAGCTTTTAGCAGGTTCTGAAATAGGATAGGACATCTGCTCTCACCAAAGTGAAGTTTAAGAGCACTCCTTTGAGCTCCAGTTATTGAACAGGAAGTCATCTAAGACTCCTGTAACATTTACTTTCCATGGATCCACTTACTTTAAACTGATACTTAAGGATCAATGAATTTTCTGATAAGCTTATGCGCCTTGCTTCTCCACATGGGGAAGAATTCCTTATTAATCACTCCAGCAGACAGGGAAACAAAACCACACTCTCACATTTTTTCTTGCCAAAGGACACTGGCCTATAGCAGCTGCCTGAAAACTAATAGAAAATAGTTTGGGCAGAGGAGGAACAAAAACTGAACTAAGGAACAATAAGAGATTATTAAATCTTAAGCATCTGTTTAAATTTCAGTCTCTGTGGTAAAATGAGAAATGCCAACAGCATCTTCCAAAAAGGTGTGAAGCGAGAGGCAAAGACAGTTACTCTAAATCACCAAGTTTTGCAATGAATTTGCCTAGCACTAAAAAACTGGTGATGATCAGATTTGTTGTATTGTCTGTGCTTCCCAGAATAGAGTAGGACAACTGATTATGTTAGAAAGATATAAGCAAAGTTTTCTGGTTTCCTATTTGCACCTGGGGGACTGACCACTACAAACACCAGGGCTCCCTCGAATACTTTTACCTCATCAGGGTATGGACTAAAGAGCTTTCTCTCCTCAAAAGAGGGATTTTTATTTTTATTTTACAAGAGTCTGAACTTCCCTGGAAAAACCAGAGATTCAAGCACAAAAAATGCCATCAGGATATAGTCAACAACTGCAAACTTTGCTTTAAGAAAATCACAGAGCTTACTCTTGAGTCCAAAAGGCCCTCAACAATCAGCCTCTTAAATTAGATACTTAGAAAAACACCAACATAGGAAAAAGCAAATCAAAACAGGCTTGAGAAGAGGCCAGAGACAAAAGCCATAAATTGTACAAAAGACAAACATGTTAGCCCACAGCATTCCTACCTCCTGGGCATTAAATTAAAAAAATAATCAACCTTTCTCAGAGCTCTTAATGGCAACTACCATTTAAAACAGAAGGGGAAAAAAAAGGACTACTGGACTTCCTATTTTGTACTTCCTCCACCCAGCCGTACATGAAAAAGAACTTCCAGGAGTCATTAATCAATGAGACTAACTGAAACAGCATTGACAGGAAAGGGCTAACTTCAGTCTTCAAACTCCCTACACTGTCTCACAGAAGTCAGTGGCCTGCTTATTTGCAATGGTCTTGTAAACCTTTGTAAATAAATGGATTCTGTAGCCAGCTGCAAGCAGCTCTAAGGCATATAATGCTTCCAAAGTTGTCACGAGAAGTCTGGCAAAATCTAAAACATTCAACAAAAAGAAGAAAGAAGAGTTTCCATACCGAATTTTGGAAGCTAGTGACTTATCCATGCTCTTTGTGAAATGATAGGAACGGGTGAGAAAAATTACTGGCAACTCCAACAGAGAAGCCCAAGAAAGTTAAAAGGCTGATCTCTCTGATGAAAGAAAATACTCTGATCACAGTTGGCTAGTGAGAGACAGACATATTGCCCCCTTTAATTGAACACAGGCATGGAGAACAAGCAGGCAGCAGTGACAGGCAGTGCCTTACAAATACTCCTGAGGCAGAAAGCTCTCTTAAGTGCTTAGGTACACATGTGCACACACATATGATATCAGGACCTGAAGACTTCACATTTCACAAACGAAAACATAGTAAGATCTTTAAGCATAAGGCTTCCAAGAAATCCACAAGCACTACCTAGAAGCAACAAGAGCTATTTAAGCCTTTATTAGGGGGTTTGTATCCTTAGATTTAAACTATGTTTTTCACTTTAAAACCTAGTGCATAAACAGTGGCAGTCTCACAATTATGATTCAACATTAACTTATATTCTGCCTCTAGAGTAACATAATTTGAACCACGTGCTTTTCCTCACGTGCTAAATTGTTGCACTGCATAGTTCTGTGCTATAAAATAATAGGAAATCCACCCCAGTTTGTGAACACATTACACTGTTAATTCCTATGTGTAGTCATATACTTATATCTGTTTCTCTGAAATCAGAACTTCCTTCTAACCCTTCTTCTACACATATTCTCTGATGAATGCTATGCAACAGAAGACACAGCAAGATCATACCTTGCACAGAAACAACATATTTCAGCTCCATTTGAAATGAGTGTGATTAAGATAATTTAGTACTTTTGAGTGACTGGACACCTACATCTACAGTTCACTACCATGAATGGTACTAAAAGTGGCACAGAGTATTTAGTACTTCGTATTTCAAACATAAATAAACAGTATTATCTGGACCTCTCTCAATTACTATAACATAGTCAAATATCTGTAGCTATCTAAAAATGAATATTTAATCCATTTTTATTTAAGGAAAGATATCTCAGATATATTAAGAAAGCAATCTCACATACTACATGTATACTACATATCCATTTTATAAAAGATCACCAAAAAATTACACACCTGTTTTCTTCTTACAGAAAGACATCATGAAGCAAGATCAAAACATCCTCAAGTACATCAAAACTGCATTACAGTCAAGTACCTGTAACTTAAACTTTTGTTGTTGTTGTAGTTTTTAATAGAATAAAATTTGCTTGCATTTCTACAATAAATAAAATCAGCAGCTTTCCCAAAGTGCTTTCAGTAACTATGAAGCTGTATCATGAGTCTAGGATACATACCTTGGTGCTTCCTCCACAACTTTTTGGTTTCTTCTTTGAATGGAGCACTCTCTTTCATTCAACCACAAGGCATTACCATGCTTATCTGCCAAAATCTGAAAAAATAACATGCTGCTATTAACAGAGTTGTATGCATATGGCCTTTTGACATTATACTATTATGTAGTATTCTGTTACTTTAAATATATTTTTTTTTCCAGTCTAGAAATAAAGGTTGGGAAAAAATGCTAGTACAGAAAATTAATTGTATGTGAAATACTGATTGAATGCTGTTTCATATTCTGAACGGAATTATTTTAAAGCCTCTACACAAGAGTCTATTCATGGAAAAAGAATACTCACTCCAAAATTTGTGAGAAGCTTCCAAAAGTTCAGAAATCAGAAGACTGAAATATTACTCAACTATATTTTCAAGCATTTAAAATTGCATTGTATAATGAAACTAACTCAGAAGTACATTGCCAAGCAATCCCTTGTGTCAACAAAGGAGAGAAAAAATCTCAAAGGATGCCAAATTTTGTTCCTGAATTACACACAGAAATTTTCAGAAACAATGGCTAATGGAGCCTTCTTAGTCAGCAAACCACAGCACTCTGTCTTTAATAAAGCAGAAAAGATGTCTAGAAACATTGCAATCTTACATTAAAGAGAATAAAATTTGCTACTTCCTCCATACTTTCAATGGAAATTAATGTCAAAGTTTCATGGATTGTCTTAAAAATCAGATGTTGACTACAGTTCTTGGCTGCAGCTTCAGTTCATGGAAGAGCTGAAACATTCAGCCAAGTATCTAGATCCAACTACCTAAATTACACATTGGAAAAAACTCAAATTCAGCATAAAAGAACTCTCAATTGATTCTGCAAGTTCAAACTGGAAGGAAAGGTAAGAAAAGGAACTCTGTCCCTTTATGAAATTCACTGTAAGTTGCAGCCATTTCTAATAGCAGGATACTGGATTTGAGAATTCTAGTAGACTTCTTCCAATCTTACGATGTTATAGTCTACACTTAATCTTGGAACAACTTCTTTCACTGCAGACCACACCTGCTCCCTTTCTTCCTTATAACATTTTCCCTCTAATTTATTTTTTTCCATCTACCTTTCCGCTCTGATCCATGGGAACCTGTGCCCATATTCATGCTTCATTTTTTAATAGTGCAGTTCTACACTGAAAAGTGACGATAAAAAAAGGAGACCATCTTCCTCAAACTGCGTGAACTCAACTATATCTACTCGCATTTTTTACAACGAAATCTGTATTATTTATTATTTCTTTTAGCATCACAGAGTCAATATGGCACTAAGCAAGATTAATTCCTATATCTGTGACACCGATGTTAGTCGATGCGTGAATAATCTGGGTAGATGTGACTGAAAACGAAGAGCTGATCTGATGAAGACAACTCGTTTGCACCATGCAGCACCAGATCCAGAGTGCTCAGAAGTCTTTTCCTCAGAAATTCTGTTGCTTTCTAAGGAAGAAAATCCCCTCCAAAGAGTTCTACAAAATCAATGACTTAGGGAGTTCCTAAACTATGTCCCAGAACCCTCTTCCCTGCCCCAGGGGAGGCTTTGCAGCAGCAGCACCAGGGTACTCCAGCCAACTGCCAGATTCTGTAACAGGAGACTAATACAAAGCAAAACCAAACCAAAACCACAAAAAATACACCCAACAAAACACCAAAACAAAACACCACACACCAGCAGCATCTAAAATAACTTCCTACGCAAGCCCTAACTCATCCCATCTAGAACTAAACATTTCTAAATAAACTAACTTGGGAAGACAAAAGATTTTCTTAAATTCTTCTGTTGTTTTTTTTGCCTTTAATATTAAAACAGTACCTCAAGGGCATAGCATGGTAGTCAGATGGAAAAATCACAGTCCTGTAGAAAGCAGAATGATTCCTTGTGAGCACTTCTTTTTCACTGCTACAAAGCCTGCAACTTTCTAGAGAACTGAGTCTCACCAAAACAAACAAACAAAAAACTCTTGAAATATTTCAATTAAAAAAATAGTTCCTGTGCTTTTCTTTCTCTCTGTATTTTCCTGAAAGGTATAATGAAATACATTTTTCAAGCCAACTAATAAATATTTTCTTTCACTTCAGGACATTAATTGTATCCTACTTTATTTCTGCAACCTGGATCTTAAAGAAATGATTCTTCTATTAGCAGCTAATGTGGCTCAGAGAGAGATATGCATGAGCTTTCACTAAGAAAATGTAATTAAAAATAGAATAAGCCAAACAACACCTAGTGTTAGGCTTTTACTTTCCTTCTAGGTCCACTGTTTTCACTACCAGAAACTAAAGAAGATACTGCATAAAACAATTATTTTGGAAGACATTTATAGAACGATGAAATCATAATCTCTGAGATGATGTGAGATTCCAATACGCATCTTGCTAAAAATGCTTAGAAAATGCTAAAAGCTTTTTTCTAAGTATCTAAACATGCCTAAAAGAAAATATCCTGGTTTGTGGGATTAGATGCTTATGGCATTTGCCTATGCTATGCAAATCTATATGCCAGAATACTTAAATATAATGCAATCTCTCCAAGATGATTCAGCTAAGTTCTGTTTCCAGTTGTAGGACTGCTATTAAGCCAAGTAATAGACATTCCATGTACTCTTACTTTAAACTCAGGTCCTTCATATCAGGTATTTCAGGAGAACAAGACTTCAAATCAGTTCAAACAAAGTCTATTTGGATTCTATTTTCCTGTTAATTGTTTCAGTGTTCTCATGTTTTACAAAGGGATTGTTTTATAGCTAGACACAGGAAACCCCGTATTTAACAATTTTAAGTACCAGTGCTTTGGAGCTATATGAGAATGTTAAAAAAGTTCTACATAAAAGTTACTGCTAACTTAATAAATATTTGGCATCTGGTCTCAAATTGTTTGTATATTCAGCAGTTTGAAAATTAATCAGGGTCAACGTCCTAAAGCTGATTAGAACATAAAATTACACGTTATGATATTGTTAAAAAGTACCATGAAAGTGCTTGTCTAAGGAAAGTACCATTCACTGTACACTTATAAATAAAACTCTAAAATACTAACAGCAAAGGTGAATAAATGCTCATAAATACAGTAATCCTGTTTTGAGGTAACCTTTTTTAAACCTAAAGGAATCAATACAATGTAAAATCTGTTCCCAGTTCATGAAAGTATGGAGGAATCAGTCTCATCTATCTTTAGTCATCTAATAGTCAGTAGGAAGCTGCTGAAGCTTCCAAATCTGTGAGGATCAAAAGGAATAGGTAACTAAGCTGTACTGATGTGCATACCAAAAAAAAGAAAAAAAAAAGGAAGGAATAAAGACATAGGTAGCCAAAAGTTATTAGCCATGACAAGAGAATAAATATAGGAAAATGCTCTAGCAATCTAACCTCTTTTGGAACCTAAGTTCAACACTGAAATTACATGTTCCCTGTATACCTTTCTGTGAGACTTTGAAAGATAATTGTTTGAAGATAAAACTTCATTTTTTAGATACTGTTTCTTCATTTCACATATGCTATAAGTTAGCCTGTGCATAGACAAGTTTTATGTGGAAATCTAAAATAAATAAAAACACTGGAAGTAATCAGGTTTGAGCGGGTACATACCTGACAGAGTAAAAAACATTAAATATTTATCTCTTTCAAACCATTCCACACTATCAGATTTATTGTTGTTGGTTCATTCAGTTATTGAGTAACAGTTAAAATACTTCAGGCTCTCAATGTAAAAGAAAACATGTCACAACTTAGAACAAGTTTGTGTTTTGGCACAGATAGAAATGAAATTTCTGTTGAGGAAACCAACATATGCCATTGTAGATTTCTTGTCAGGGAAGATTATTTTAAGGCTACTGACAAACCTATTTAGTTGCCTACATAAAATCAGACACATCACAAATTTTTAAATCATATTTTATGTTAAAGAGCCTGAAACAAATAAGTCTTGTTTTGTATTAGCACATCTGGCTTAACACTAGATCCAGTAAGATTCAATGGTCACAATCTACAACTTGAGAAGAACGCAACTGATTTTGAACCACTAACTGCCCAAAATGGGACACAAATCCTAAGTTCTCAGGGAGCATTAGATACTTCAGACCTGAATCTAGAATAGTGACAAAAACACCTAGAGCTTGCAGAAAACGATTAAGCACAGCACTGCTTGAACTCCTGCATCCATAGGATCGATAGTTCAAGCTCCAGCCCTCAGGACAGATGCCTAGAACCTTTCCCCTTCCCAACAAATGGAGCATGGTTCATTGTCTTCCTGCTAAAGAAAGGCTAGAGAATAAAAACAGGAAGGCTGTATTGTGCATGATATCCCTGTAGTGTCAGCAACAGCCCAAGACACAGGAAAACACAATACTCTAGGCCTTGTTTAGCAGTGTGTTTGAAACATTTTGAACTTTGATTAGGAGTTCAAATCTTACTAACTAAATAACAAATAATAATAATAATAATAATACAAACCTGGATTTCTATGTGACGAGGATTATCAATGAACTTTTCTATCAGTAAGCGATCATCACCAAAACTTGAAGCAGCTTCTTGAGAGGAAAACCTAAAACCTTCCCTTAAATAATGAAAACAAAATTATTAAACTGTATCTTAAAAGTTAAGTTCTGAAGTATACAAGAAGTAACGTATTCATTCCAGTTATCTGGCAGCTTTCATTAATTAACACAGATATTCAAAAACCAAGCTTTACCATTTGCATTTGATTATTTAACGAGTATCCTTTTTTTCTTTTTCTTACAAAGACAAAAAAACTACATTCCCAAAGCATGGGCAATTTCAGAGTGTTTACACAGTCTGAGCATTTACAACAACTATTTGTATGAATTTGTTGGAATTTTCTTCTGTAAAAGTAATAAAGTAATCACATTTTTAAAAACATTAATTACAAAGCACTTGTTACACAGAAGTAAAGGTGAAGCTTTTACAGCTCTCTTAACACTCAAGAATAGCAGAGGTTAGCTGCACATTAATTAGATGAAAGAACTGAAGACAGAATATTCCAGACCTTGTAAATTCAATCACTAAACACACAACCTGAAGACACAGTACTTGACTTGATAGAGCATACCAGCTGTACCACTTTTCCCCTGTGTTAAATTATAACTGCTATATTGTGCATTCTGTATGCTTCCCTCTGTTTTCTCTTTAATGAATGTGATTACTCAAAGATTGTCAGATACTGTATTTATTGACTTTATTTTTCGTGGCAGAAAGATTATTCCTGTGGGGGCATAACTGCTGACAAACTACTTAATGTACAGCTTTCTCAGGGTGAAATACACCATAATTCAGGGACTCAAAGGCTCCACAGAAGTTTTCTACAGGCTTACTAGTCCCATTTATGCTGCTACATATGAAAAGTTTGGAGTAAACTTCTGTAGGACTGACTACTAAAATGCAGCAGGCCCTGATCTTTGTGCCCTGAATAAGAACTACAGTACAGTTGAGGTGAAGTTCCCATGCTTTCCATCTCTTGAATTTAGTTCAATTCCACAAACAAAAAACAAACTATAGAACCATGAGATAAAATTTAACATAAAGAGATGGGTATATTTAAAGATATTTCATCACCTTTTTTCAATATTGTGCTATAACATATAATTTTCATAGAATCATCGAATGGTTTGGGTTGGAAGGGACCTTATACATCATCTAGGTCCAACCCCTGCATGGGCAGAGACACCTCCCACTACATCAGGTTGCTTTTGGGATACTACAATTGTCTAAATTAATATTTAACTTCAATATATTGAATTCTTTAATAAAGGGACAATTTTTTTTATTCTGTACAGTAACTGATTTTTACAAAAAAACAAAGTGAAGTGACAAACACACAGTGCTAGATCTTACTGAAGCAGATTTAGAGCATTTTAATTCCTATATCAAGTGTTCTGTTTCCTTTTGTAAACATTCTATCAAAGTTTTATGCACAATTGGCTATTTTTACTTCACTATATGCTAATTAGAAATCAAAACTGCAATACTTATCAAAAAAAGTCAGGTGCCTAATTATCTAATACTTATATCTGTAAACCTTTTTAAATTATATGTAACAGGAATGACGGTCTTAATCAGATATTCTGACCTTGTTTGCATCTTACAAATCTGTGCAGTTGCATTTGTTCAGAGATAAAAATTACCATAAACACTTCACCTTATTTAAAGAAATCATACTAATAAAAATGGAGATGGAGCAGAGTCTCTTTATGAATATTTACAACTTTTTTTTAAAGTAGTTTAGGCTAGAAGAAAACATACATTTGGAATGCTGTCCTTTAACCAACCAAGAGCCTTACAGAACCTCCCTGCAAGTAAGATGCTCCCCATGCACCAGTACGTATGACCAGGTCCAAAACTTTCCTGCCCATGCTAACTGCAGAAGAGAAGCACAGGGGAACTTAGGTCTAGGCCCAAGACAGCTTACGATACAAGCAGCATGCTGTCCACAGTCTAATCAAGCCCTGATGTTTTTGACAAGACATAATCGTTCAGGTTGAAGTACCTCACCTACATAAAGATCATTGTCGATACCTCTATGCTCTCACTCCAAGTAAAAAGGATCTCTGGTCAGAGTATTCCTGAGCAGGGGCTCTGTACCGACCCACACTATTGCCTACTAACACGACCATCTTCAGAGTCTTCCAGTGCCAGCCACCTGCACTAGATGGAGAGGCAGGGAACCGGGAGGACAGACTGTCCATTTGACACTACTGGGTACTACCCAATGCTACAGGGACACCAGCTGAGCTGGTATGTTCAGCAAATAGCAGCAGCTTAGCAGAGGCTTTGGCAGGAGTTACTTTTGGTAACTTCTCACAAGGAGTTGGTGGTAGACAATCCATCAGGGTGGGAGGGAGGGAGCATTTTTGTTCCAAGTTCTGTATTTATTCAGACAAGATTTTTGGGGTTTTTTGGCTGTGGGTTGCTGGGAGTTGGGGTTTTTGGTTTCTTAGTGGGTTGGGAGAGGGGTGTCTGTTAGGGTTTTTTTTTAACAGGAAACTAACCTCCCCAACATCTGTTCAAAAATGCACATAAACTACCACAGGCAAGCTGGAAGGTTTCTGATGGATGTTGGGGAAAACTTCTCAGCACAGACATTAGACGGGTTGAAGAAGAGGAATTACTTGTAGCAGAAGAGGATGGAATCAAGGATCTCTTGAGAAATCACAGAATTGTCACAGTTGGAAAAGACCTTTAAGATCACCGTATCCAACTGTCAACCACCACCCCACCCCCAAGAAAAAAACAACAAAACATCTACATGCTTTTTAAATACCTCCCAGGATAGTGACTCTACCACCTCCCTTGGTAGTCCGTTCCAGTCCCTGCCTACTCTTTCGGTAAAGAAATTCTTTCTAATATCTAGTCAAAACCTTCCCTGGCACAACTTCAGACCATTTCTTCTAGTCCTATTACTCACCTGGGAGAAGAAACCAACATCGACCTCACTACAACCTCCTTTCTAGTAGTTTAGAGAGCAGTGAGGTCTCCCCTCAGCCTCCTCTTCTCCAAACTAAACAATTCCAGTTCCCTCAGCCTCTCCTCACAGGGCTTGTTCCCTAGACCCTTCACCAGCTTGGTTGCTCTTCTTTGGACACACTCCAGTAACTCAATATCCTTCGTGTACTGAGGGGCCTGGAACTGAACACAGTATTTGAGGTGCATCCTCACCAGTGCCGAGTCCTGCTGGCCACTCTATTCCCGATACAAGCCAGGATGCTGTTGGCCTCCTTAGCCACCTGGGCACACTGCTGGTTCATATTCAGCCACTGTCCACCAGCACCCCCAGGTTCTTTTCCTCTGGGCAGTTTTCCAGGCACTCTTCCCCAAGCCTGTAGCATTGCATGGGGTTGTTGTGACCCAAGTGCAGGACCCACCACTTGGCCTTGTTGAATCTCATACAGTTGACCTCAGCCCATCAATCCAACCTGTCCAGATCCCTCTGCAGAGCCTCACAGTCCCTTCCTACTCCCCATAACCTATCTTGGCTATGGCTGTATATATCCATTAATATATTAATGCACTATTAGCATATCAAAAATACCCACCCATAGGCTAAAGGGACCCCTACTAACAAACCCCCCCCTACTCTTTTTGAGCATGCATGTTGAAAGTTTTAAGCACTGCCACTTTAAATGGAAGTGAAGAATTAACCAGTCATGTATACAAGCTACAGAATCTAGTTAGTGATAAAGTAATTTTACATGTTGGACACCATCTGGGTCCCTTTTCTGCACAGAACTGGAAATCAAAGCAAATATCTTGACTCTGTGTGTGGATCAGCTTATTAAACATTGAGTGGCAGACCCTGCTTACAGGACAACAATCCTGAACACTTCTACAGCACACACCTGTGCAGGACAGACCAAGGATGCCAAACCTATATGCTCCTATTTTTGCAGGCCAAATTTTTGCTTTGGGGAGGCAATAAAACTCAATATATAGGCTTTAAATGGGGAATGCCATTCAGGTTTTTTAAAGCATTGTCCTCTCATACTGCACACCTCAGGTCTCCCTTTCCTTGGAAGGTGGGAGATTCAGAATTATTTCTTACGTATTATTCCAATTAACTTCTTCCAATTCCACTGCCCATTCCTTCAGAACCACTGGAAGATTACATCATCACAAAAAAAAAACACCTTCCATTGTTTCTGAATGAAGGCGGGAAACTGCAGAAAATTATGATAGACTACAAAAAAAAAATTAGCTCCTAGTTCTCCCACATATCCTGCTGTTCCATCCCAATGAAGAGCAACAACTATGCAACAGTGCAACTGAACACAGCATGACACCATAGGAATACAGAAGGGAAATTACAAGGGGTTCGTGGAATTTGAGGGTAGATGTTTGACCTAAGTTTATAAAATTGGCATAAACACCAATAAATAATTTAACAGGATAATTTATATTTATCTGTTATTATTAAAAGGCAAATCTTTCACCTCCCTAAATATCTGTTGCTGGAAGCTGCCCTGTCATTAGGCATGCAAGACTTTGGTATCTAGAAAAAGTTACAGAAGTTGAGACAATTGAGGCAGGGGTGTCATCTGAAGGGAAGGTGGAATTCACACAAAGCTCCAAATTTCTCAAAAGGGAATTGTTAGAAGATAATTCAGTACAAATTTCCAACGTAGAGGTTATCACGTTTGCAGCTGAAACTAGCAACTAGAGAAACTAATTTTTAATGCAAATCTATTGAGTTTAAAACAAGGGCCAATAGCTCCTGTATGATGACCTCAGATACTGAAACTAAAAGTCAGTAAGTATCTTTGTGTGCAAAGACCCATCACAATCTTTGCCAGGAAATTTAAATCTGTCCTTTGGAGAAGACACAGCCCTCAAAAGAATTTGTTTTCAGAGAAGCTAGCAGATAATTCAAAGACATGAAGCCTAAAGACTTCATTACAGGTACAATTGTTACAAGCATACTGGAAGCAAGAGTGTGTTTCTCCACAAAAAAGGAATGATACAGAAAATTTCTAGATATTCAGACACCTATCCTAGTCATGTTCTGTTGCACTTCATAACGAACTTCATGTTACCTACATTTGGAAAGCCATTTCAGATCAGGCTCTCTGATGTGCAAGCAGAGGCTCTTCACATACGAAACCAGAGCTGGGATGATCAGCTACACTAAGACAGAAGTACTTTTAGATACACACAGCAGCAGAACTTTCTCAGGCTGTGAAGAACCTACAAACCTGAAATTAATGTAAATTGCTCTTCAGAAATCTGTACTTAATTTTCAATACAACTTCAAGGGGCTATCTATTATGTGAAGAAAGAGCATCCTAAAATCAATTTATGTAAACCCAGACAACTGACTAGGCATTACGTTAGAGTGAAGATAGGGTCACTTTAATTTCAAATGTGGATTAGTGGCTTGAACTGCACATGAAATTCCACACTAGAACTTAACTCTCACTTCTATTTCTTTTTTTGAAATTTTGTTTAAGAGGGATTCATATCTCAAGAAATACAACAGCAGCCCTTCCCAGATAAAAAGGCAGGGGCAACATGGCAGCCATCCAGTCACTGGCACACAAAGAGCTACTTCTAGTTAGAAATAGTAGCTAAAAGTTACAGAAATCTTAGCTAAAACTGGAGTAATATCATACTTAGAGAATAGAACAAAACTTTCATCACTGCAGATATTTAAGAGATCTGAGGAATGAAGCACCAGTAAGTCACCAGAGTGAGTAATTCTGTAACAGCAGCAACACACGACTTTTCAATTTCCAATGGTTATTTACATGACAAACCACGCAATACTTTTGAGTCTTCTTTTAATATTATGCATAGCCAGTTGAGATTAGAAAAAATTTTAACTACCCTGGAAATCCAAAAGTATGTTTCAAATAACATTAATTCATATAAGCTGCTGGGTTTTTTTGTTGTTTTTTTTCCTCAATAGCATTGGGACTAATCCCACATGATAAAGATAGTTTACAGATCAAAATATTATCAACAATTCTTCACACTTGTCTTGCATCTATGAACAATGAAATACAAATGAGTCACCTTCAAAACACTCAATAGGCTATTCACCTTCAGACACAAAAAGGAACTATCTTAGTTTTGTAATGCAATTAATGGACATTTACAACAAATCTTTTACAACCTCACAGATGTTTCTTCAAGACAGACTATAAGAAACCCAAGCACTTTATTACATATGTAAATGAAAAGTAAATCTGTTTCTATCTTCAGTTATTTCAATCTCACTTTTATCTTCCTTTGTACTTTGCCAACCTAATTTTACCTCCATTGCAGCATACCTGTAAACATTAAAAGAAGCATTTCTCCTTGGTATAGGATCACTAACTTGTGTCGATCTGTGACTCAGTCTAGGTGTTATTTTATTTCTCTTAGCACTTTTTAGATATTACTTTCTAAAGTTACCCTGTAAAAACAAGGTTTGCATAACCAACCAAAAGGATAGTAAGAGCACCACTGGCAAATAAGGAAGTGAATGGCATTTCAAAGGTTTCCCATAAACAAGGCAGGTATCTCAAACTAATATCACTAAATATCACCGGGTCAAAGCAATACCCTCTAAATTAATTTTTTAAGCAAATGTACAGAAGAACATCTCTAGCTGGCTTCTGTTTATACCCATCAGCTCCACGAGGTGACTTTCTAAACAATAAGCATAACTTTTCTCCAAAACAAATCAGCAATCATTATTTTAGATCCAGTTTTCCATTTTTAAAGTTACTTTACTCAAGCTCCCTTTCTCCTTTCTGAGCAAAAAATAAATGAATGCCTTCCTTTCAAGTCCAACAGACACAACTGCTGCATGAACAAGATCAAGGCAGTAATTCTGGATTCTAAAGCAGTGGGAACAAAGCACCCTTGTAAGAAATCAGTTTATTCTAGATCTTAATTCTAATGCAAAAAGCCTTATTTTCCTACTTAGATTTGAATATAAACAGGCTAGAGGTAACAAAGTACAAAAAGCCCCCACCTCATGTTTTCTTTAAATATGAAATTTAACTGCTAACCATTCATTATTCTTTTTTCCAGTTTTTAGGTTTTTACAAACAAAAACTTCATACATCACAAAGTGACAGGAAAATCTTGCAGGTGACAAATGAAAATTTGACTTGCACTTTGAGTTGATTCCAGCATGTGTGCTGCTCCTTCCATGTGGAAAGGAAAATATTTTAAAGGTTATCTAATTTTGGATCAAATAGGCTTTTTGTTACAAGTCTGAAAAATCCCCAAACACATTTTTCTGCAACATGGACTGTAAAACTTGAAGTGAGTAACAAAGCATCTTGAAGTGTTCAGGATTCAGACATCTATTAAGAGACAGGCAAAAGCACAACAGTTTGCTTAGACAAATATTTTAAACGCAGAAGTATGCAACTTATTAGTGCACATTCTGAAAACACTGTATGTGTTTCCACGTATGAATAATCAGTCTCATCAACTTTAACAGAACTAATGGCACGCATTAATGTTTGAGAATCAGGGCCAATAAGTAGTCTACCTAACATACAGAAAATCAGCATTCTGAAAGGCACACAGCAAAATGTTATTTACACTCCACATCTACAGTCTGTCATTGAATTAAAGGCAGCTTTAAGTGTCGTTTTTTTACTGAAATGAATGAACCATGTTTATCTAAGGTTATTGCAAAAATAATTTTAAATAGATATAAACTCCCAAAGTACATGATTTGCTGTACAAAAGGGAGAAAACCAAATAATATCCAATTTCTCTGTTTAACATTTTGTATCTGCTCAACTGTCAGCTCACAGTGGCTTAATGGAACTTTAGTAACTGCAGCATTCATCAAGGCAAGCTTTTGGACAGCATCTCACCTGGTCTCTTCATCATCCCAAGCGATTCTCATGCCTTTCCCACCACCACCTGCTGAGGCCTTGATCATGACAGGGTAGCCTAACAGCGGGGAACAATTAGACAGAAGTTCAAACTTTGTTCAGTTGGTCAGAGGAACATGACAACTGACCACATGTCCAATAATGCCAGAAGACAATAACTTCGTTTATTAAAACACTTTGTTTGGAGGGAGAGGAGAAATTTTTCTTTTCAAGACTTAGCTGTCAGTGTAGAGATTTCTGAAGCCAAGAAAGGTTGTCTTCTCCATTTCATTTATACTAAAAAAAGCACTGAATGAATTATTCCCAAGTAACAAAGTGATTTATGTATAAAGGCATTTGACCTTTTCAAGCTCACATTTCTTCACGAACAAATTCTGTTCCTTTGTTAGTGCTGAAATAAGCTATAGCTGTTATAAAATTATTTAAAATACTACTAATAAAAATAGGCAGATTATCTTAATAAGCTATTAGTCAAGAGAGTCAGTAAGCAAACCTGTATCTTATCAACATTTCTGGCAAAGTACATTTTAAATAAAGTAGTTGTGCTGTTCAGATATGTAATAACAAATATCACAGAATAAATATCACCAATTAATATTTTTTATAATAGAAAAGGATTTTCCTCAAACTGAAAAGTAGTAAAAAAAAAAAAAGAGCATCATACATCTGACAGCATTGGGCATAACGGGTAGAATTTCACCCTCAGAGCAAGATACCCTAAAACATGGGTAAGAGTCAGGACCCTAGTTTTCAGAAAGCTAGGAAGGTACAGTAACAAACTATGCAGTTTAAAAGCAGATTTAATAATGATTGCTTATCTTGTAATACTGTATTTTAATTCAAAACAACTTCCTAAAACAATTTCTTTTTCATAACAGTGAACTTCACCTTTCTTCTACATGAACATAGTAAAATTTGAAAATTAGGGGATCTGATTAAAAAGTTTGACATTTCTAGGATAGCAGAAAATTCTTTTAAGCCTTTGTTCTCCAGTATGTTTAATGAAAATCATAACATTAAGCGAAATATCACACCAGCTGATACTGTCTGGCAAGAAGAGCCAATCAGTCCTTGCAAATTGAAGATACATTCCGTAAGAGACTTCGATCTGGGAACAGAAAAGTACATTTGTATATGGTTCCCAATATAAATTATCAAGTCTGGTATCTGATGTGTAATGTTTACAGTTTCTTTCTGGCATTTAGATCTACACTTGCTCTGTCAAGTGACAGTGATACAGTACATCCACCTCCTCCCTGAAGTCATTTGACTGAAAGTAGGATCAGGAGAAGACAATTAAAACCAGCAAGATCTGGAAAATCTTTTTCCTAAAAAGACTGAAGTGGACACAAAAAAAGGCATGATACAAGCATAAGAGACAGTAGTGTTGAATGGAAGGCAGGAAAACAGCAACAATACAGGAGAACATTAAATTAACCAAGAGCAAAAACCAGTAAAAGAGTTTCCAACACAACATGTTATTAGACTGTGGAGCCCCAATGCTACAGAGCATTCATGAGGCTAAAAGCTGCAGATAAGCATATGTAGAGCACAAATCAAGTTCCTCTAGGAAGGGATGACCAAAAGGTTATAAATCTTCATGCTTTAGAGTTTAAAGTAATCCCTAGTTACTAGGTATAAGGGCAAGATGAAAAAGCCATGCAAATGTCTTTGTATAAATTATCTGATGCTGCCCACAGAAGAGTATGGGATAAGTCACAGAGTAACAATGGGTTTGATCCAGCACTATACCAAGTTTTTTCAAGGTGTCTACAATCCCAGAGATAAAAGGGCAAAAAAACAGTAGATTGCATGCAGTGAATAGTGAAGTTCAATTCATTTTCATGAAATGTAGTTTATATAGTATCTAAACAAGTACAATTTATCTATGCTATAAATGCTTTTCCAGATCCTTAGCATCTGCCAGGCTCCCAGATAACTCCTTGGCTATCTTGAAATAAAGCAAAAAGCACATATTGTACGACTGTCATGCAAGAAGTTATATTTAACCAGGTAACACTAGTGAACTTACACCTCTGGCAACACTATCACCAGCTGAAGATTCTCCAACTCAAGAGCCTGAAAGTCTGAAATAAGCATTGCTTTAAGCCTTAGTAAGATAAACTTGCTATGGCAATTTCCATCATCTAATCTATTTTACTCATTCCTACACGTACTTGAAAAAATCATCATTAATTATGCTAACAATTTTAGCCTGACAGTATTTGTCTCCTGAATGGCTTGCTGATTTTAAACCTGTAAGCAGTCTAGTCCTAATTTACTGTTCTTTCAGTTCAGAAGCTAAACAGGCATGCTATCAGTGAGCCTCAGTTGAGTCTTTATATGCTACAGAATATAAAGTTCATATATTGCATGGTTAAACTATCAGACAGGATACATGGGTTACTGGTATCACTTACCAAGTGTAGAACACTCTGCTTCCCCTGCCTTTTATGCATACTGATTACATGTTGATCACACTTATATGCGCAAGGCACTTAAAGATTCCAGAGAGACACTAGTGCTTTGGGTTTTTTTTAATTAAATAAAATTAAGGTCTGCTTTGAAAAGATATATACAGCTTTTTAAGTTGAGAAGTAAAATTTTTTTTTTGCAACAGTCTTTTCCAAGTTAGGATGACCGTTTGCCAGAAAAATAAGAGGACTCGAACTTTTGCTCAAATATGCCTTTACACGTTACTTGTACTTTGAGGCCAATAGCAAAGATTGATGCATGCTCAGACAAGGAAGGCTTTGTAGCATCTAAGTTTTGCATACATATCGGGTACAGGATGCTGGGATCAGGATACATTACTTATCATTCTCCTAACCACTTTTGCACTCTCCAGCAGCAATTAAAATTGCTGAAGTGTACTCACATGGACCAGCTGGATTAGTTGTAGGATGGCGAAGCACGCAAACAATTTCTAATAACATTTATAAGGACCCACAACTAAAACAATTAAGAGTTTCACAAAGCAGACGTAATTTTAAGTAGGTGTCAGGTTTTCACCCCTCCCTCAAATTACGTAGCAATTTACATAAAATCAAAATTGCATGTAAGAATAAAAACTACTCTTGTTTACATTCTTGTGACACATCTGAAGGATCCGTCTAAAAAGATCTTAGGAAACAGGAACATAAAAACACTGTCAAAATTTGAAGATCATCAGGCAAACATTTGCTGTTAAACAGGTAATCAAGTTAGGACTGCTTTGTTTTCAGTGCAGTTACTATTCTGAGAATCTGAATGGAAAAAGGAGTAAACAAACTTCTGGTCTTCCACAGTTCTTAGTACCTACCCTTTGCCACTGTGCTTTTAATTTAACCATTTTTATAAATTTGCAGGTAGTAGACAACATAATGCATTGTGCAATATCAGTTTGAGCAGTATTGCATGTGGCAATACCAGATTCTTTTCAATATGCATTATTGACAAGTGACTACTGATTAAACTCAAGTCAAAGGAAATATGACAAAAACTTGTTTTCCACCTCTTCGGTTATGCATAGACATTAGAAGTCATTTAGTTTAACTGCCTGCACTTCATAGCAGTTAAATTCTTTGAAGTAAATTTAAGGATAAAAGTTTCAGCAGTTTCAACAATGCTTCAGAAATCAAGAAGCCAGTAGTTCTTAAGGTACAACTTACAGACTTAGAAGTAGCACGGGAAAAGAGTGACTAAGCACCACAGAAAAGATCACAAGCAAAGAACAGCCCACAAAGGCTAACAGAGGAGACTATAGAAAAGAGCCTATACAGCAATTGTGCCTGAACTACTTCCAATTCCTGATTTAGCATTGTATCTGTCACATTTTGTCTTTACAACTTGGGAGAGCACGTCCCAAATGAGGGGCAAAAGGTTGGTTTTACTCACTATCAAAATTTGTATCCTTAAATAAGTCATCGAAATAGGTAAAGGCAGTGTCATAAAGTGCCACGTTCCACTGCTACTCAGCTTTGGCCAGAACATAGCAGGGGAAAACAGAACAACACAGGGAGCAAGGCAACATTACACAATGTTGTAAAGTTTTAAGTGCTGACCCACAATTAACTTTTATTAATATTTACTTAAGCATAGTTGGAAGACTGGGGCTTTTATTCTGATCAGTTGCCATGATTAGACAGCTTAACCAAACTGATCTATTGGTCAAAACCTGGCTAGGGAAAAACGCTAGAAAGGTTTTTTAAAGCTCCATAGCTATGACTATGGAGCATCATAGTACAAGCCTTTTTTTGTATCAAAATGGCTTAAGAATTTACCGTCTTGATAAAGCCCCACCTAGCTGTCTTTAATTTACTTCATTATCTGCAGATTTAAGACTGCCTTGATATTATGATCTCCAAAATGCTACCAATATCAAAGATGAGAATCAGCCAACAGAATTTTCTTCCAAGTTCTTCTGGTGTTAAGCACAAATACATGTTAAAGAGTATCTAGGAAGCCACTGAATGCCTTCTAACATTAACCAGAACTGCTTTAAAAATACTTGTACAAGATCTTTAAAAAAACAAGAGCAAGGAAGCCTACTAAAATGAAACTTAACTGAATTAGTCATAATACTATATATTCCTTTTTTAAGGATTAAAATCAATTTTATTTACAGTCCTCTCCCAAATATTCCAATTTGGTTGATAATCTCTTCCTTTTCCTTCTGTTCCCATGCCAGTGACCAGTAATCACTTGATTTCACACTACAGGGACATAAAGGTTGACTCAAAGAAACTCCAACTGTGTCAGCCTTAAAGCCAGCCAAGCCTACACTGAGGGATTTCAGGGCAGTTATCCAGCGCAGAGTAAGAATCCCAACATAAATTCAAAGTGGAAAGGTGTTACACTGACAAAAAGTCATCTGCAGCAGTGCGAGTTCCAAATTCTATTTAGCACATAAGGGATAGCCATAGCTTTTGACACAAGTGAGATGTATTTGTATCTAGATCTGTGAAGAGAAGCTCCAAATGCAGATACATATTTTTGAATTATTTATCTGTGATGAAGCTAAATAGTTTCTCATGCCTACTGTCTCTTAAAATGAAAATGCAAAAAAAACCCAACAAAAACAACTCTCAACAAAAATCTTACTGCATTAGATTCTTCTTCTAGAAAGCATTTAAGAATGTGTAATTTCAAGCATATGGTTAAATATTTTCCCTAATATTAAGCTTCAGTAAATAAAAGCCAAAACTCATTAAACACATTACACTTAACCTTCATCAAAATAAGTCCCAGACAGTTTGCTGGTTGCTCTTTTCACCATTCTGTAATATATCCAGAAGCTGAATAGTGACTTTATTCCAGAAAGCACAGAAGAAAGGCTGGTGGTCTGGATGGCATTCAAGCTAATTGCACTCCACACAGTGATAAAGAATGAAGATCGTAACATCACTGGTGTCAGCCACTATGTAAAGAGAAATGAACCATGCCTAACTTCTATCACGTCCAGTTGCAGGTATATTTTGAAATAACTCGTTTAGCGAGCTACTCATTACTGCAAATTATGTCCATTCCACAAATCATGGCTGCACTTGCTCTGTAAAGTCCAGTTTGCAAAGCTAAGATGTGATTATTTAAGAGACAGGGCGTTAATGCCTAGATTCTTCCAGTCTTATAGGCAACAGGTAAGTTAAAAACTATTAAAACATTATTTGTTCTATAGGGATTACTTATTACACATTCAATTTAGTCAACCATGTCTGCTGAGAGGCACACAAATCCCACCATAGCTAATTTAAGAACTTACCAATTTCCCTTGCAATTCTGACAGCTTCATCTGCATCCTGTAAAAGCAGGAAATGAGACTCAACGTTAATCCCATCAGCCATTGCACTGTGTCCTGAGGGCAGTCATATATTGCACTACTGTCTCCTCTGATTCATTTAATGTTTGATTTTACAACCTTCTGACCCTTTTCAGCCAGAGGAATGTAAAATTAATACCATAAGTGGAATGTAAATTCTACCTCATCATTAGTACACTGAGAAACTCAAAGCAACAAGGAATCAGCTGACAGGAAACACAAGCAGGATCACAGAATTATTTTCTGCAGTTGTAGGAATTTAATGCTAGAATTTAGAAGTTTACAATCAATAATGGACCATAAATCAGATCGTTAAAGTTTGTCCACTGCCAGCTTATTTCTGTCCTCACAGGTATTTCTTGTGTTTTTCTAGTTGTTGTCAGTAGGGGGAGTTGATTCTCTATTGTTTGGGAGTGACTCGGGTTGAGAAAACTTTCAGAACTTCTTTGAAGACTTTTTTTTTTAATCTACCGAAGAAAGAACACAAGTATTTCACTTGAGTTTTTCATTCGAAAGACAGAACAAACTTTAAACACATCATTTTAAACTGTATCTGAAGTGAGAGGATTCACATAATTGTTTCAATTTAAGAGTCTACACATTACTATGACAATTACAAAAAACACTTTTGTTGATGCCACCTACCGCTTCAGCTGACTCATACCACTATAGCCTGGTACAGAAAAAAAGTCCTAGGAAACAGAGTAAAAACCAAAATACTTGTATTGCTTACTTTTAATAAACAAATCTCTTCTCCTGCAGTAGTTAATTCTAGTTTCTTCTACTAATTACAATATATTTCCATGATACAATACTTGAAAGAAAAAGGGTTAAATTACAGTGGCATGGGTTAAGTTTGAAAATTCCATCCAAATTTGCTAATATGTATACTATTCCATCACATGCATTAAAACATTTGTATGGAAGGCAGTAATGTCTGGAAACCACCAGCTGCTAAGTGTGTCTGAAACTTATGGGGGCTGACTTATGAACATTAAAATGAAACCTGATATTTTTTAAGCTTTCAAGGCAATCCGTTTTAAAAGCACCCAGGTCAGAACTTTAAAAAAATATATAAGAAATGTTCATACCTGGTTCATTTATGTCCGATAATAAAACAAAATCCTCTTTAAAAGTCTTCAGTACCTAGTAACAGCCCCATGAAGGATAAGGGGGCTGGCAGGGGAAGTTGTCAGAAAATTTAATTTCCTTTCATTAGCTAGTCTGCTCCACAAATCGGTGCTTGTTAAGTTCAAAGCAGTCCTGAAAGCAACATTAGTTTTTAAGTCTTTTTACTCCAGTCACATCTGTTAATGAGATTTTTCCAAATAACAATCGTTTTTAAGTCAAGAGATAAATCTAGCAAAAAAACTCCCCCAAAAAAAAAAAAATAAAAAAAAAAAAATCAAGGTTTACTGTTTTATTACACCTTGTTGCTTTCCATGACCCTGCACCCTCCAAATTTTAGCTTAAAGGGATAAAATGCATGAAAAGGGTCATTTAAGAATGTTAGTGGTTTCCACACATTGAGTTTGAAGGTTCTTTGTTCCTGCCTCTGACAGTTATGCGAGAATACTTCCCCTTAATAGCCTCTCTGTCAGGAAGTGTTAAACCTGCCAAATGCAGACAATTAGAACCTCTCGAACAAAATGCAGGAAGAGTGATGACTGATGAAGAGCCACGATTATAGTCGAGAAGGAAACTTTTACATTTCTTTTCTCTTGCAAATTGACTCATATATTTGCAAAGCAGAATTAAGAGGAGGGGAAGCAAACAGGGTAATTTTTTAATTTTTTTTCACTTAGTTACCTGCAAACAAGTGGCTAACTTGATACATTGCAGTCCACAGGAAGACAAGCTGCAAATCATTACAGGGGAACTTTTCACCGCCACCGTATTTTTATACATGCATATAACAACTTCAAATAATAAACGGCATCATATCAACAGCATTAATTGTCTCAATTCTGGCTTGAGTGGACTGAAGTCATCTGCCCAGCACAGTTATTAATTTACACTACTTCAACACCTTTTTAATTTACAGTTCTAATATATTAGAACCCAAACTCTACGAGATAAAAAGTAAAAAAAATAATAAATGCACATTCAAATTATTTGGCCATCAAAGAGCAGTTCTGAAATAGAAAATAAAAACATGTCGTGCTTTCAAGACAAAAAACTAATAAACAAAATACTAATAAACAGCTGACATTGAAATCTCTGCTAAGTCTTTTGATCTTTTTCCCTAAGAAAGTATGTTTTAGTATCATGCATTTCACTTCCAGATTACATAAATACTGCAGCAGTTTAAGTACTCATAAAAAGTTAGGGTAGTTCTCTGCACTAAAAATCTAAAATAACTTCTGATACAGATAAAAGATATGCCATAGGGGTTAAAAAACTGAATGCTGTGACACCACTTAACACTTAAGTCATATGTACTAAATATTCAAAATCACATTGGTACTAACAACGTTTTGAATTACTTTTTAAAAGCAAACTATCTCCATGATTTACTGCCGTTTCCTCCAAAAACACATTAGCTACACTACCATGTTTCCAAAATAAACTGGAGATTGTAAAGAAATATATAATTTTAGCACCACCTTTTATTGTACAAATAAAAATGCTAAAGTAATAGTACAAGTTTATAAAAACCATAAGTTATAAAATGATGTCACAGCGCTTTTACAAATTACTGATCTCATTAGGTTAAAAAGACATAAAATACTCCTGTAGCATAAGAATTTCTAACCTTCTGATTTCATGTACATGCCTCTGCCAGATACCAGCAGAAGGAGACAAAAAAGTAAAACTATTCTAATGTAGAGGAATGCCAACAAAGTTGTTGAAGAGAATCTTAGTACTCTAAAAGACTGTATTAAGAACCACATAATACTTTTCATGGCTGAGGGTGTTGGGCTTGGAGAACCCCCAGTTCATGTCCAGTATCCAACAACTTCTCCAGCAATACAGTGATCATTTAATACCAGTGTTAGTACCCAAATGCAAGAAAACAACCAAATCAGACACACGAAATTTACATACAGTAAATAAACACAGTAAATTCATTTCAGCCTTGCTGAAATCTTCAAGTTGTCTGCTGACATCTGTGAAACTACAGTGGACAGACACCCAAGGACATTAGTCTTCTGGGTCTACACTGAGTGGTGTTCTCGTAACAGTCATAAAACCAAACTGGCTGTACATGGTGAAACGATATAAAAATCTTTCTTCCCTTGCTGTTCCTTTGCCAGTTTTTCACCACATCTCCGGATACCAACTCCTCGGCCTCCACTGTCTTCTTGTCACTTATTCCTCATTTCTCATTTACAGACGATACATATTCTCAGTTCTAACTTTAACATAGCCATTTCTCACATGGATTAAAATTAATTATTTCTATCAAGACGGTTTACCTCCAGTATTTACTATTTCTCCCAATCAGGTCTTGGGAAAATAATTGTACTCACAGATTTTTAATTTAACTATCTTTGTATGCTTTTGTTGGCTGACAGCACAAGACGCAGGTGCCTTACATGAGTGGACTGGATAATCCTTGTCCCAGCCAACTGAGAAACTTACCCAGGGCTGAGAGAAGAAAACTACTTCATCAGTTTCTATTCTACAGCACTTGCCTGTATGAGAACAGTTCGTTGTCTGTTATGCCAAGCATCCTCCTCTTAAATCCTTCCAAGTTCTGAAGTACACCATTTAAGGTCCTCCTTCTCTTAAAATTGTGATTTAATTTTCACTCACTGGGAGTTTTTCTGCATGCAACTTCTCCACGGTATCATTACAAAAGCTTAGCAGCTCCAGTAAATAAGAGAGGGGAAACACCCTTTACTGATGAAGGACCCGTGTATCTGCAGAACTATTTAACAAGTGCTTCATAAAAACAATTCTCTAAGCAACAAAGGTTTTCAGTGCAGTCCTGCACTGAATAACTAAGCTCCAGAAGTTGCTACTCTGTGTTCAATTTAACTATTCATCCACAAAGAATACATGCAACTGATCTTTCTTAACTTCCAGCATTGTCAGAGGCATGAATGAAGTTTTCTTCCAGCTTTATTAGTCTCCACTATAAAGATGAAGCCACCTCTAATCAGCTCAAGTATCGAGCAGTCACTTAATTCCTTCCTAGGACCTTTAAAGTTTTTCTTTCTCTAGAAAAAAGAGCCCTTGAAGATTTTGAAAGCTCTTTGACCAAAACAGGTGTCTCACAGAACAGTGGAAAACCTATAGTTTCCAGTTCCTAGTGTGTCACTTTTCTGATAATACCTGGTATCACACAGCTTTGCCCTTCCTATCTTAGTCTGAATTGGCAAAATAGTACATCAAGCTCTAACCAAAGATCAGGTATCTTGTGTGACCTAATTACTCAGATACTCATCTGAGCAAAACGCATTCTCACAGGAAGGAGATCAGAGGACAAACACAGGCACATATCTAGATCCATAGCAAGGATGAGAATATCAATTATCAGAAGTTTTGTTCCCTAGAATCAGTAATCAAAACAGTGATTAGCCTATAATTTTAATCTCCCCTTTCTGATGGAAACTGCAACACTGACAAAGTCTGTGGACTCTGATTTTTCTTATTTGGTGACTACTCTGCAGGGTTGTTTGTGGGTTTGTTTTTTTTAAACTCTGTGCTGTTTTTCATCAACACTCTTGAAATAATCAGAACTAGTGTAAGGCTGAGTTATGTGGAATTGATGATACAGACACTTCAGAATTAAGCAACTACTACCTACTTCCTTTCAGTATTTGAGGACTGATTGCCAACCAGATCACTTAGGTTCTTTCATTTTGTGTCAGGGACTTCTGGGAATTTAAAACAAAACAAAACAAACAACAACAACAACAACAAAAACACTACCCACACAAAAAAAAAGAAAAACAAAAAAACCCCACAGTGCAATTAAAGGTCTAGGAAACAAGTGCATACAGCTAAGTAGCTCAGTTTCACTGGTTATATGGGTACGCATTCATAAATCAATATACTACTTTACCAGGTTTGTTTCTTTATATTACCAGAATAATAGACCCTTCCATAAGTTTTCCCTGGATACAGAGATAAAACCAGTATTTTGACTATTCGATTTTGCATTAGAAAAAGTTTTTTGATGTTTAGGATGATTAAAAGTTAACTTATAGAAAAACATCTAATTAGGAGATATTTTCAGGATTTTCAGAATAATATAGAGGATATCAGACAGAGCCAAGAACCTTACACAGTAGCGTGGCTGCTATTAGGTATCATGAGTGCTAAAGGATCACCTACCCAAGAACTGCTAAAACATGCAACAAAAACCTTAAGGAATGCTGTGTTCAACTTGTCATTGCCAGTCCTCAGCATTGCCAACCTAACACTCACATGGAGCCCTCCAGAAGAGGAACAATTCTTTGCACTTTTACCTGTTGCAACATCCCTAGTGCCAGGTATTACATGCACCTGGCATTTCTGTCATGAGTACTGAAGAGTCCTCTTGTGCATTTCGACCTCAACTATTTCATTTTATTGTTCTCTCTTATTAGCCAAGTTCTCCAGGCATCCTCATCAGAACAGATCATTCTGTGTAGGCTTAACCCCTTTGCACATCTATTCACTTTCTCATTTAGTTGAGTCTGGCTTTTTCCCTCCTCCTAAGAGTTTAAAATCCAGCTTAGCTGACACGATGATGCACACCATTGCCCCGGTATATGCTGCTCCTTAAAATAGTCTGCATTCCATCAATATATTCAGTTGCTCCCAACTAGCTTGACACTTCTTATTGCATCATGTAAATTACACAAAGAAAAAATAAATAAAACTATGCATGAGTATCAGAGGTCAGTCAACAACAATTGTCATAACTAAAACCTGAAAAGCTTTCCCTTCAACTGTATTAAAATGTTGTTGAAACAAACTTCTCATTTTTTCATGCAACTCAAGGTTTTACTCAGATTTTCTTTGAAAAAATCTAAATTGATGTGTCACACAAAAAAACCAACCCAAGCGGTCAACATTTTATAATACACCAAATTTTTACATGTATACAACAAAGGCTTTAAAGGAAAAACAGTCATTTTTCTACACTAACACAGACAAGCTATTAAGAGACCCAGGAAAGCTTGTAAGAGCCCAATACGTACTCACTACAGAAAAAAAATAAAATAAAAAAAAGCATCAAAACATACTGTATTTCACCTTGCCGAATACAACAAAACCACCAAAAGATTTTTAGGAATCTGTTAGAAATCATTCCTTCTAAAACCCCAAGAAGAATACTAGCTGTAGATTCAGACAAATAACCACCGACTTCCCCCCACACTCAACCCTAAGTTTTGCAACACATGGAAATCCAAGCCACCAACAGAGACTACAAAACAGAGACTTCATAGAGTGTAACAAACTTCACTGTTAACTTAAGGCTGGCAAGATCTCAGCCAACAAGAAGTACAGAGTTAGGAAATGTAAAGACATATGCAAGCAGTCAAATCCACACCTGACATTTAATTTATCTACCTGCCTTAATGTTAAATTTGAAGTAAAATACTTTTAGAGACTCCACAGAAGCAGTCCTTAATACATAATTTATTATTAAGGACTTCTTCTCCAAAGCAATCTTGGCAGTAAAAATCTGTACCCGGATTTTTAATTACATCTTACTGAAAAAGAAGTTGAAATTATAATTGCATTCCACATTAGATCTTCTATAGATGTAATTCAATTTAGACACTATTCACACAGTGGAGAGACAGTAATTAAATTATTTCTCACCTTGACTACTCCATCAAAGCCAGGGATCGTGTTGACCTTTGCATTCTTGGCCAACAATTTGCTTTCAATCTTGTCTCCCATTGCTTGAATAGCATGTGTGTCAGGCCCAATGAAGGTGACACCTTCTGATGCCTACAAAGACAATGAAGATAAAAAAAACTTAGAAGACAAAACTAAAAATCAGATTTAAACAGGCATTCCTATTTTTTTTTTCTATTTTGAACTGATTAATGAAACATTTAGAAGACAGTCATGTGTTTATGTAACAACCTAGAGATATGTAAGCAGCACTTCAGCTAGTTCATTAAAAATGTGTATGACCTTGTGAAATTATGTATACACAGACTTAGAGGCCCTATCATTAGCATTTGTATAAATCAAAGCCAGGCCAAAGAAAAACAGCTGAAAGTGGAAGTACTCCAGCTTGAAAGTTAGAAATATCTCTTGAGAAAACAGAGGCTAGGAAACTCACCATTGGAATAGCTGTAAGTAATTTACAAAGATACGCTTGCTAAACTGTAATGCAGCTGAAAATTCCGTAATACATTCCCAAAATCAAACCTTGATGAAAAATCAAAATGAAAATGTAGTCTCCTACTCAATGTATTTAAAGATATTGAAAACGAGGTAGTAACTGAAATAATGTTTCATCAACTATTTCAGGCATCTATCTTTTCCAATACTAATGTGGAAATACATTAATATAAAACACTTGAATACTTCAACTTTAATACACAGGCAGAACACTGAATTGCATTTTTCTCCCCCTCCCGTTTCTCTTTGCCAGCAACAAACTGATGCATCAACTACACAGATATTTTTTTCAAACCTTTTCAGGGTCAGTCTATCAGAACTGTTTCACAGAAAGTTACTGATGCATCAGTGCGTACGTGCACGTTTTGGGCAACTTAGTCTTCTGTACTATAGGAAAAACACATCAAAATTATAAGCATACTAGCCTTGCACAATTTTTTTCCAACTGTTTATTTTTTGCCCAATTCCAAGACACCTGTAAAATGCTTTAAAATAACTTGTTTCCAGCCATTTGGCAGTTAACTTCATTCCAACACGAACAGAATGGTGAGCATCCTTACAGCAGAATTTGTGTCTTAGTATTTTGCTTTTCTGATACACACTTTTGTTGCATATGTCAGGGTTGCCAGATAGTCACAGTCACTAACAATAAAAGGCAATTTGCTCAAGTTTTGTGTATTTATGTGATAGTGGCACATGACCACAGAATCAACAGAGAAACTACGTTTAAGTTGGAAAACAATGTCCTCCTATTCATGACGGTGTAAGACTCAAGAGCTCCAGACTCGCTTGGGAGTCACCATTTTCACAGTCAGGAGCTTCCTAGGAGGAGAACTGTAATAGCAGAAGCTTTATGTGGACAACTTCCTCTCATCCTAGCTAACGGGGTGCTACAGATAATAGAAAATACCAGGCAAGTGTTATAAATAGACACACTAGGAAGCTCAGCGCAAAGACATCCAAACCGAATCCAGAGCATCAGTTCAACATCAAAGGTTTGTTCATTTCAACTCACAACACATCATCCGGGTTTTTTTCTCAGCCCACTTCTTCTCAGGGGGGTTGGAACTAGATGATCTTTAAGGTCCCTTCTAACTCAAACCATTCCATGATTCTATGAATCTAATGCAGTAATACTGATTTGATTAAAGCTGTCTTACAAACAGAAGTTAGGAACACTGCAATAGGAGGGAAGAAGGGATAGGAAGGCTGACACAAGGGTGCAGATCTAATAATATTATAATGTCAAAGGATCTAAAAACTAAAGGAATTCCATTTTCAAATGAGATGGGAAACAAGAAGCAAGGACTTGATGTTAGAAATCAGTGACAAAGTTTGGAGCTGAGCATTGCAGAAACAACAGCAGGTCACAACTTGAAAACTGATACTCTGTTCCTTCTTAACAAGAGTTTTAAACAGGTGCCTGCATACACTAGGAGGTGTGGTAGAGTTCCCTCTGTCACCAGAGTGTATTCCAATCTCAAAAAGCTTTGTGCAGAAGGTTCACTCATATACAGTTTCTGCCATACCATTGGCATTTGCCTCCTTATCAATGCCACTTCAAACTTCACCTTCTCCCTGCTCTCTTCTCAAAGCCCATCACCAAAATCATGGCATCTCCAGATATCATCAAGATAGTGGGTCCAAAACTTTCACTGCCCTGACATACTATCCAAGACTTGAGCTTGTAGTCTATTTCCAATACTCTACTCTTACACTACTTCTCTTCCTCCTCTGACTTTCCTCTGTCAGAAAATAAGAAAACCTTAATTCAAACTGGAGGTAACAGGAGAGGACTGGAATCACATTCATGGCATCAGCAAGCATTCACCTTTCCAGTGAAAGGCACATAGGGAACATCTTGCTTGACTTGCTGTCTCCTTTCATTGACTTGTAGCACGGACTTTCAAAATGCCCAATTCTTTCCCTGCTCCTGTCCAAGTAGGTAGTTGGATAAGAAGAGGACAGCGCCATACAGAAGACGATTCATGAACCATCTGAGAAGAAATGCTTCTTGCCTTTAACTGCTCTGAACCTTTGTACATTACACAAAACTGCTCTTGAATGGAGAACAAGCAGCAGCTTAGTACCACCAGCTACTCCCTTATGGTTAGTCAGCTGGGGCAGCCATCACATTCAATTATTCCCCAGGAACAAAATCTGAAACAAAAGTTTCACTCCATTTGATATCACAAGATACCTGAAACCACATCACTCAGCATGCTGCAACATTAATAAATTAAAAATAAGTTAACAAAACAAGGGTGATCCACTTGATACAGCCAATATGTCAAACTATTTCTTACACAGAAAAGGTGTGCATTCTTTGACATTACTTGCAACTAACTTTAGCTAAGCTCACAATATAAGACTTTGTCAGCTTAAGAGACTACTAGACAAACTCTTGCAAGTCTTGCTAAAATAATTTAAAACCCCATCACTTGAAGATGCTTGCTTGGAATCCTGCAGTACATAAGGAAGGGTGTGGCCAGTAGGTCGAGAGAGGTCACTCTCCCCCTCTACTCTGGCCAGGTGATGCCACATCTGGAATCCAGTTCTGGGCTCCCCAGTTCAAGAGAGACCGGGAACTACTGGAGAACAAAGATGACTGGAGGATTGGAGCATCTCCCTCATGAGGAAAGGCTGAGAGAGCTGGGACTGTTTAGCCTGGAGAAGAGAAAGCTGAGAGGAGACCTTATTAATGCCCACAAGTATCTAAAGGGTGGGTGCAAGAAGGATGGAGCCAGACTCTTTTCAGTAGTTCCCAGTGACAGGACAGGACGAGGAGCAATGAGCACGAGCTGGAACATAGGAAGTGCCATTTAAATATGATGAAAAACTTATTTATGGTGAGGTTGATAGAGCCCTAGAACAGGTTGCCCAGGGAGGTTGTGGAGTCCCTCAGTTATATTCAAAACTTGCAGTCCTGAGTAATGTGCACTAGGGGATCCTGCTTTAGTGGGGGAGTTGGACTAGATGATCTCAAGAGGTCCTTTCCAACTCTGACAATTTTGTGATTTTACAAAAGAACAATTTCAGAATACATTCCACAAAAAGAAAGTCAGTTCTTTCTTTGATTAAGTAGATATTGAAAAGTTTTCCCCAACAGCCCTCTATCTTAAAGGATTGCAAGAGTAGGTTTAATTGTAGTGCTATAAGAACCATAAGCAGTTCATCCTCTCCCTTTTTTTTTTGTTGTTAAGCCAAACAAAAGCTGCATTCTACCTTCAGGGAACACCAAACCCCAAATATAGCAAAAACTAAACAATGTCAAAGTAGAAGAAACAAAGACAAATTTAGAAAACCCACTCAGGAAGCCTGTGGTTGAGCCATATACGGCCTTAGCAGCCTGTTAACCATCTCCGACTGCTCTGGGAACAGAGTGGGCCAAATGGACCCACACTAATGTAAATTGCCATACTCTCAACATCTGGAAAGGACCTGCCCACCTGACAAACTCTTGTGGACCTGAGGTAAGTGAAGAGACTGACCCTAGAAGAGGAGATTCTTTTCCATCTTTTCATGGAAATTTCAAATACAGACATTAACAATTACTGTATTATACAGTCAGTATTGGACTCAGCCTCAGTCACAGCACAAACAGAACTAAAGCCAGAAAGCATGAAGGAGGGAAAACTGCATAATAAACTTTTATACACACTAGCTAATTTGGCAACATATACACTTCTGTGGGCTTATGAATGTGGCAAATCAGCCAACTCACTGCCAGGCCTCTCAGCACTGCAGGAAATGACTGAATAGCTCCAACACAGCTTTAGACAAAACAAGTCATACTAAAACTTTTCCTCTATCTTTTACCACATTAGTTCTGGACAATTAAACCCACTTTTTGGTGTCCTCATTCGAGCCAAGACATTTGAATCTGCACATAACATCAGCTTAACATGAGCAGCTCCAACCAACAACAAGAATTGCCGTGAACACAAACACAGCTATCAAGAATCTTATGTTTTATTTTTCAGGATTATTTGGTAAGGGGATTCTTCCACTCACACCACACTGAGGTGGCAAAACACACTCCAAGTTCCCAGCTGCTTCCAGGTGCAAAAGGCCCTGTAATTATCTTACCACACAGAAGCAATGGCAATAATGCAGGCTTTGTGTTTCTTTGTTCCCTGGTACCTTAACTGGTTAGTTGAAGGAAAATGTTTCCTGTCTCTGAGGAAGAAATGGCCAAGAAGATGGAGAGATCTCAGGAGAAATCATAGCTGCTCTACCTTATTGAAAATAAGCTTTCCTACCTAAACACTAAGTCCTCAAACTCAGACTTACAGCTGATGTTTTCAAAAGTACCCAAACTCAAGGTGCTACTTACTGGAAGACAGTAACAGTAATTCACTTAGGAGAAGAGGGCTTAACTCCAGCACCACTGGCTGGCTGGGTAGGCTCAGAGACTGCAGTCTGCCAGGAGTGATCCTTCCTGTCCTGCACATTCCTTTCCACAGTCCTATCTATCCACCTTCTCAGTTGACCTTCTGACCAACATGGCAGACAATGGCCTAGTTTTTGGAGAAGTGTTTTCCATTGCTTTTGTGAGTTAAAATTACCTAAACAGAGAAGCTTAATGGGCATTGGAGGAAGGACCAAATAAGCTGCTGGAACACATAACTGGGAACAAGAACCTTCTTTTGAGGGATGGCATATCCTCAGACTCTCTGGCATACAAGAGAGAGAGTCCATGCTGCCTTACTTTTACATTGAAGTCCGCATTTCTGTTTTAAGCTTTAAAATGCAGCATGTTGTTGCTCCTCTGTTCTGGCTTGGTGGGTTTTTTGGTAGCAGGGGAAGGGGCCACAGGAGTGGCTCCTGTAAGAAGCTGAGAAGCTCCCTCTGCTCCAAACTCAGCCAAGAAGCCATTAGAGGGACAACAGATGCACCTCAGCAATTAACATACGAAAGAATAGCTGTAACACCTGAGCAAAGCTAGGAGCGGGGAAGAAGAGCTGTGCTGGAGGAGAGTGGTGCTGGGGAAGATGAGCAGTGCTGGTGGTTGGTGAGGAAGAAGAGGAAGAAGGTGCCCAAGCAGAAGTTTCCCTGCAACCCATGGCGAGATGGCAGCTGTCCCCCTGCACTCGTAGAGGAACGTGGTGGAACATTCCATGAAGGTGCCAGGAGGGGTGAACTTGGCCACTGGACTTGGATTTTGTGGCCAGAGGATTTGCTGCCTGTGGACTCTGATTGCGCAGCTTTGGAAGACCTCAGCACCAGGGAAGGTGGCTGTTCCGAAAGGAGCCAATGACTCTGTGGGAAGCCCAGGCTGGAGCAGCTCCTGACCTCGTGGGAAGGACTCATGAAGGAGAGGTTCGTGGAGGACTCTGTCCCATGGGAGGGACCCCGTGGGGAAGCAGGGAAGGACTGTAAGGAATCCTTCTTCCTGAGGAGGAAGGAGCGGCAGGAACCACCAGCCTGTGAACTGACTCTAGACCCCATCCCCTGTCCCCCTGTGCCGCTGGGGGGAAGGAGGGAGAGAAACCGGGAACAAAGTGATTTGGGCCCAGGAAGAAGGGAGGGGTGGGGTAACATATGCAAGCCCTGCTCTGTGTGTTGTCTGTGTCCTGTGTGTGTTTGCTTAGTGTGAAATTAAATCATTATTTTTTCCCCAAGTTGAGTCTATTTTGCCCGGGACCTTAATCAGTGAAGAACACTCCTTGTCCTTTGTCTCAACGCAGGAGCTTTGTCCTCCTCATCCCAGAGTGTGTGTGTGTGTGTGTGTGTGTGTGTGTGTGGGGAGCTCAGTGAGCGGCCATGGGGTTGTTCCTTTTGTTGTCGTGTTGTCCCAAACCATGACATCCTCTGAGGAGCACTGTTTGAATCACAGAACGGCTGAAGTTTGAGGCATCGAAGCCCTTGTTTGAACCAGCTCTTTGACGTGTGCTGACAAGTAGTGGAACAACTTAGGGGCAGAAAAGAGCAGAAGCAAGATTCTGTTGCAGTGCTGTAACAGCAAGATTTGCAAGCATGGTAATAGCTTATCAGATTTACTCAATAACTTATTGGTCAATGAGACTATGAAGGAAGGTCCACAGAAAAGAACCCTAGTAGAAACTGTTATCATAGGTCTGGTTTTCAAATGGCTTTTCTTCACAAGAAAATCTGGAAACTGTTTCCATTAAATACTTGCACGAAGCTGATCAATTCTTTCACTGATGTACTGGGGAACAACTGTCTTAATTTTTTTGCATTCTTGACACACAACCAACCAAGGAGGCCAACCCAATGGGGAAGGGGAGGGGCAGAAGTAGCCTGGTAATCACAAACGGCATCACAGTTACAGAAAAACTGGGATCTTCCACAGATGTGGTCTCCCATCTCCAGCTGGGACTCATAGCTCACCAGAAGGAAACAGATCCTGCAGTGCAGCTCACAGGTGACTGGAATCCTCCTAGGAAGCATACTATAAGAATTGTAAGAAGCATTCACGCAATAACCTACAAAATGCTGAACTGGTAAAATGCACTACAACACAACATGATGGGCATGCAAGAATGTCCCAAAGCTTTCTGCTGGATGCACAGAAACAACCTATCCACTCTAACAACTGGACTCTGTTGCCGCTATTCTGAAGGCTCAGAATAAAGAACATATACCGGAGTAGCCAGCGATCTGTCCAGACATCTACCTGTACATTTAGTATTAGCAGAGACTTATTTAAAGCTGGAAAAGGCTGGAAGCAACAATATGACTAAGTATAGTTATGGATCACTAGAAGTAGTAACTCTACAGCAGTACAGTAAACCAGAGTTTCTCCAAGCTTGTTTAGAGTGAAATATGCAGACCTTTTAAAGCCAAAAGATCTTCAGGATATGCACACACTTACATACATGCACAAGAGAGACAAGACAACACTTAGAGGAAGAGTAGCATCCTTCATTGGAACAAGTATTTAAAAAATGAGCCAAACTGAAGAAAAGCCTCTACAGAAGACTGTAGTTTGCTTAGAACAGAATCGCATAAAACCCCTTAGGTGAATACAGTATGTGATAAAAGCACCCCAGGATACCATCGTCCTTCTTGGACAGAAGGGCACATTGCTGTCCCATGGATAACCTCTTGTCCACCAGGACTTCAAGGTTCTTCTCCAGGGAGCTGCTTCCCAGCAGGTCATCTCCTAATCTGTTTTGGTGTATGTTGTTAAAATATCTGTACTCACTGCCTCAAACAGGGATATGTACCATAAGAGAAAGTTATATGCTGGAAGTGTTTCTTTAGAAAGGGAAAAGCTAACAGAATGAAAAAGCCTTACCTGAAATTGAACACAGCTGCAAGAAGTTTGTCTCACTTCTTAAAACTGGAATTACAGAACATTAAAGCATTTTCACAACCACTACCTTAAGTAAGGAAAATTATGATTCCTGGGTAGCAATAATAAAAAACTGTAAACCAGAATGCACTAATTTACTTGGAAATAAACTAACACAGATGCCAGTTTCCATGTTTAATCTCCAGGACAGGGAGATGTGTTAATAAATTCCCTTTAAGCCATTATTCTAATAAATTGATTTGATCTATTTAATCCTGTTGTAAATCTGTTCACGCTGTCTCCAGAGACTACTTTAAACTATACAGAGCTATGAAAATACATTCATCTGTTACCTGAAAATCTTGTACTATATTTAAGTTCCACAAGTATGACCAAACTTCTGAAGGACCAAATGAAAACAGGGCTCCAAATGTGTCTCCTCTAAAGCAAGCTAGGAACAAAACATCTATCTATACATCACATATAGAAAGCCAGGCATATTTTTGGTTTTCAAAATGTAGTATACAAATATTTATGGGTGGGAAGAGAAATCAATTCTCTAAGCTCACCTTAAAAGGCACAATTGCTTAACTAGTATAAACACACTCTAAAGCTTAACTCCACTGTCCCAAAAAAGTGTGCACCTCTCAGAAAAAGTGCATGACCTCTTGCATAAAAACTAGGGATCGGCCCTAATAAATCTAGATGGTCAGCAACACCTTAAGCACAAATGCTGCATAGAAAATGGCTTTTAAATAAAGTAATCTCCTTTTTAATTCCACAGAAGTGCAAAGTTTACAAAGACAAAACTGTAAAAATCAGACTAATCTCTAGATGTAGTCCTTCAGACACATTTCTGATCTCATATTATCATAAAGAGTATATACAAAGTGTAAAAGGTGCTTGGATTGATTTAATTCTGCACTTTAAAAAGTTTCATTAACCAAACATTTCATAGTATAAGTGAAAATAAATGGTATCCAGCTTCTAGGTCATATCTTTGCAAGTGAAAAGAAACACAGAAGCAGCTTTTTCCAAGGATTCAAAGCTACAAGACGCTGTGAGAAGAACAAAAAGTACCTCTGAGGCTCTACACTTAGAAGTTTACACTTTGGATCTGATCATCAAGATTAAGTTTTAGTTGATAATTTCACTTCAAAGCTTTACAAGGTCAACACACTATTTTATGTCTTTGTCTAAAACCCAAATGCAATACTGAGTTATCCACGTTTTTAGAAGCACTTCTGAAATACAAACACTAAAACTTGAACATACAGTAGTTTGTATGACATGCCACTGTCAACAATTAATCACTTCACCACCTGTAGAACATTACACATACACACCACCCAATGCAGAGGAACTTAGCTCTGCTGTGTTGTAAAAAGTTTGAGTATTTGTCTGTATCAGTAGTAATGAATACCCAGAAAAGTTAGGGAGAAGCAAATGAAACTTAAGAATTTTCTCTGGATGGCTTCCATATTGCTTTTCTTCACTTGGTAGCATTGAAACCACCCTTGATTTTTACATGATAAAAGAAATCTGTGGAACTAATCCTAGAAACCTCTTTCTGTTTCCTTGCTTAACACCTCCAGGCGACAGAAAAGACAAAATGCTTCATTTGCATCCTTAAACATTAGAAACTGGGAATAAGCCTTTTCAGCTGCAAATGTTATTGCATCTACATTTCCAGAAGAGAAAGGTTAAACAGCCTACTCAGGTTTATGTTAACTCATCTCTTTTTAGCACCCTGAGCAGCACAAAGAGCAGAGAATGTGGAAGCTTAACAGCCCAACCTCTTTCTTCATTATGTTCAATTAGATCCTTGAAATGGATATAGCTGCTGATTAACCGAAGATAAAGAGAAAAAAATCAGGTATGCACAAAGGAAATGGCAAACACTAACAAGTGTAATCTTAGTCTTCCCAATCATCTAGCCTCATGAAGACTATTTCATTTTTCATGCAACACAAGAAAGTTCTATGAGTTGCATGACCACACAAGATTTTTGCCTGATGTAAAAGCAGCATGTGTTCAATCATTAATACCAACTCTTACTTAAAAATGTAATGTGCCAGTGTTGCACAAAGCCATCCTGAACAAACTAGCAAGGTAAGAAAGATTCCTTGCTTGATGCCCTACACAGTACTCCACCTTATCAATTAAAGACTAAACTTGAGCTACAGTCAAATACCCAAGTCACACTATTAACTACTTTATTTCAGTACAATTACTACTTTATTTCAATACAATAAAGTACAATTTATTCTTCAACAGTACTAGATCTCCTAATTGAATTTTTTTTTTTTATTTATTCTGATTCAACCTGCATGGTATTCTTCACTTGTGTGGAGTGGAAAAAAAGCACTTGGAATTACTGTACTGAATTTAGCAGAGAAAGTTATGAGCACTTTCTTTTCTAGGCCATTTGGCTGCCCATCTAGAAGAAAAGAAGTCTTCAGCTTGGCAGAGAATGCTCAATGAGATGTTTAACACAAAATATACATTACTCTAGATGAAAAATAGGCACTCACAGAGAAAAAGAAGGACAGAACGATGAAAGGGAGAAACAGGGGAACATCCTTCTAGACAAACCAATACCTCATATTACCGAGGACCCAAGTTTATGACACATACAAAATTTTCTATATCAAAGTATCAAACAAGGTTCAGTAGGGAACACAAATGGTGTAACTTGAATGTTAGAGCAGTTAAGAAAATGCATGGGCAAAATACATTCTTTATGCAGCTATACCATTTCTCCTGTCCTACAGATGCATATAAAGCTTTGCAAATCAATACAGAACACAAGTATACAGCCTGATTAGTAAGTGCACTTTGCAGTGCCTTAGGTTGTGTTTTTCAAGAGAAAAAAAATCCCACGAAACAGACATGAAAATAAATTTAAAAGTCAACAAGTAATGAAAAATTAACAGTCTTATTGAGATGTTACACTGAACTTGTAGTCAAATTATACCAATTGTATGCCTGCAAAAAAAAAAAAAAAAAAAAAAATCCTTAATAAATCAGAACCTGAAGAGAAAAAATCCATGGTGAAATAAATCCGTCTGGTGTTTTCCCAGACATTCTACAATGTTTCAGATTTAGGTGACCATTATTATATTTATACTTCATATCCAAAAGCTACATTAAATCTTAAGATGACTGTCCAAGCTCACACCATCCTGAATTTACCAATGTTATATGAAATAGAGTTGAGTGAAGCACACAACTATGCTGAAAACGGTTATTTCTCAAACACTGTAAAATGCAAATACACTGAATAAACAACACAAAAATAACTGTGTTAAGCCCACTGCCCTGACCAAATTCTGATATGGGTATCTCCACTCTATCTACCTACAGCTCCCTTTTCCCAGCTGGTGGGTGTAGTTCAGGATCCTCTCTGTCCTCATGTAAAGGCTACTAAATTACTCCCTGTCAAATAGCTGCCATTGCCAATGTAAGACAAGGTATTATTTCTTCAGTGGATGTAGCCATCCCCAAGCATATTTGATAAAGACTGTTTTGAAGACCTTCAGAGAGTTAACAAAGATGCCAGGAACTACACTACAGAGCAGACTGGTGAGTTCACTTCAGAAAACAGGAAGCATCTGCATCTTCTTGTGAACTGGAGTTATTCTCCCCACAACAAGAGAACCAGTAAAGAAGCACTAGGTTTAACTTCCAACATTCAAAAACCAACATCATATGGTAAATAGGCATATTTCTTAAAAAATATCAATCTGTCAATCAAATTACGAAACATTAGGTAAGAGCTAAACAAGCCTTAAATCAAGCATATCAACAACAAAAAAGTACAAGTGCACACGTGTTTGTTTGGGTTGACTTACGGGTTAGTTTGTTCCCCTCCTTCACCCAACCAGATTTAATTCACTGAACCAACAGTGTTCCACCAAAGCCAGTATATACTGCCCCTGCAGTTAGTAAAACCCACACAAGTAAAGGAAGGATGGGACTGAGGAGACAGTCCATAGAATCACAGAATTATTTTGTTTGGAAAAGACCTTTAAGACTATCAAATCCAACCGTTAATCTAATCCACCATCACCAAAACCATTACCTCTAAGCACAACATCTACATGTCCTTTAAATACCTGCAGGGATGGGGGCTCCATCATTTCCCCAGGCAGACTGTTCCAGTGTCTGACCATCATTTCAGTCAAGAAATTTTTCCTAACTTTCAATCTAAACCTTGCCTAACAATCTGAGGCCATTTCCTCTTGTCCTATCACTCGTTACTAGGAGAAGAGACCAACCCTCACTTCACCACAGGCAAGAACTGAGGGTTAAAGAGATACTGCAGGGCAATGGTGATGACTGACACAGAAGGTGGCTGCAAGCTGTAACAGCAAGGGATACTGAAAGAAGATGGTCAAACTCAGGAATGTGTATCCCGGAGAGGATGTGAAATCTCCATCCTAGCAGATATGCCAAACTGTGCATGTCCTTAAGCAGCCTGTTGCAGTTGATCCTTCTTTAAGAGAAGGTCTAGGTTTCCAGGGATCCCTTCCAAACTCATCTACTCTATAGCCCTAAGTGAAGAATATCAGGATTATTATCTGTAGCCAGCTGAGGAGGACTGCAGAAAACAACAGTATGGAGAACCTGGCACAATCCTTGTTGTTAAGAAACAAAACAAGACCACCTTAGATTGTCTGAGATATAGGGATATGGATCTTCCTACACACAGCATCCATTTCTTTAAGAGAAAATAGGGCCTGGTCATACTGATCTTTCTTCTCTAATAACTGGTGGTGCAACTACTGTAATTATTTTCTTCCTACCTCTTACTAAAGTATGCTGTTCCTTTAGTTTTGCAGGCAAAAGTGATACCCGTTAGTCAACTAAATACTTGCTTTAAAAGAAAAAATCCCATCCAAAGGTTCCCATCTCTGAGAGACAAGCTCATACTATTATATTAGGAGGCTGCCACAGGATGCAGCAGAAAGCTGGGAAGACACAGCTGGGGGGTGAGCAGGGATGAGAGGAAACTCCCTACAGCAGCACTGATATGGAAGCACCTGGGAGAAGCAGCTACAGTCTGAGGGAAGGAGGATGGTAACACGGCATTTCTGTGATGTCCTCTTATCAGCTGGGCAAGCACTAGAGTACATATGGGATAACACCAGATAACACAGCCACAGTAAAATATACCACTTCACAAAATTCTCTTAAGCACTACTGTCTTGTTTCCTTCATTATTTACTTGTAAAAGAATGCATGTAGTAGTGTTACTAACAGAAGACCTTCTTATTTAAATCTTACAAATGGTTCCTCAGAGAAAACTGTGGACTAATTACTGTAATGAAAGATAAGTAGTTCTTCCAGCTGCCCACAGAGAAAAGCCCAATACATTACACATAAGCAAATGCACAACTCAGGTTTTTTTCTGCCCCTTTGGGAAGTGTTCTCAGAAAATTCAGAGGTTCTTCTGTATTTTCTAACAGTCAATCTTCTTTAGTACTTACATAGCTGTCCCTCTGATTCCTGTTTATGCTTAACTTACATGAAGTTCACACTAGATATTATGAGCAGAAATGTGTATCATTGTTTGTTCTCTTAAATATGGATGTTCAAATAAAATTAAGAAAAAGGTGTTTTTGTAGCCAAACTTAATAGAAAAATATTACTCCTCATCTTATTATCTTCAAATAAGGAGATCTGCATATACAAATGCAGCTTGTCACCTAGCTGTGCTCTTACTGAGTGAATCAAACAAGCAGATTTGACCCTCTGCCTTCAGTAAAAAAAAAATTAATAACTATATACAATCATAAACACCATTTGATATTATAAAAGTTACAAGTTATTTTAAAAGCATGTGTGTCTTATACTTCTATACTTCTAGGCTAGCATGAGGAAGTAACTGGAATTGGGCATATCTAAATCTATTGATCAAAATGTGATGGAATAGCAGTGTTGCGACACTCAATGCTACAGCTATAACAACCTCTCAGCATCTTAAATAAAACAAATTCAATAATATGTATCAATATGTAGAACTAGAGGATTTGTGGGCACTTAAAACGTAGCAATCTATGAGATCCCCTTGCGGCCCTGCTCCCTGTAAAGCACAAGCACTCTGAGCTCAGGATAATGAACTATGACAAAAATATCTACATGTATCCCTGAATACCAACACCTCTGGAACTGAAAGACAAACTTCCTCTGCTGGTTAAGGGTGGAAGAGCTTTCTGAAAGACAATCAAGTTCCTCCCTCCCCCTCCCAACAGATGGGCCTAAGAGTTGGACAGTCTGGCTTCACTTGTGCTATAAAGTAATTAGACAAACAAATCTGGATCCTTTAAATAAGCACATGTTGGAAATTAAGTATGCTTTAAACAGTTGCAGGATGAGGGCCTACATTTCAAACACTTAGCCTGTAGATGACACCAGCCTATGAAATTATAGCAATCTTTCTGAAAAGTTGACTTTTCTTTCTTTTTTCAAAGGTCCCCTCAGAAATGGCAAGTGAGGAGAGAAACTTGAGTAAGCAGAGACTAAATCAACTATATTTTCTTTTAATGTAAACTGATGTTTCAGGAGTGTTTAAAGACAGCAAGTAAGAATTCAGCACCCCGAAAAAGTCTGGGGTTTTTTGGGTTTTTTTAAGAACTTCAGCTAAGTTAAATAAAAATGGTTAAATGCGTCAGAAATTCCACAAGTCCAAACTATAATTTATCTGCTGGGCTAGAATTACTCAGAAATTTGTAGCAAACTGAATTTTCCCTTGTGAATAGGATGTTTAAAAGTATGTGCAACTAGATGGTATTCCTCAAAGCTACAGGAAAAAAAATCCTTGAAGGCAGAATATACTCTGAGATTAGAAATGAAAAAGCAACAAGAGTTATACAAAAAGGATACATTTTTTAAAAATTACTTTGTAACTTTATCAATCTATCTGGAGCATCAAATACCCCAAAATAGTTTCTTATCCTGCTTTTTTTATACCCATCAACATTGCAGAGGACACCTGTAATGGATACATCCTTGATCCAGACAAATTGCCTTACACACACCTTTTCAGAACCTGCCACCTTGCTCACCATCTACCTCTGACACCCAAGAAGAGAGGCAATGAGACAAGGACAGATCACATTAGTAACTGTGAACCACATCACAGCACAAATGCATACAGGGAACAAACAGAAGATGCTGCAGCAACTCTTAATTCCAACATGCTGTAGCTCACAAAAGCCTGATTTTACAAATCTCAAAGTCCCTTCAACAATCCTTCTAGTCATCTGCTAACAATATAACAGGCAGCAGCAAGAGGCTTGATCTGATGAGCTCAGCCAAAGACGGAATGAATAGGAATTTTAATTGACAAAAGCTAGAAATGCTGTACCATAACAACTAAGTCAAACTAGTGCATATTCTGCTACAAAAGAGCTGACCTCTAGGCTTTTCATTTTTCGCATCTACTCCATTGAATTTTGCTGGTGCCAGCACTAACTGCTCTTTCTGCTTTCCTTTTGCTCTAAATGACTCTAAGTTTGCTCTAGATGACTAAACAAACAGTGGTCCCAGCACATGAGAGATGGCGGAAACACATAACAAGAGTCAACAAGATATTTTTCATCAGGTGACAAGATTCAGAACTATTGATTAAAAACATTTCTGCATCAGCAGAAGGCCTTCCACAGGCACCATCCTTCAGACACTTTTCTTCACTGAAACTTTACATAGAAAAAAAATCTCAAAAGGATGCGAAGTGTGATATTCTGAATGTAAAGGATTAGCTTGGTAACGTTTTAAAACAAATAAGAATCACCCCTTTTAGTAGGAAATACTTGATTATTTTAAATATGGTGCCATTACGATCTCTCTACATTATCCTAATACAGGATTTCAACAAATGTTCAGAGGAAAGGTAAAGTTATTCCTTTTCCATGCCAAAATTTTCAATCTGTGTAAATTTTTGAATGCAAAAACAATTTGAAGAGTGTATTTATTAGCCTCTTTGTAAAACTGACACTAACCTCTCCAACAAATCAGGAATTAAAAAAACAAAAATCAAATGAGTACTGACAAGAGAGATAGAGTTACCAGCCTTGCAAAAAAAGAAATGAGCTAATCTGACAGAAGATACTTGCATAAAAAACAGCTTATGAATTAGAGCTGGTGCTTAATATGGACTTTTTTGGAAGACTGAACAAAGATCCTGTTTCCAAGATTTTCAAAACAGGAAACAAATGTAAAAATAAGGAACTCATTAACTCATATCTGGAATAAATAATCTTTTTCAGTCCGAATCTAAATAAATTTCAAAAGAATTCAAAACTATTATGTATAGGAAAATGAAATTCCAAAAATCCAGAAATCAGGACCAGTATGTTCACTCTTTCCCTGGCAACTACGCCCCCTGATTTCAAGGACCACATCCACATGCCAGGTCCCTAATCCTGTAGGTCTTTATTAATTAATTTCAATAGCGTATCCTCTTTGAAATCAAAATAAAAGCTACATTAAGTAGTCTCTTAAACTTTTATTGCATTGTAAATATTTAAATAGTTAAAGTCAGAAAGTTCTTGCCCCTTGTTGATCACATTTAAACAAGGTTTCTGCTGAAAAAAACTAGCATAAATGAAGAGCAGAAGACTTTCCATTGGAGAAACTTGACAGGTAACTTTGAAAAGAGGAGAGACAAATGCCCTTATCTTTGAATGCTGCTCTACCTGGTCACAAGGCCTACTTGCATTTCTCCATTTTCAAAAGATTGATAGAGGCTAAGATTTTTTTGCGGGTGCAGGAATTAAAGTTCCCCCATTTATGATCCCCAGGCATTTCTTCCCTATTTATTTTTAGCTTACACCTTTTTGTTTTCTTTCAAATGCTAAAAGAATTGGAAAAAAGGGAAAAAGACATAAACCAGCTTTTCATTACACGTGTGCATATGACATCTACCACAATAGGGATTTAGTGAGCATAATTAAGGCTCCTTGGATGCTGCTGTAATACAAAGTCAACAGACATCAGCGATACTATAATTAGATTTACTATACTCTGCAACATCCACCATTAACACTTGAAATTAAAAAATGGAGTGTCATTTAAAGTGCTGAACGGTCAAAAATGTGACTGAAGTTACCATCTAGTTGTTTCTATCTTTGCTCTTTTGAGCAAATTTTTGTCCAGCCCCAGGACTGTTTTCATTGCTATTTACTCTTTAGCTCTGCACCAGAAAACACATACAGCAATCTTTGTGCAAACAGTAAATATCTCTTCATTGCAGGTGTGTAAATAGTTAATACAAGAGCTCTTGCTGTTTGCAAAACTGGAACTAAATTCACTCCACAGATACACAAGTATTATAAAGTTTTGCTTTCTTATGACGATTTTCTCATTAGTCCATTTATCACATTTTTTCTCTACTGAACTGAACACATTTGTGAAAGGATAGCTTTTCTTACTTATATGGAGGCTCTGGAATTGATTATTTTAATCTCTGAAGAAAAATTAATTTTCCAACAGTTAATACAATAAACATTTTTCTCTCCATCTGAAGAGATACTTTGTTTGCATGTATTATCCTATGCCTTTGTAATCCACAGACAACTATGTGGATCTCCATACGTACTTTCTAATAGCCAGCTGACATTTTCAAAGTTGCATGCAGAATTAAGACAGTACAAAAACAACTCTATTATCCAGCAAATGCCAGATGCCTTAGTAATGGAAAGTTAGAGTATATAAACAGCTCAGACAATTTTAAGACTCAGGTTCAGGTTTCTGTAGTTTGCAATTGTACAACATAACTTATTAACCTCAGTTTTGGCATAATTATCATAAAGTTACTTCATTAAAATTGTACCTCGAGTTTTGAATGTAGTCTTCAGCATGTGGTCCAACACACATGCAAAGCTTCAGGCTGTAAGACAGCAACAAAGGCCAAACTCCAGCTGTCTTCCCATTTATAGGAATACAAGAACTCTTAATAACATTATTTTACTTCACTCATTTTAACAATGGCATTCAACTATGTAATGACTATCTAGCTTTTGCTATTGCCAAGTTCAATCTCTATTTTAACTACTCTAACTTATCACTGCAGTAGCTTTCTGTTCAAACATTTTAGGAAGTTTTATTCCTAGAATGGAATCTGATCATCAGATTTTATTGCACTCTAACAGAGCAAGATACAATCATGTTACACTAGAAACTCCTTAAAAGGGAATAGTATTTTAAAGGGAGTAATATTTTATCATTCAAAAAGGCTCCTTTTTCTTTCTCTACTTTTTAGATGCAGTTGTAATGATTTTTTATAGAACTGTGTAACCAAGACCCATGTGCCACTATATGATCTTGAGAATACCTGGCATTAGAAATACTTCATTCATGGAGTCACACATTCAGTAGGAAACCATTCCTGCATTGAATGATAATGCAAACTTGACAGAAATTAGCAGATTGGAATCTTCACACATACACAACAGCTTTTGTGGTTTTTGCCTTTTTTTTTTCTTTTTTTTTTTTTTTTTTGGGGGGGGGGGCGTGGAGTGATGGGAGGTGGGAGGGGGGTGTTGGTTGGAGGGTTTTTTTCTTTATTCTTCTGCTATTCTTTACCTGGTTTTAAGTTTTGGCCACAAATTTCTAGTCTCCACTTCTGTGGAACATCAACTATTAAAATCTATATATTTCTCCTAAATCACACAGTAGTCAGAAACCACAGGGGATGGGGAACAGACTCAAGGAGAGGGAAAGATAACATTTGGGTTTTACTGCAAGAAGAATAATACCTGGTGTTGAAGTCCTTATGAATAATACTGTTTCCACAGAAATGTGGCACAGTGCTAAACAATTCAATGTAGTATAGACTTCAGTTAACACATGAATGTACTGTAGATACTTTATCCTTACTACTTCAGTTTTAGGCTGTAGTGGAAAATTCAAATTGTAAATTTAGAGAAAAATGGTTTTGTAGTTTTCTGGTACTTGGAGCCAAAACAATAGCCTGAATGACATTCAAAACATAAGTAATACACAGTAACACCACTTCCTTGGACACAATATCTGCATTCAGTTCTTTTAAGCTGAGCACCTTTGTCTGGTTTGAGCCAGGATGAAGCCAATTTTCATGAGCTGCTGAGGAAATCTGACACAACCAACAAGCAGATGAGGCTGCTCAAGTGTTCCAAATAGACTTAGGCTGGGAACATAAGGGAGAGCTCTTTCTGACTCGATGGGACCATGACACTTCAGGTCATCAGGGCAGAGATGCAACATACAAATGGGCCCGTGACCGAGGGGTGGACTTAACCATGGACACTACTGCACAGGTTATCCACGACTGTGAGACGTGCGCTGCAATTAGGCAGGCAAGACGGTTGAAGCCTTTGTGGTATGAGGGGAGGTGGTCAAAGACTGCAGGTTTGGGGAGGCCTGGCAAACTGACTACATCACACTGCCTCAGAGCTGCCAGGGTAAGCGCTATGTGCTTACAATGGTGGAAACAAGTACAGGATGGTTGGAAACATCTCCTGTGCCTCATGCCACAGCCAGGAATACTATCCTGGGCCTTGAGAAGCAAATCTTGTCGAAACACGGTATTCCAGAAAGAACTGAGATAACGGGATTCATTCCAAAAACAGTCTTGTGACTGACTGGGCCAAAGAACATGGTATAGAATGGATATACCATATCCCGTACCATGCACCAGTCTCAAGGAAGACTGAAAGGTACAGTGATCTGTTAAAAGCTACCCTGAAGGCAATGGGTAGTGGAAGTTTTAAAAATTGACACAAACATTTAGATGAGGCCATCTGGCTAGTAAACACCAGGGGATCCATTAATCAAGCTGGTCCTGCTCAGTCAGACCTTCTACAGTAGATGGGGATAAAGTCCCCACGGTATGTGAAAGAAATCTGTTGAGGAAAAGTGTTTGGGTTTTTTCTGCTTTGGGTAAAGGCAAACCTGTCCAGGAAGTTGCTTCTGCTCAGGAACCTGGACATACTTGGTATGTGATGACAGAGGATGGTGATGTACAATAGGTACCTCAAGGAAATCTAACTCTGGGGAGAATCCCTAATTTGACAACTGGTGACATGTAATATATACGGTCTGGAATAAGGGTTGAAATGTCCTGGTTTGAGCCAGGATGAAGCCAATTTTATTTTTGCTGATTTTTTTCTTCAGTGAACTCTCCTTTTAAGCAACACACTTGCTGAAAGTAGCAGCAAGTTTAACAGCCAGTGGACACTGGCTGGTAATGCCCAAAAGTTTATAGTTACTGCTGAGAGACCAAGGCCACTTTGCTCTGCTTGTTGAATCTACTGCTTCAGACACTAAAGAAGTCTGCTGCTCTCTCCAGCAACGCTCTGGGACACTTCAGAACTCCTCACAGCTCAGAAAATGGCATGGGAGTTGCTGAGGGTGGGGAGAAGTGACAAGGGTTTTGCACATTCCTGCACATACTTCTATATATTTGTACATACTTTCATTTATCATTAATATTTAAAGCTGTCTCGTTTAATTTTCAATCTGGAAGCCACTCTTTGTTCTCTCCCTCCTTTCCCTACCTGGGTGGGAGGGTGAAGAGATTGAGAGCATTGTTGTCATTGGCTTAACTGCCAATACTAAATTAATTCATGCCAAGCTTATGGATTTATTGAATTTTTTTGCAATGTTAGGTATGCAGTGTGTCAGATTTTTATATTTACTTTTTAAACAAAAGTGAACGTTTTAGCATCATTTGACATTAGAAGAACAAATTCTGCACTCGACATATTAAAGCTACATTTGGAGAGGAAAAGCACTCAGAAAAGCAACAGGCAAATCACCAGAAATAAGCATAGCAAAAACACTCTGAGAAATCAAATACAAATTTATTTCCTAGAGAATCTTTAGTTTCTTGCCGTAGGAGCTGTTTGAACCTCCCATCCCTTTAACTGTGGAGGCTACTTAAGAAATTCTATGTCAGTCAGGACCAACACTGCAATACAACTATAGTAGTCCACTTTCAAAATTCTTGAAAACCCATTTAAGGATACCAGTAGGGGGTAAATTAAAGTTGTATGCATTAGGAAGCTAATAATTTGAAAAATGTACAGGGGCAATGAACTCTGAAGCTATCAAGCACCGAAATGACTGGAATAGTGTTCTGTATAATTGTAAGTAACTAAATACAAAGAAGCTTTTGTAAAAAAAATGTACAACTATAATCTACTACACAATCCAACATAATATTAACATCTGAAGTATAACAAAATCTTGTAGATAAAACATTAATTTACTATACGCACTTTTTGGTTTAGGTATAGTGGAGAGGCAGAACTAGCCTATGACCAGAGAAGTCAGTGCCCTTTATCTACTCCAGAAACACTGCTACTTGAATATACTTTAATCGAATTCTAAATCACATCGGACTCAAGTCTTCTAACTCCAAGCATTTCCTGCACAAGAATTTCTCTTAGCACCTGTAAAAAAATCTTCAGTGAACAAAATTACAAGAACAGCAATAATACTGCTTAAATTTTTTAGATGAGGTGAAAAGGAGTTTCATACAGAAGCTGGAAGACTCAAATCACCAACTCTGAAATCTGAACAGAAGCCATGTGGTATCATGGTAAGCATGGTATATGCAACTATGCCTTTACCATTCTCATTCAAAAGTTACCCATATTAAAATTCATAAGTCACTGAAAAAAAATTTTCACAGCCTTCTAGGGAATTTTGGAGAGTCTAGTTGTCAAGTACTATGAAAACTCATTACAACCAAAGCACACTCCATCCACTAGACACAGGATCCAAACAGAACTACCTGACAATATTCCTTGCATTTGGAAATAACCAAATATAAGGCCACTTATCTCCTGAGCTTCATGTGCCTTCTAGATGAAGAAGCCAAGACATTCTTGAACATAAAGACAATAAAGGAGAACACATAAGGAAGGATCAGGATAGGAGCTAATCAGGAAGAGATAAAGAGCAGCATTAGCATTAGCATGTATAAAAATTACAAACATGCTAGTAATGAACAAAGTTTTCCAGCTAAATTAAATATACGTGTGTCCAGTGCGGGGCTTAAATATCACCTGAAGCTGAACATTGAAGACTGAACACAAAGAAATACTAAGCCTCTGAGAAAGCCAGCGTCCCATGGAAACAACCAAGCGACTATATAACGCAGAACTGCATCCATGTCTACACAACACACACAAGACCTGAATGAAAGCAGTCTTCGTTTGTGAATTTCAATCTTTTGGGTAACCTGCTTTTAAAAAGCCTGATGTCGTTTTAGCATGGTGGCTTTGAATTTAATACCGTAAGATTAAGCACAGCTCCTAAGCAAGATGCCTTGCACAAAAATCTGGGCAGGGAAGTCAATCTTTCTAAATTCCACCCAGAACAAACTAAGCTGAACTTCTGAGTTGAGTAGATGGAAGCAACACTGCAGCACACCTGCTGCCTGCCTTTGAAAAGCAAATCTATACACTGGATTCCTGAGCCACCCTTTTGTGTTAAGAAGCATGTTCTATGTTCACATGCACACCTTCAGCTTTTACATATGCAAAAGCTCACACAGCACTTGAGTAGCACACTACAAAGAAACTATGTAATTTGCCAAAAGAAGTCACACTTGTGAAATACGGCTACTATGGGAATTCTTTATCTAGACTATTAAACCAGAATCCATTAATAAAAGTACCAGTCTTACAAAATGCAAGTGTTCCAGTTGTGCACTGCCTTAAAATACCATGCTTCTTCTGCAAGAAGAATAAAAAAATGCACTGAAATGAGATTGCAGTATCCCTTACAGATATTATTCACTGGCTTAATGAAACCTGCAGAAATTATGTATACTTACTGTTCTTCTCAAGACTATAATTTTTTTAATCAAGTTTTGAGACAGAAAAATTAATGTACCAAATATGTTGCAATACCTATGACTTAAATGGAACTACTTGAGAAATACCCTTTGAACACTGCAGTATGGGTGACACTGGTTTTGAATTCAAGATGCTGGCTAGCAAAAATCTCATTGAGGACAGACATGGTTACAGACCACACCAATTTGGCTGACATGAGTCTGCCTCTTGCTCCATAAAATGCCAATTCAAAATTTAGACTAAGAGAACAAAAAACTCGTGCCCCATAATAAAGTCCCAAACCAACCAACTTCTAGGAATTACCTTTCACATTTTGAGGGCAGATTCTACTCCAAAGATCAAAGAATCATTATGCTATTTAGAGCTACCTTTGGTGTAATAACAGCTTTGCCCTAGCATTCACAGTCATATGCCATTCCTAACATCACACACAGGCTGCTACAAACCGCAACTCTTGCTCAGTCAATAAAATTATCAAAGCACCAAAAAAGCTGTAAGATACAGCAAGCACAGGGTTGACCTGTTTTTAAGAACTACATACAGTAAGACAATGCCCTAGAGTACAACTTAAATCATAGGTGACAAGGGCAGCAGCATACACAGTAGCCACCATTTGTTTAGTTATCCATGAGGAAGCATGTTCTGCCAGGCAGCAGGAAATCCAAGCTAGAAGACCTATTCAGCAGCAACTAAGCCCTCATTCCAGAAGCCTGTCCTTCCATAATTCTGCAAGAAAGAACCCCAACCAGCATGGTGTTTTGACTGAAAGCACTCTTCACTCCTTCCCTATTTGAGCCACTCAGAACCAGAATCTAACACTAAGATACAAGTAATACAAATATGTTATGGTAGTTGCCACCGGAGGGCTGGAGTGGGAACAAAACTACAAGTATTCTAAGTTTAAAATGCAAAATGTTCTTCCCACTCTTGTGCAAGCTCCACTCAGGCATCTTCTTGACTATTTTTCTAATGGTCTATCTCTTTCCTATGCCTAGCTGTGAGTATCTCCAGCTTTTTGAGAAAAGAACATGCAAGTGTCCTAAACACAAGACAAAGCATCTGACACAGCTTATCAAGAAAAAAGAAAGCACCTATTCTGCCCTTTTTTTATTATGAGCCACGAAAGATGTTGTGGCTCATAATCAAAAAATAACTGTTCCGGAACATCTATAGATATGTTACCACCTGTTAGCTCATAAACTATTAGTTGTTTTCTAGTCAGTCTCTAACAACTGAGGTTCTAAATTGCCATTTCAGATTCATTCTACATGTCAGCATATTGATAAAGGCACCCCTCTCCCCAGACAACCCAAGAAGTAGATCTTTTGCAAAGTAACAATAGGAATTCCAAAACTGACCAAGGCAGCTATAAAAATATTTCCAGCGTGTGAAAAATATTCAAATTACTCTACTCTCTGCAAACATTCTCATTTAAATATATGCATCTAATGTTCAGATAGGCTAATAAAAGGGTTTCACAAGTTCTTGCACAATGAACTGGCAGGTTTTATTCACAAGAATGTTCTGGAATATCTTTTGCTGTTTTTCCCCCATTCTAAATGTTTAATGCATTCCCCATCCCCAAACTGTATAATAAGTAGCTTGAATATAAACAGTGTTCACAATACCTTAGAGAGAGAGTGGGAAAGTAAGCACCAGCACTCTTTTGCTAGAGTTCTGAAGAACATGTCAGAATGATCCTAACAGGCATCTGGAATAAAAATGCTTAGTTGTCTGCGCACATATGTAAATTTAACAATACCTGTCCTTTCGGACAGAAAATATATGCAGGGCTCTCTAAACAGGAAAGTACAATTTCACAGTATAAGTTTCTGCATAGTGCTCTGTAAATAGTCAGAGCAGCTTGGAAAGTAGCAGGAATGACTCCATCAAGAATACATTCAGTTAATCATATGGTTTTATCATTAAATTAAGTTGTTGCCATGTGAAACTGTCTATGTCCCCCAAAAGCCAGAAACCTTTGTCTTTTATCTCAGTTTCCAACCACAATGCTACTGCATCCCAACACACACATTTGCCATTACAGCAGAGAACCACATACAGCTTCAAGCCAAAACAAGTCAGTATCAGAGGAGGCAAAGGAAAGAAAAAAGGGCAAGAGCAAATATTCACAGAGAACCTTACCATCATCATGTGATGCAGGAAACTGTAAACCCCGTAAGATATTTCACTTCCAGGACTCATTGCACAAGTATTGCTTTCCTGTGCTATCTCTGAATGAGTAAGTAACCTGGTTGGGATGTCTATCTAATGTACCACATTCTGACACTAAAAGGAGGCCTGACAAGAGGAATTTTGAGAATGACTTTAAAGGTAGCTACAAAGAAAGAGGGGTTTGATGGCAAAACCTACCTGAAGTAACATTTCTAGAGATCATCTTTGCATTTTCCTGCTGCTCCATGCATTACTAATCAGTGACCCACTGGAAACTTCGGCACCCATTGAAAAGCCTGGCAGGGTATTTGGCTTTCAATTCTTCTACTCAGTTTACTCCCAACACAAATATATTCATCAGGCTTAAAAACAACACTTGAACAAGGGCAGCCACTCAGCAATGAAATGTAAATTACTGACATGTGCTAAAAACCTGGACTTGCCACTGCTAATGAGCACATTAAAGGAAAAAAGCTCACTAGGTATTATTGCAACCTTTCCACTTAACCCTGTGTATACTGAAAGCAATTATTTAGTATCAATTACAGAACCCATCTCTAAACAGTGAGACACTATTCAGCAGGTGTATTCCTCCTATATAATTCTGATGTAAAAATTAAGAAGATGGACGAATGTGTGAAACGCCCAACTAGGAATGTGTGCACACATAGCAGCCTTATTTTCAAGCTAAGTTTCACGGAAATGTCCAAGAGGTCAGTAAAAAAAAAAATCATACACAATCTTGACAAACATTAATTGCTAAGTTTACAAAATCAACAGTGTCAAATCTTACGTGACCAAATAAAATGTTATTTGCTACCAACAAGCCTCAAGATTAGGAAGCACTTGTAGCAACTTTTTCCTTCCTATTACATTCATGTTAGGGTGCAGACCCTGAGAAAAAAATCTTCTCCAAACAGTCGTGGTCATATATGGTCACTCCAAGTTCCAAACCTTTTTAAAAATTCAGACTAGCAATGCTGCAAGAAGCAACTGTAAACTTACATACTGGAGAATAGGGAGAGGCAATGTTTGGTGAAAACATTCTTCACACTTCCTTTGTACTTTGGAAGACGAAGGAAATTATTTAAGATTATTTGGTTAATCAAGTTCTTCAAATGCTTCTAACATATAACATTTTGCTAAGTATATAAACAGAGGGACCACAGAACTCATTTTCAAAACCAAAATTAGGTGCGTAAATCAGCCTAAATTAAACCTCTCAAGAAAGTTTCTCTCAAATACTAACTCAGCTATAAACAGATAAAAAAGTTATCAACTTCAGTTGCTTATTTTTTCCTCCTACCCCTTATAAATCCACTCCTCGGCAACCACTCCTTTGTGTTCACCTCCATTTCAAGCCAGGCAAAAACTCCTCAACTTGATTCTGCCAGAATCCACCGTATTAGCTTCAATAGGGGAGCTGGGTGCAGAGGAGCAAGAAAGATAATTTAAACAGAACAGGGCTACAAAACGACCACACATACAGTCATTCCAGCAGATCCAAGGAGGGCAACAACCACTCATGGGGCAGAGACAGCAACAAGCCACTGGGAGCAGTCATCTCTTCAGCCAGTTTGGTCACAGTCAGAGCAGCAGCCTGACCACAGGCTAGTAACTGGATCTGCAGGAGCTGAGCACACAGGTTGACATTCAGGGAGCAAGTAAGATGATGCTAGGTTCTACACAAAACACATTACCTACCTTTAGGAAATCAATTTGAATATTTGTGTTAATTCAAAACTTGATTGTTTAAGACAATCCAACTGCCAACTTATTTTAACTATTTTCCCCAAAGACACACATAACAACTCTAGCATGAATTGTTCAGTCAATGCAGTACTCTAAGTTAACAGTGTTAGTGATCAATATCATTCAGTTTGAAAAATTCATTAAACATGCTGTGCAAATAGAGACCTTAGTTGTAATTTAACATTCAAACAAAAGTAAAGATAAAATGAAAAGGCAAATGCATTCATAATGAGTAGGAAATCTTTTAAGTTGCAGGGAATTACTTAAAAGATTTGCCAAATAAACAACTAAACACAATTACGCAGCTGCAAGTAATCTATCAAATTCTTACTCTTAACCTGCTGCACTGACTAAAGGTTTTCATTGACAAAAATTGAGAAACCAGGTAAGTTACTATAAAATAGTGCGTATGTTAGCATTTTTTAGATTTCTGTTTGTTTGAGCATCTCTCCCATGAGGAGAGTCTGAGAGACCTAGGACTGTTTAGACTGGAGAGGGCTCAGAGGGATCTCAACAGTGTATACAAATACCTGCAGGGAAGGACAAAGAGGACGACAGCCAGGCTCTGCTCAGTGATGCCCAGTGACAGGACCAGAGGCAATGGGCACAAACTGAAACACAGAAGGTTCCCTCTGAACATCAGGAAACACTTTCACTGTGAGGGCGACCAGGCACCTGGCACAGGTTGGCAAGGGAGGTTGTGGAGTGTTCATCTGTGGAAATACTGAAAAGTCTTCTGCACAGTCCTGGCAACCAGAGTCACCCTGGGTCACCCTGCTTGAGCAGATGGATTGGACCAGAGGACTTCCAGAAGTCCCTTCCAATCTAAATCATTCTGTGATTCTGTGAAATAAAAATTGTATTTGCTATCTAAAGCAGAAACCAAGTCCAACTGCATTATGCATTCTAAGACCATACAATAAAAACATGTAACCAGCTTGAAGATATTGTAACGAAGTACAGGACATTAACCCAATGTCTAAGAAGTGTCTTCAAGCTAAACACACTTCAAGTAAATAGATAAACTTTCACCCTTCCCTCAAAAGAAATTATCCCCTAGTCTTAGGGTGAAAGATACTTAGTAAGTTCTTATGGACACGTTCTAATATAACACATCGCTACCAATAACAAAAGCCTTTGTGTATGAAAATACATTATGTTGTAAGACAACATCTTTCTTGGGTAGCAAAGAGTAACTTCAGAACACAGATTTCAGTTCATAACTTGCTGCAATTGGTTTGCAACTACACAAGAGAACAGAGGATACAGCAGTCAGAATTGGGAGAGGGAAAATGGTTCTATCACACATCATCGCTTCAATATATTTTAACTCTGTAGTAGTACACATAAAACCCCATCCCACCAGTCAGAATTAATTTTCTTGATATGTATATTTTAGAAAGAATATACAGAAAACTTTACATATTCAAACAGTAGTGTAAAACTACTGAACAGATGATCCATCCCATAAAAATACATTATTTCTTAAAATGCAGGCAGAAAACAGAAGCAATTACTAAGGAAGTACTGTTTCTGTTGAATTCTAAGATGAAGTTTCATCTGTCTTGCCACAAAGTTAAAATCCACAGGGTAACAGGAGCTCTTCAAAGAAATACAATCTCTCAACAGTCCAGGTCTAATCCAACTGTCCTGGTAACAGTGGAACATTTAAAACTGATTTGGAACCAGAGAAGGACATCACATTTGTGAGGTTACCATACTAGCTTACAACAATTATACTAGAATAGGACAAATTTTTTATGTCACCTAATTTTAGAATCCAGACAAGCTTGCCTGCATCATTGCCAATCAACAAAAAGGCAGAAAGCGAAAGGAAACAATATTTACCTGCATTAAGAGAATTATATAACATTAGGCTTGCAAGCCTTCTGTTACCACAATGAGGAAAAACCCAGGTACTTATAGTTAATAAAACTGCAAATAAAACTGAAAACAGAGCAAAAAGTTTTTATTCTTGCAATCAGAAGGGCAAAGGTGGAAGAAAGAGGGCAGAACAAAGCATTTCAGAAGCAATGTGAAGGATTCCTGTAAGCCTGGAAGTAAGTGCTATTGCAGTGACACCACACGTCAAGAAATAATGAATTTTTACAAATCAGGATTCCACAAATCCATTCATCTGCAGAACCACACACCCTAATAAGTGTGTCAAAGTGCTGCTGTTGAAAAGCATCTCATGGGAGATATTACTTATAGTCCACATAGGCAAAAATCACTAATACATTATTTAATCACATGCACAGCATTAAATCATTCCAGAAGTCATGCAAGCCCACAGTTCATCCACTGGAAGTCTCAAATTGCCAGACATTTCTATTTACAGCAAAAGGGTTTTGTGTTTGTGTTTCTACTTAGAACAGCTGACAAGTTAAAGCTTCCAACCTAAGCCACTTTAAGAAAATACATAGCTTTAAAAAAACACAAGTTAAAAATAAAGGCTTGCTTTAAATGAAAAACAAATAGGTAAAAAGACTGCCATGTCAGAGGCAGTTGCCTAATCGGGAGATGAAAAAAAAAAACCACACTAAGATTATCAAGTGTAGGCAAAAGACTCAAAAGGAGAGAGAGCATTTTTGTCACAATTCACACAAGTCTGTGTCAAAACATTACCCTGCATCTTTAAATATATGTATTATAGATTATACACAAGAACTGCGGATACACACTCTGATATTTAGAGGATTTTTTGTTTGGGTTTTGGGGTTTGTTTGGGTTTTTTTAGTATCAGTTTAGACATAAGCCCGCACTTTAAAAAAAGTTCTCTAGCTGTATACAGCAGTTGCTGAGGATAAAGATTTGGAAGTTGCAATACAGGAGACCTAGAATTAATTTATTCTGAAGTGTGTCTTAAATAGGACACTAAAGACACAGCGAAAGTCATCATGTTTTTAGCAAAGGTCTATATAGTTTTCTACAGTAAAGAAGTAATTCTGCCTTCTTACTTTCACACTACCAAGTGTCTAAGCTCCTAGTTCCGATTACTCAGTTTCATGTTTCTAGTTCACATCCAATAGCAGAGCACTAGTAATGTCTGACAAGCACTGCCCGTAATTTAATATGTGCACTACTTGTCCCTCCCACCGATTTCACACAGCCTAACACTGCAGATGACCCCAATTTTTTTTCTGTGAAGAAAGGTCTAGTCGGAACTAAATACAAGAATACAAGTAACATTCAGAAGTTTTCTGCCTCAGAACAGTAAGCAGTCATCCATCGACATTACAGGCGCAAAGGCAAAGCTCTTCTGGGGAGCAAACTGGTGACCTGTTTCCCTAGACAAACACAGACTGAACTTTATCACCCAGGAGAGGGGGCACAGTCTCCAGTCACCATCAAACAAAGCACTTTAAGCCACCACACGCACTTTGGGAGCCACCTGGTCACTTTGGTAGGCAATGACCCTGCAGGACAGAGTAAGAAACCCACCTTAACAGCTCTGTCTGCCCCAGCTCCCTGAAGAGTATAATGACTCCTGAAAGCAGCTCCTTGACACCAAGCTTCCAAAACTGCCTTTTTTCGACCACCACCTTGCAATTTGGAAAGCACAGACAATAAACAGTCACATGAATTGCCAGGTAGGAAGATAATGCATGGGGGGAACAGCATTAGAATGACGACCAACCCTTCTCAAAAATACCATGTCTGTTGAATCATGATAAAGGAACTTGACAATTATCTGTGCACAGGCCTATGGATACACCTGCAAAAAGTTCCTCACAGGTTAGACATGTCCCCTTACAGAAGATTACACGTGTTCTTCCTTTTACCTTTTCCATCTCACACTTTGCCATGTACAAGCATGTGATCAACCATTTCCATATACATTGTTTGCCCATTTATTTCAGACAACACATTCTTGTTGTTTTGGGTTTTTTTTAATTCCACCAAGAATGTTAATCTAGCTTCAAAGGTAAAGAGAAATAGTGCTGGCTGCTTTGTTCTCCCCTTAGTCATGCTGAACAGTAGTCGCTGAAAGGGCACAAAAGATGGATAAAAACAGGTTCCACCAGGAGCTCTAAAAAAGTCCATATCTTATTCCAAAATTAAATCTCTTTTTTTGCATCATGTTTAGAGCTTCTATTGCAAGGAGGGAATTTTGGATGAGGGTAGTAGCTGGCTTTTTCTGCATCAAGAAACAGAACATCAGGATAGTATTGTCAAAAGGATATTACAGATAAAGGTTGCATTTGTAACCTTAATTCTTCCATAGGTTTCATGAGGAAAATACACTGCAATGCACCGCCTATGAAACCAGGAACTCTAACATACATATACAAGAGCCCAAACTACACTGAAGATATGAAACCTTCAAACTGGTATTTCTCATGATAGATTTTGCAAATAAAGTGTTCATTTAGCTTATTTTTTTTAAACAGTAGCTTGCCAAGGGACTCTTGTAGCAAAGGAAGAACAGGGAAGTTCACTTGTGTTTTTCTTTTAATTAAAAAGGGGAAAACTGATCCCATTATGAGCAACTCCAACACAAAGTCACAATGCATCAAGGTTTAAGCTTCAGAAAGCAAGAACATAAATAACCTCAGCTACAGAAGACTCCTACTTGCTGCTAACATCATCTAGACCACAGAAGGAAGCACTGACTCTGGAATAATCACTGTGCAACCCCATCATATGCTTGCTTTATCTCGCTCTTTTCTCCCCCTTCCCTTCTTCATTCAGATAGAAAAAGTGATGAAATAAAGACTCACTGGGACCATGATCCAATCCCAAAGTATCCGACATGCAAAGAGACCTGACTCAGTACTCCCCCCACCACAACAGCTGCCCCAAATTGCAAGCAAGGAAGGGAAAACGGAAGTTTCAGAGAAGTATCTCTTGAAGACAGGCCAACCAAAAGGCTCATCTTAGTCTCAGGGCTTCCTCTTTGCCACATTTCAAAGGCTGCAGACAAGAGAGGAGACAGTTTCTCAGAAAGAGTCTGCATCAGTTTTATATAACGGGAAACATTCAGCAAGCTAACAAACACAGAGGTCACTAGCAAATTCTTCTAAAACATGAAGGAACAAGTTCTTCTTTCAGCTCTACATAGCACCTAGCAAAAGATACTAGATTATTTTTTTTTTCCTTTTTTCATGTTGCAATAAATGTCACCTGTGCCTCTGGATTTATGTCAATACTGATTATTATGCAATTATTCCTTGAAGGAAGCAGACTGCTTAACACACAAACATATTTGCATTATATACATGTTACAAGTTATGCACTGAATTTTACAACTTCAGCTTACTACAGGTAATTTTTATAAAGCAAGAGTTCCAAGTTGGACAGATCATTTCTGAACTAGAATGCAAAATAAGATTCTAAAGAGCTACACTCACTCACACAACCTCATGTTTTGTTAATTCTACATAATAATGTTATCAACATTATCCTAAAAATTTCTCAAAATACTTCCTAGTAAAACATCAACTTTTAAGAAACTGACCTTAGGGTTTAGGCAATCTTTGACTATCTGCCTTGATATAAATGCCATGGATCCCTTTTCTGTCAGACAGAAACGGCAATCAAAACAGACACACATGAAGAGGGGAATGAATGAACCTTTTTATTGCACCACAATGAACAATATGGCTGATATTCACCTCCTGATTGCTTTTCAGAAATTTTGTTTTTGAAATAATGGATCATTTACTTGTGTTCTCCCCTCCATTCTAAAAAAAACCAAACAGGAAGAAAAAAAAAACAACACAAAACCACCAAAATTAGGTTTCTGAAGAAAAAAATAAAAGTAATTTTCAATACTCTAAATGTATCCATCAAATTCTTCAAAGAGACTGTCTACAGCTCCATGAATCATTTAGACAATGAACAAAAAGACATGCTTTTGTTCAAATCACGCACAGTGGGATTATATGTGAAGTGACCCTCCATGTGTTAATTGAAGACAAAGCTTTCTCTGAGCTCATTACTGCTCTTACAGACAGATTGGAGAGTTTAAAAAGTTTAGTGTATTTCTAAGTTTCTGAATCTAGGTATTTTGTTTTAAAAGCACAGATGCACATCAGGAAATAAGAACAGGTTTCACATGTTTCATCACTCTTCAAGCACAGAAGAACAAAACAGTGTATGTGCAAAGAAAAAGACAGGGAGAAGGAAAACAGAAGAACATCACGTCTCTGGTAACTTCACAGCATTTTTGTACCATTTGTTACAGGCTTTCATAAAGAAAAGAAATAGCAAGCAAGTTTTCCTCCTAAATATATTACTTGGGGTATCTTGGGGAAAAATAAAAATCAACCGGCAGTGCTCAGTAATAAAAAAGACAGATCTTTTAACCAAATCTCACTAAAGGTTTGCTATTCTAGAGACACTAATATGAAGGGAAGCATGATTATGTCTTAACTGAGTCTTTAATTAGTGCATTTCAGAAAGTAAAGCCGAACTACTTCGGTTTTACATTTTTAGATAAAAGAACATAATTAAAAGCTATTTTGAGACTGCAGCACCAACTCAAATTTAATATGCTTCTAGTTGCCACTCCATTTCAGGAATTCACTGTTCCAAGGATGAGTGAAGAGATGAGAAACAGGAAGGGAAAGGTGATCAACAAACATGTTTGCACGACATCCATTTCTGCTTAATCCTGTCAAAAAGTGTTACAGATTGTCGTGTCACCTTGGTGGTCCAATCCAGTAGGAACAGTTATAAATTAAGCCAGGAATATTCCCTTAGAAAAAGAGGCTCCAGTATATGAAGCAGAAAAGTGATAAAAGCTGTTAAACTGCATTAAAATAACGTGCAAGAGATTACCCCAGATTTGGTAAATCCTGGCAAGCACCAAGTGTTTAGAATTCCTTTGAACTTCAGCATTACCCAGCAATCAACAGGATGCATTCAGCATCACACACCACCAGCACTCATTCTTATTTGGGGGCTTTTAAAAAAGCACAGTGACTGAGAAGTATAAAAATTTGAGATTTCATTCCCAAATTATCTCCTTGATGAGCAGGGAGTATTGTCTACCACCAAATAACCAACTAAATAGTAAGTGTCTGTACTACAATTATAACTCATATAAAAATGGACAAAGTCAAGGAAGAGATGTGGAAATAAGAGCTATTCCACAAATGCTAAGAACAAAAGAGCTATCATTTTACAGAATCACGTCTCATATGTGTTTTGACCCTGAATCCAAAGAAGTGCAAATTACTCTCGAAACCAGCAATAAATTTAACTTACTGCCTGTAAAACAAGATTTTTTTTCAGCTACACATTTAATTTACTCTGTAACAAAGCTGGTAGCTGCAACAGCTTTTTACTCCACATTCAAGGTAATACATACTTGTCCTCACACTCAGTGAAACCAACAGACAACCATGATCTGCAGTAACTACACATATAGTGCCTGTCCACTCACAGTTTTGCTCAAACACTGTGTTTAACTTTCTCTTAGCACTGCTCACATTTATAAGCAACTACATTGAAGTTTTTGCAAAATAAAAAAACAACAGTTATAAGGTATATCACAAAAACCGATACACAGCAAAAAACCCACTCAAGTTAAGAGGCTGAGAATAGTAATCTTTATGAATTCAGAAACAAAGTGAAAACAGCACCCTCTTGGCTCTCTTTGGTCCTTTCAGAGGATACAGCTCCATAATATACAACCTCCAGCAGAGAAGTTAGTTTTTAAACAGCCTTCAATTCCCATCCTGCAAGTGCAGTTCAGCACCTCCTCAGGGCTGCCAATACAGCTGTTCACCAGCTGCGCTATGAATCACCAAAATGATCATTTTAAAACAGATACTTTTAACCTACATCATTTCAGTGACCCAGTTTTACAGAGCAGCCTCATAAACAGCACAGGCACAAGTGAAAACGCCAAAAGTTTCTTACACCCTTGGTAAAGTTCTTACACACAGGAACATTCCCTTCTCCCAGAAGAAAAGGCAGGTTGCTATTACATCCTCAAATTGCAAGAGGCATGCACAGATAGCATACAGAAGTCCTCCATCTTAAGGTATCTTCCAGATCTGATTTGAATTGGCATCTTGATTCCACAAATATCTTGGAATGACTGTAGGTCACCTGATGCATCACTCACAACCAAGCAAATAGAAATAACTTACCAAACGTTTAGCAAATTCTTTGTTTTCTGAAAGAAATCCATATCCTGGGTGCACCTTGAAAAAAAAAAAATAAAATTCAAGCTGGTTATGTTCCAAAGGCAGACACCAAATTTGTCAGAACCCTTTCAGACAGTGGGGAAGGTGAAACAGACCACTAAGCATTTAAATTAGTTTAATAACTTAAAGAACTGTCTTAACACATTTACCTGTCCTAAGTCAAGCTGCAAAGACCAACTGGTTGAACCACCATTTCTGAAACACTTGTTCCTTACTCGACTAGAGAGAAAGATTCTGCCTGGAGAGTAATAGGCACATTCACTCACTCCATTAGGTGTTTTGCCTTCTTGCTCTGTTCAACTCCATTTTGTCACATTTATCTCAATACAGACTTCCATGTATACACTCATACTTATTCTTCTCAGTAACCATGATAAAGTATTCCTCAGTCTGAAATATTTCCAGCAGTAACGACAGCAGTGGTCTTAGCGTTCCATCACAAGCCTCCTGCCTCTATTGACCCCTGCTGGAGAGCATGTCGTACTGCCTCACCAGTCTCAGCCGTGTGTCCTTACGCGCCTGGTTTGCTACCCACATCCCAATATACACCTCGAAAAATTACTGGAGGGGAGCGTGGGAAAGAGTGTGCATTTTACTTTTTGAAATTCACATAAGATTCTTGATCACTAAGATCGCAGTGAATACACTACGATAGACAAAGTATATGCCAATGGATTCTCCTCTTTTGAAGAGCTTAAAACACCTGGGTTTCATATTCAGAAACTCAAGAGAGAAGTAGTTTCTGCTTTATAGGAAAGGTTTTGGTCCCTGAAAGAATTCTAGCTAAACAACTTATCTGAAAGAAATTACAACGCTGATCCAAACTGTTCCAGAGTAATTAGTGTTGCTCATATACACCCATCAAATTTTACTTAAGTAAATGCTCTGTGTACAGTAGCTCTGAATAACACATTTATTTCACCAACAGAACAAAGAGTATCAGGTGCAAACATGACTACACATTCGTTTTTCAAACAATCCCTGTTAAGCTTTCAATCTCTGGCCTATTTGATAGGAGAAAGGCTAAATAGCCTAGATTTACACATGTAAGCTACGGTGCATTTTGTAAACAGTCTGAAACAAAGACAATTATAGGATGCACCATTTACCCCACCTTCCTGCAAATAACATTTACGAAGCAAAAGCCTTTTTAGACACACTTTGTAAGACATTCAAAAAACCCATTATGGCATTTAAAGGGTTAGTGCTCGAAACTAATTGGGATTTTTTTTTTTTTTTTCCCCCAGCAAATTTGGAAATGAACTGAAGCTGCTCCCTGGTGTGAAAGCTGAATCCAGCAGCCACCTGCAGGATCAGCGACCACTGCTGCCAGATGCTACAAAACCTTTGATTTCCAGTAGCGATTTCGGACACATTTAACTCATGTGACATGAACTAACTGGAATAGCATATTCAAACACTTCCCACCCCACACACCTTTAAAAAAAAAAATAAATAAAATAAAAAAATCCACACAACAAAACAAAACTCTGGGTTTTCAGCTTTCTGTATATGAAACAGCTGCAGCAGATAGACTCATTCAGACTCACAGCTTGCGCCCTGGTTTTCTTAATGACTTCCATGATGGCATCCATGTTGAGGTAGCTTTTGCTGGTGGGAGCTGGGCCAACACAGACAGCTTCATCCGCCATTTTCACATGAACCTGAAGAGGCAATATTCTGTATTAACAGATGCTCCCAGCAAAAATAATTACCGTCATCCTGAAATACACACACAAATCCAATTGTTTCAAAGACCATTTACATACCATAACTATTCTAAAATACACACTGAAATTACCAACGTTGACATATAAGAACTTGCACAACAACATTATATCTCATTTCATTTAACTTCGAGCTTAAGTCACTGTCAAAATGTTTTACTCTTCCAATATATTATTTTGAATTTGATTAAATAAAATGACAAATATAATTTCAACTTCCTATACTGATCATCTATATGTAAATTCAGACTAAAAACTACTTTGTTACATGTAACCAGGGTAGCCTAATATCTTAATACTTAATAACAAACATTCATGACCAGTTCTAAGCAGGCTCCCCAGGAAGTTGGGGATAATTAGAGTGAATTGAATGAAGGGATGCAGTGAGTGTCCCTGCACAGCATCAGGTCAGCACCATGCACAAATTAAAGCCTATGACTAAAGAGTTCAATATCACTACACATGAACCAGAAAATCTTGAGAATTATTTAAGCAGGCTCATGTTTGATTCCTAATCCATTGTATCCTCATTTATATGCATTTGCCAAACATTTTTAAGTCAAATCTGAATTATACAAAAGGGACAAACATTTCCAACATTTTACCAGGAATAATAAAACAGCTAGGCTTGAGAAGTTAGATGTCTACTTATAACTCATACGCATGCTGACCTTGAAGAAAAGTTAAAGTTTAATTACATAGGTATTTAATGTTTTCAGAGTTTAGAATACTTGTCCTTTAAAGATACACACAAATCCAAGAAACAAAACAATCAGTTTTTCCTCATCCTGTTCTCCTTTTGCAAGCTCCCTTTCAGAATGTATTTAAGAAAGCATGCCATTGCTTAAACTGTGTAGGATATTAGCTATGTGTCAGTATGACTTGTTTATACTAACAGTTTGGCACTTCCAATACTTACCAATTTTAAGTGTTTTGATGGGGTTTTTTTGAATATTCATATAATCTTCAGCATTCAAAGCAGAATACATTGTTTTTAAAGGGTATACTTCCAGAAGTATTAAAATACGTGAAATTTAAGATATTTTTATTTTATGAACACAGAGTTTTGTTATTCGTAAAAAGTAATTGTAGTGATTAGTAGCATGTAATCTGTAAAGTAATGACAAATTAAGGCTAGAAGTACTGTAGCCTGCATATGTTGTTAGCTTCATTGGAAGCAAGGCCAGAAAAAAAATAACTTGGAACTAGTGATAAGCATTCGTCAAACAATGAGAATTAATAATTTAATTATAAATATATATTCAGGTAAGTATAACAAACCTGCATAACAAGTACAGGAGTCACTTATTAAACATCTTCTTTTTCTTCATAGCTATTGACATTTTTCTGAACTTTGTAAAAGTTAATCCTACCACCAGGAAGGAAAACTAACTTGCCACTTAGTTTGAGGCTCCTTTCTGAGGAAGTTTCTTAAATAGCTTCTAAATCTGCTGTATACTTGAGGATCTGAAAGCTCACATAACCTCCCGAATTTGTCACACATTTCATATTTGAATTACTGCTTCTGTAACTCACAATGGTTTTATTTTATCACTACAGCATTAGCCCCATATTAAAAACAAAACAAAAAAAAAGCCTAAGCACTAGCACAGACAATCATGCAGCAAGATTTTAAGTTGCTGAGGTGCACTTACTGAAAAGCATTAAGTCAGTAATCTATTTTGATCAAATGCTATCAAGATTAGCCTGTACAACACAGGATTAGCACTAAGTACAACAAACAGCATGGCCTTTAGATACCCTTATTTGCATGATCAATTTATATGCTTAAAGTTGTTGTTTCGAATTCCAATGTGGTTTACATGTCTGAACAAAGTTATTCAAGATTAAGCATAGTTAAGCATGTATGTTTTACAAAACTCAAATATTCCTTATAGAAAAAAACTTAAGATAGTTAGCTATTTTTAGGTATCAAGCGGGAAAACCCCACACGGTTCTCACACTGAAACACCAACAGTCTCACTGGTACCAAAAGTAGCCAAAGAAGATACTGCAAAACCATTGATTTTACACATAAACATTCTTGTGTACTCTTGCCCCGCTATTTCCAACCCCCTTCTGAAAGGTTCTGCTGTTACTTCAGTTCTTTAGAGTTTTGACTCTCCCCTTCCTTACACTTCATTCAGAAAGTCTAGACTACATGTAGTATAATTTGTTCCATCTTTGGAAATCCAAATGCAAATCAGTACAAACACCCAACCAGCCCATCAGCTCTGCACCTATGACAAATAAGATACTAATAATACTCTGGATTTAACAAGGAGTCCTCGTAGAAGAACATTAGAATGAATACTCTTAAATAGCACAACTACTTTTTGGATTAAGGTACAAAACCCACTGGACGCAATTTGAAGTACAACAATTTTTATTGCACAATTATTCATGACCACATACAGATACAATAACTACATCAAGTCCAGCAAGCTTGTTAATTCAGAAGCAAACTGCACAAAAATAGCCACCTGTTTCCAAAGCTGGTTTAGGTCCAGGAATCACCTTCATGGCAAGGAACAAGAGCAGCTTCGTTTTTCTTCACCACGTTCCCAGCAAATAGGGATCTAAAGCAAGGAGCCCTTCAGGACTTACTAGCCAGCCATTTTTGGCCTGGACTGGCTCCAAGCACAGCTCTAGGCTGCAGCAACATTCCCAAGTGGAGATTGTGGTAACAGGTACTAAGACTAGCAGCAAATGGTTTTGAAGATCCTTCTTCTGCATTATGCTTCAGTATTTCAGGAAAATTTATAAACCAAGTTTGTTGCCAGGGCTTGGCATCTTATCCCAGAAGTGAAATATGCCCATAAACCAACATATTGAATCTAAGCACCACAAAAGTACTCAATATCCACTTTGCAGGAGATAACCCAACTTAGAAGGACTGCCCTGAATCGGAACTAGTAAGTACCCAAAGTAACTAGATTATGTTAGCTCTCCCCTCACTGTGGAGGGTGGCACATGCACTCATTTGACAGCAGCATGCTCTCTTGCCTAGCCATACTCTGAATTTACCAAATTATCCCTTTAAGTCCGTATCTTAAATAACTACTGAGATATCAAAATGAACAGCCTACTACCTAAAATATACACAGCACTCAGATGGTCTGTTTAAGACAGCAGAATCAAGGTAACATTGTCCAGGAGTCACTCTGCTGCTACAGATTGATAGTTGAAATCTGTATTAGAAACAGGTCTCATTTACCTATGCATGCTCCTCAACATTTAAACACAGAAAAGCTTTCCTGGAAATAGAATGTATGAAAAATTACTTTCAGGCAAAGAACTAAAACACTTGTTGTCACAACCTATTACCAACTGAAGACACTAAGATAATTTACAGATCCCTAGAATTATAATTACTCAATGACTCCAGAGTTTGTGACAGAAGTGCTTTTATCCTCGGTCTGTTTCACAGTGATTCTCATCTACTAATTCCAAAAGGTCAAGGCTGATTTTGCCATCAGAGACAGAGGAACAAAAAAAAAAAAATTAATACATCTCCATGTGTTTCCTAACAGAGTTTAATCACCCACACAGTTAAAATCTGTGGAAACTATTTCAGCAGGTTTTTTGTATTTGTCATGTGACAGATGCCATTTACTTCAGTGTAAATGCCTAATTAACACATGCACACACACTCGCTCCCCCCACTCCTCCATCTCCGTGGAGGTACATGTCTGGGATTCCCCAATGTCTCAGTTTTTCAGAGTAGGTCACCCTACACATCCCCAGGCCTCAACACAAGCTGATATTCATGCAGCAGAGACAGTTACACTGAGTTGTAAGATGCATTTTTTCCTCCAGTTCTCCTGTACTGTTTCAGAATTTATCTAAAGTAAAATGTTTATCTGCATATACAGTGTAAATCAAACCTAAGCAGCAATTATAAAACCTCAGTGAAGACAACACTTCTGTTTGGTACACTAGATAAGAACTTGAATATTGTTTAGACAAAGAAATCTAATCAAACAAGTCATTCTCCTTTTATAGCTCAAATCAATATTACGCATTGAAAAAACATCCGTTGGAGTAAGTGGATTCTCTTAATTGGCCCAAACTGCATAATACTGCTCAGCAAGACAAATCACAATTAGCTCAACCCATAAAATAGGGCTAATGAGTAAATCCTTTTTAAGGTAGCTAGAAAAACCAACCACCTCAAATCTTGCCAGCACCACTGCCAAAAGAGACAGACAAAACGGAACAAAAAGCTTGTAGCAATGAACAGCTCTAAATTTAAAAAAATCAAATGCATGCAAAAAAAGGTTTAAATTTACTGCTTTGTCAAAAATGCATCTTTTATCTGACCTAAGTGTCTTTAGCAGCTTCACACTAAAATACACCGACAATACAATAAATCTGTGTGCGCAGTGATCGTGTGGTATTCCTTTACACAGCCTTTGAAGTGCTATCTGCAAAGAAATACTGCCACATGATTACAGCATTTAACCTTAAAATGAAATAATGGAAACATTTCTAAACCATGTGAAAAGCAGAACTGTGAAAGCCATAAACAGCATAACTATCCCATATTTTCCACATTCATTTTTACTCAGCATTAAAAAAAAAAAAAAAAACAAAAAAACAACATAAAATTCATGCAAACAAGTCAACCTAGAGAGTCAACATTAGCAGATTTCTTTGAAAGCTTATTTTAAAACTTCTTTTTTTTTTTTTTTATTTGATGGCCCACAAATAGTTTTGTGAGGACTAACGTAGCACAATTCTTCACTGACCTTTAAGCATTTGGCTGGGTAAAGAGCATTTACTTACAGTTCCCTCCAACTCTACAATGACACAGAACAGCTCATCCACTAGCATCCACAGAATTAGACCCTGGGTTAGCAGACACCAGCCAGGGAAAAATAAAATCTTAGCACCCTTTCGTCTATTCCCTCCCTCCTGCCCTTCAGTTTGCTAACTGGTTGAAACAGACAGCAATAGCCTCACTAACTAGTTGCCTCAAAAATCCACAGATTCCAGCTACAATTAAAACAGAAGGATCCAGGCTGAACTGAACCATCTTTAAAAGAAGCATCAACTAAGCAAGGGAGACTTGCATTTCTAACCAAGACTAAAATAATGCACTTTTCAACACATGAAAATATTTTCCTATGTTTGCATTCTTAATTATAAACAAGAGGTTTAAGGTTACAAAAAAAGTAAGCAATCTTAAAATTCTCTCTCCCATGAATGAACCTTTGTTGGCTGCTAAATAGACAAATAGTTTTACTTGACAAAGACCTCATCAACAGGAAAGAACCCCCACATTTTACCTAGAGACCTGATCACTACTACTGTGTAAAACAGACCAGCTATAGCTGTCATGCAGGGATACTCTGTCCCACTTGCTAGGACAAGCAAGGAAATGCCTCCAGAGTCCTGAAGACATTACAGGGAAGAATCTAGAAAAGTCTTATGGAATGACTTTGGCTCCTAAAGCTTTTTCCTGATAAAGCCTTTTCCTAAATGCATATTCTTTGACAGATTAAGTTGCTAGAAGGTGCCTCACTGGAAAACTGATGGAAAAGAAGGCTTCTACATCAGAATTGTATTAGAAGTGCTTACTGTGTTTTACCTCCCAAAATAGTGATGACCAGAAGCTAGTAGCTTAGTGTCTCATGCAAACTTAAGACCACAGAACTGAAGCTTAGCCAGGCCTGAGCAGCTGAATGTTAAAAACATATAGTTAGGTTGACTTAGAGTGAAGGGTTTTTTTAGCCAGACATTGAAAATTGAAGGTATGGTATTTGTCTCTATAGTAAATTATCTTGGACCCTTTTTAGGAAAGCTTGTGTCTACAGGCTTCTATTCAAAAGAATGCAATCATTCTTAAGACTTCTTCAGCCTATCCAGTTTATCTGCAGATAATCAACAAGTACAAATAAAAGGTTGCTTAACTTCTTTTCAAGTTCAAGCAGCTTTTATTTTTTAGAGGACAACCTGCTTAAATCTTTACAATATGACTGTGATAGACTAGGTTTTTTTAATAGTCAGCAAGAGTAATTCACTTCCTACTGAAAATTTAGCAGGATTAAGTGGTTGGTTTCAATCCGAACCTTCCAGAGCTTTAGTCAACACCAACCAGGATCAATCATTCTTTGGTAGAGTAACTGAAAAAGAAGTAGAAAAAGATAGATTAATGGTCACCTTGTTTACTAATCTACCTTTGAATGAACTGCAGGATTAACAAAGGTAGAAAAAACTGGAGGGAAAAAATTACAAAATCCCATTGTTCAACTTCAATCCATTGCATCAAAAGCAAAACACTTCTCAATATTGAGGGAATAGCATTCCCCTTGTCTCCTTCCACCCCTGGCTTCCTTTGATAGGATACAGCACCCAAATGAAGATTAGAGGCAGAGCAGCCACTCAAACAACCTTTGCTCATTTAGCGGGTGCTGTGAAAAGACAAGTTCACAAGCTAGCAACTGCACTTACACCTTTGCAGACTGTTTTTACTTTGGAGTATGTTACCTAGAGCAAGTCTCCAGGAGAAACGGGAGAATTTTACTTAAGAGCATACACTAACAATTTGGGAAGATAATTATTAGATCTATTTATCAAAGCAAGAGTCTCCATCTGTTGCAAGATTTGAGCAATTCATTGTATTCAGATCAGTCCACAGTGCTCTGTGTGGATGCTCGAGTCTCATCTTTGCAGTGTACGTGATTCTGAGCTTTCAGTGCTTAAGAAATAAGTTTTTTGTGATGTTAACAAAACAGTAGTACCCTACAGTGTTTTTAGTAGCCTCTCTGCATTTCAAACACATCCGCACCCACATGTCAGCCTTTCCCTAATGGAATCTCAACTTCTAAGCACATTAGCAAAGCAATAGGACAGATCTTTTTCATGCTGTTTCTTTTTCCTGCCTCTCCCAAAAACAAGCTCACCACGGAATGCAGTGGATGCCCCTTTTGTTTTCTAAATGGGTAAGACATGTGGGAGATGGGAAAACTAGTAGTTAGGCCTAGAAAACAGTATCAGGTAGTAGTAGCAAGGGTAGCCCACAAATACAGAACTTCACTGATGGGAGGTTTAGCTCTTAATTGAGATAGAGATCTCAGAGCACACATCGGATTCAGAAAAAGTAGCTTAAACTCAGCCAGGATACAGAGCAACAGATACTATGCCCTGGTGGCATGCTCCTATCTAGCACTTTCAGTTCAATTCAGACTGCCCCTCTTTCAAATGGATGAGCACAGTACACAACTATTCAGATGAGGTTCCCATCTAATCTGTGAATCTGCCTGCCTGCAGATGGATGGACTGCAGAAATAGCTTCCAGCCCCCAAAGATGGTAATAAAATTAGGGATCCCTGAAGTCAGTTCCAGCGTTGAGAGAACAGCCCATAGCAACAACAAGGTGAACTCAGAGATACCTGGCTTTTCAACTACACAATGTTATTTAAAAGAAAGGTGAGAGGGGAAGTGTGGATGTCATCTCAAGGCAGCACATTTTCTGGAGCAGTAGCTGGAAGACTAATATACAATCAGACATCAAAGATATAGACCCTAGGGTAAATAAAATTCTTCCTAATGTGGATAAACTTATGACCCAAGATGAACCAGATGTTGAGACATGAGTCAAAGGTCACAATAAGCCTCACTTTATGCAAATATAAGTTGCCACTCAAAGGCTGATCCCACCCGTAACTCTCCTCCACATTCAGCTCTAACAATTACAACACTGATGAGACAGATCAATGAACTGAACAGACCCAGTGGAGAAGTAATTTAAGGGGAGGGGAAATTAACCTTCTGTCAGATCAGCAAGCTATACCATCTCACAGACACACAGTTATCAGATCCAATACAGTAAATGAATGAGAGGACAGGATAACACAATCCTGATGTTTTGGACTTGGAGAAATCTGTACATAATGTAAAAATCAGATTTAAAATGTCGGATAAATGATAAAAGAAAATCCCAAAATAACAAGCTGTGAATGAATACAGACTATCTTAAAGACAAGTACTTGCAGTGCAAGTTTTCTAAACCACTGAAAGTTTTCCTTATATAACTTAGAAAACATGTACATATGTATGTATACATATGTACATATGCACGCCTTAGCCACTTTTGGGTAGCCAGCGACAGGGTTTTTTTCCACTAAGTACTAAAGCAGTGCCTATAATGAACCAGAAAATTTCCATCATGAAACCTCAAAATGACTAGCGTGCCCAGTATAGAATTATGGTTTAAGAGGAATGGAGTCTTTAAGACATATACATGCCTTATTAAATACTCACTTTATTACACAACATTTGTAAAAGTAGAGTATTTTTTCCATCAAAGTTCCACTAATGTGAATATGCGTATTTCTTTAAAAAATTATGCTTTGTTAGTTCTTCAATAAAATTGTTAGTTCTATAAGAAAACTACTTTTCTAACAGTGTATTAAAATTATTCATTACATTACAGGACAACTTTGAAGATAGTTACCCATATAAAACCCTTCTTAAGTTTTCTACCCTCAAAAGTCTTATTTTGAAAGTCAATTCAGCTTTCAGTTTCCAAGAGACAGATGTCAAGATAAAGACTATAAAAACTGTGTAATGGAGAAAAAGCACCATGCACGCTTGCTGTGGGAACTGACAGGACACAGCAAAACAGAAATCCCATGAATTCTACTTGTTAAGTAAGTTTACAGAATAGACTTACCTTTTAAAAAAATATTATTTTTATAGCAAAAAATTATCCCTGCCAGAAGCGTAGTAATTTCCATGCCATCTGTTTGACAGTCATTTGATTTTTTTGTTACAACAAACGCTGTAAGAAACTACAGAGCAGATTTGCTATAAAACATACCACAAACAGCTAGCCCTAATTTAAATTTTAAGAGTCAACAACAGAGCCTGTCAGTATTTGCAGCCCTGTATTGAAAGAAATTACAAGCAGATTTTGCATAGTACTAGAGAAGAGTGATCACAGAAGACCCCAAAGTACATAAAGAATCACATGACAAAAATTTATTCTATAAAGGAGGATCAAACTAGGTAAGAACCAGGGCCAACAACCTCCAAAGAAAAATAAACAGATCAGATTAACTAAGTTTGAGACAGAGTTCCAGAGCTGACTGTGCATGTTGCACAGGACTACTTTTGCTGCACAGAAAATCTCTAACAGGGCAGAAGAAAGAAGGCAGAAAGTATTTCTCAGGGTCATCTCAGTGTAATGCTTTTGAAAAGGTATTTAACCTTGTACCTTAGATCACTGTACTAACCTCCATTCCATCCTTAAATAGAATTTATGTTTATATTCTACAATGCTGAATATATAACCCATACATTAAGTGAAGAAATTAGTATCTGCTGTTACACAGTACATTCATATATTTGAAAATGGTTGTGCAGACAACCAGTCGGCTCACCTCTTCTGTAAGGATTGTGCACAGCTTAACAAATGAGCAGGAATAGGGAAGTAAACCTGTACTGTCTAAGTAAGATCTTTACACAGTTAACACCAGCACCGGACAATCCAACTATTGGCTGCCGATGCCAGACTTCACTTGGTCCCATCTTTTTCCAGATCATCTGACAAAAGTATTTTCAACAAACTTTTTTTCCTTATAGCCAAAAAGTATTTCTTGGCTCTCAAAGACTTCTGTCATAATTACATCTCAAGTTGAAAAGATTTTGCTTTAGCAGGACTCCAAGAAAACCCTTAATTTGTCTTTTAGGTTATTATTATTTTCCCTGACAACAATTCCAACTCCCAGCTGATCTCCTATGATACACACTTTCTATCTGAAGGTAGTTCGAGGATAACAAGCATAATATTAGTCTCTACCGTATCCCATTATTCTCATGACAATGATATTTCAGCACATGAAGCTGATTTAGTCCAAAAACAGTGCACTGTACTGAGGAAACAGGTCTTGATACATGAAAAAACATCTTTCACAGGCCACTACAAAGTTCCACCCACCGAGGGTTTTAGCACAGTTCCTGTTCCAATTTAAAAAAAAAAAACACAACCAAACAGCAGAAAACTGTCAGACCTTCTCCCACACCTACTTCACACCCTTCTATAAAAAGCTATCACTTCTGGGATTTTCTTTTTGGAAGCAAATACAAACACAAAGCAAAGCACTTCTTCACCTTTGAAGACTAAAGAAAAAACTTAGAAAATATGGGAATTATCACTAATAAACATATATATTTAGGTCTTAAATATAACGCACTTATTATAGTGTAGTAAAAGGATCATTACATTCTATACAGGCAATATCTGCACAAAACTGAAGAAAAAACTTCTGTAAGGTGACAACTGTTCCCATTTTTAAGAAAGGTGCAAAGTTTTGCATTATTTGCCTATTATATAGGTAATATTCACAAGTCTAATAGATTAGCTCAACATCATGTATAGTTTTATAAGACATTGGAGTAAACTTTTATAATTATAAACTTTTATATTTATATATAACAAGTAGATTCTTGTTTAAAAAATCCTAGAATTAAGAAAAACTTTCCAGATATTCCAAATTGCAGGAAATCTGTATAGCACAGCAACACACAGTCACACAACAGTTCCTTCTAAATCCTCTTTCCTGTTAGCATTTCAGTTTGGGGGGTTTTTTTCCCCACTCCAACCTGTTAAATAAAGTCGTATTTCCTGCTGACAGCAAATGATTGGTTTACCTATAACTCCAGGGGGCTTAACTATCCGTCCTTTAAGAAGCTTTGACAGTTTAACCTGCTGAGCTCACAGCACCCAAGGGAGGGTCTTGCTTGCAGTTTTACTTCTGCTGCTGCTGACCACTAATACTGGCTCCACAGATAATGGATTTCAATAACAACCTCCTACAAGGTTAACACTTTGGGTACTAGACATGATACCGCTTTAATTAAGTTAATACATGAAAGTCACCATTTGGTAGAAAGTTTTATTACATTTGGTAGTGCTTACAATAGCAGGAAAAGTGCACACTCTCACCTGTCCAGTGGCCCTATGGTGAGTTTCCATATCACTCAATTTATGGATTTATGCAACTTTAAGTGAGCTAAGTTTATTAGTTCCATTTCCTCTAAACACAGATATTTTTTTTTTCCATCATATCTGATAACTTCATGACGGATATGAAATGGATGCCTTTAAACATGCTGAGCACAAAATGTGTCTGTGTCTAGTTAAAGGGTGTTGGTTTGGTTTTTGGTTTAGTTTTCTGTTTGGTTGGTTTTTTTGTTGGGTTTTTTTTTGCAAGGTTTGGAGCATTCTGCTTTATTTATTTATTTTTATTTCCTTGAAGCTAAGTTCCTAACATTAAAAATTAATTCTTTAATTTAGGCAGTTGTTAATTAAAGAAGGTAAAATCATCCAGTTGAAAGTAGGAAATAATTAATCCTTTGTGAAAGCAAATATTTGACAAAATACAAAACAGATACAGATTTAGGAGGCACGTGTTTAAATGCATTTTTCAGACTGTTTTTACTTTTTTCTTTTTTAACACAGCTCTTGAAAGCACATATTCACTTCAAAAAATAAAGAAAAAAAGTTTTGTGAAAAACTTGGTATTAACTTTACCTGCAAAAACATCTATTTGCCAAATTTCATTTTAATTTTTGTTAAAGTACACAATCTGACAGACACTCTAGAGAGTAATAATAAAAAAGCAGCATGGGAGCCATTTAATACATTTCTTGATTAACTCATTGCCTGTCCAGTTCTCATACAGACATGTGCTCACATGTCATAATCGTCATAACTCCCATCATCCCTACAGTTAACACACAAGCTCCTTGATTAGTGCACAACTCCCAGACGAGCCATTGCTAATGCTAAATAATTCCCTTCAGCCTCCTGCGACTGTACCGCAGGCTCTCCAATTAAATGTAATGTCTCTGATGAGCCATATTAATACGGACAAATTCCTGCCAGGGATTCTAGCCCACTCACTTTCACCAAAGAAGCAATGGGAATAAAGACAGGAAAGCTGTATCTATTAAAATTAGCTGAAAGAATAGTACTGCCATGAGATTTTAATTACAAAACTTAGCTGTTACAGGTATCTTATTCTTGGAGGTATCTCGGAGACTGGCATATTAATATAAAGTTTACTGATAAATGACAACGACTAAATTACCACTTCAATAATTGAAAAGCAAGCATGTAAAACAGTTTTTCAATCCATTAATTACAATTAGCAGTATCTAATCACATGTGATAGAATTAACTACAGAAACCCTCAGATCACTTGCTGTTGGTATGGCAATTATACTCAGCCAGTCTTCTGCAATAAGCATCACTTGAAACACTGGCATAGCTGTACACACCTACACAAAAGGCTTTTTCATGTTACAAAAATATTTCAGTAGTGATCCATGCATAGGATTTTCAAAACTAGCACTAACTATACTGCTTGTTAAAAACATGCTGCAGCATCACAGATTATATTGCAAAGTCCAAATATTTTAAGATATTTACATATGTATCGAGCAACATTAAAATATTTTAAGGATATAAAGGACCCCTGGTCATGGGTCAAATACAGAAAAGCAACATAATGGTAATTTCCTCCCTTTCAAGTGGGAAGAGTCACTGCAAAAGCCAACCTTTTCAGAGCAAACTGAGATTTCTTAACATCATTTAACTCAAAATTGCTAGTATTAGCTGGAAATTCACTACTCAGATTTTACAAAAAATTATAAGGAGTTCCTAGTCCTTAAGAACAGAGAGACTGATGTCCTTAACCCTACTGCTGACCCTTCTCACTAGAAGAGATATCAACAAAGGACATGTAAATAGAGTGTTGCAGAAGTATCCTTTAGTAGTTTTAAATATTGCTTGCAACTGCACAAATTATAAGATATTCAAATAACCCCCATGAAATTTTGATAAGCTCTTCCCCAAGGTCCTTGCACCTTCATCCTTACACTAATGCACTTCATCTTCATTTACCTGATCATTAGTTTCCAGTTTGTTCAGCTGGAAACCAACACACACTAATTACTTTGACATCACAGAGTCCTATCTGTCTTCACCACCTCCCCAGACAGCAGGGAGAAATTATCAAGGGTAGGCATGATAATATCCTGATAAATGATGATTCACATCACCTCACTGTCAATCATCCAGAAGTGCTCACGCAAGATACCACTCAATCTCATTAATGAATCCTAGGGCTAAGAGTACAATACACACCAGGAGTCATATTTCAAACAGCAGGCCACCTGAGTAAGATGCAGCTCTCTGAGATTTTCATGAATTTTGTTGGCTTTTTGTTTTAACACAGTAAATGTCAAATATTCATATATTTTACCATACGTATACAGGCTGGCAGAAAAGGACACACTGAAAGCAAGGCAATTCATCTTGATGGTTCAAGTGAGAAAAAAAATCTGAGTTCTTTGGAGGGGAAGAAAAGGACAGGTAAGTTTCATTATTTTAAGAAAATGCATAAACCCCTCTAAAGTTTCAAAGTTCATTTTTTCAATTTAAGCATCCTTCCTGATGAAACAATATAAATGCATTCAGAGCTCTGAAGGAAGTAATGCTAGATTTGAAAGTCATTATTATAGGCAAAGTTTGCTTTTTCCATGACAGAAAGCAGGTATTCATAAAAGCAGCATTCCTGCTTCAATAAATAGCTGGGGGTGAAGGAAATAAATCAGCCAAGAAGCAAAAAAACACTTGGTAAGAGCTGCTTCCTCAGAAAAGATCACCTCTTTTCTTACTTCCAAATTAGTATAATCATTTTTCTAGCTTTCAGTCAAATTAGACAAATAAAAAGCAATATCCAACAGATCAATGCCCAGGACTTGCTACTTAGAATCTACAAGTTCTTCATGCTAAGGAATGGGGAGTGAACAACACAGACCATCATCGTCTTCTAGGTTTGTAACACGCAATTATCTTGCCCAAGGTATATCATTCACCATCAGTAAACTTGCACAAAAATGCTCTATAGGTTGAACAACACCATCAATCAATTATGAGGAAGAAAAGAGGAAAAGACGACAAAGGAATATGGGGGGAAAAGTGCAAGGGAATTCTACAATCATGTGTGGTTCTGCTAGTTACCACCAGGGAGAAGAAAAAGAGTCAAAACGAGGGACCAAAAATTTAGTAGACAACTATACAAACAGAGAAGACCAGACAGGAAAAGAATAAAGCAAGAATGAAGATACACATTCTGCCATTCCACTGTATTATTCTGGCTGAAGAGACTTTATATTAAAGTCAGAGCAGCAGAACACTCTTGCAAGTATGGATGATACCAGTACAGGCATAATAGTGCTGCACCCAACGGCTGTCTGCCCACACAGCTGAGCCTGAACTTGGCAGGAACCCTCACATACACTTTCTTGCACCTCCGCTGCCCCAGACAGTTTGAAATACGATCATAGGCTCACAATGAAACCCTTGTCCCATTTCAGAGTAATCTCCTGTGGGCCTACACAGGACAGGCAGTAACTTACAGGCTCCAATTCAGATAACGTCAGCATAATATTTTTCAAGGAGAAACTCAGCGGACATGATCTAAAATACATGTAAATGCAAATACAACAGAACTGCAAAGCTTCCTAAAAACCCTGAATTAAGTTTAGGTGTGGCTCCACTACATATGACACATAGGCTACTCAAAGTCTACCTTTTGGAGCAGCTGCCAATCAATAACGAAGTTCAAAAGCCAAGAGCATTTCACCAGCTTCCTGTCAAAATATCCAGCCTAAGAAAAGCCAGCTTTCAGTCTACACGGGCAGAGAGATTACTCCCTCCTCAATCTGTGACCAATTCCCTTCACCTCTTTGGTACAATCTACACTAAGGTTGGCTTATTAACCTTACCTATTATACTAAGTATGATAGATAAGTGATTCTACAACAATTTGGCCTGGAAAGGTTAAACATCGCGTGCATGGACAACAGTACTCAAAGCATTTTTCCCCTCAAGAAACAGAAAGTCTGAAAATACAATTTATTATTTCCAGCACATCAAGTAAGGAAAAATTATAAGCAAAAAGGAGAGAGTTTTTTCCCCCTGAATGCAACCCAAGTTTTTTCCTTCCTAGATTTAGAGAAGGGCTGCCAGGAGGGAACAAGTAACCAAAATTGCTATTTTAGTTTACAGAAGAGGAGTGCTTAAGACAGAGAGGAAGCAACTCTGATCAGAAAACATCACTCCAAACAAGCTTCAAAGTTACAAAATTTTAGAAGCGTTATTCAGTGATGAACTTTATAGAGAAATGTGTTAAGCTTTCATTTTAACTTAAAAACAAGCAGCCACCTTCATTCCAGACTTACCACACCTCTAATTTTTTAAAGAGCATACGATCTATTTATTTGCATCTAGAGAAGGCCACTGCTGGCTTAGCTGTTTGAAGCCATACATTTAGAACTTCTTCTGCTAAAAGGACATCTGTGTGGAGAATACACAGGCATGCATATCTGCAAAATGAATTTAGAATGACAGTTAAGGTGTTAGCTTTACTCTCAGAAATCAGAGGGCAGAAAATATCGATAGTGATTGCATGCCTAGATTCAGCTGATGGAAATACATCACATTCTAGTAATTCAAGACTTTCTTAGAAAGTCATATTTTTAAATCAAAACCTGTTCAAATTTCTGTACATCACAGCTATGACAACTGGTTTACAAAAAAAAACCACAGTAATGTTAGGCTATTTTTTTTAAATTAGCTTTCAGAACATATTCACACAGAAAAAAATGCTTATTTTTGTTAGCTAAGTTTTAAAATAAAATTCTCTGCTGAAATAGCAAAAAACTGGCACAGAAACAGATTTTGCTATTGGGAATACTGAATTGGACACATTAAGGCATATAAAAAAATACATCTTTAAGTTATTAAAGTTAACTTGCAGTAGAATTACAGTATTTCCTCTGAAAGAAAAAAAGACTAAATGGGTAACTGCTGTCAACAAGTATCACTACTGCAGACAGCTCACTGTCTACAAATTTCTCTCTCAATTTTGAGCTTCACAGATACTGAACAAGAAGCACATGACAAAATTTCAGGCTTAATTTAACCCATAATCAAAGCCGATTCTAAAAACTTTCAAAAATTCAGCAAGTAGAAATTAAATACAAATTAATTCTACTGTAACTGTATCATAAGAAAAATAAAAATGAGATTGACCATTACAATTCATGTTACTACCTAAAAGAAAAAAATTTTCATACAATTAAAATCTCACCCACATTACAGTGATACATTTAAATTCAGAAAACTGACATATTTAAGGTAGCTACAGATCCTCTACACACTTGTTTTATCAAAATAAAAGCTAACATTGATCTAAAAAGATATGCAAATTCTTCATCATTAAAATGAAAAAATGCAACAGCAAATTCCATATTAATACTACCATCTTGTAAAATAGAAGTTTTGAATTCTGCACTAAATTACTGAATACCGAATCACCAACCATTGAATTCATTGAGTATCACATACAGTGCATAGGATTCAAACAAAAAGCATAAGACATGTTAGTGGTTTCCCCATAGTTCTCAAAAATTTTACTGAACTCATCAGGCTAAACACCACAAGCAAATACACAAATAGTTCAAAGCTGCAGTTGATTTTAAAGTTAAAAGAGAAGTAGTACCTTGCTGAAGCATAAAAGAAGAGGCAAAAGCTATGGTTTCTCACGTCCCAGCAGGAGGTAGCTGTGGCAGGCAGTGGGGCTGTCCAAACCCAGTAATTCTACATTTAATTTAGGATAAGGAAGGTTCAGGACATTGGGATCTGGCCTTATCATGCAACAGTGCCCAAACCCAACTCCTCAACCACTGTCCCTTCCCTCCCACATACAGGCATCTGGGATCTTTTCTCACAGCATATGTGAGTGGCCCAGGAAGACACCAAGAGGCAGGCGAAGCCAGGCAGGCTTCCAGCACAAAGCCTTCACTGCACCAGGCAGCAGACCTGCCAGGGCTTCAGTGACAGAGGAATGTCACAGTACTTAAAACTTGTTATCACAGCTTTGTTGTTTTGGGGTGTTTTAAAAAAAAAAAAAAACAACACACAACACCACACTAAAGACTGGATTCCTTTTAGACTCCAACACATTCAAAGTAACAGCTTCTCACCTCCACAGAGCACAAATATTAGCCAGGCAACGCAACCACCTTTGTTATGTTCAGAAAAAGCCTTGAAGAAAAAATAATTCTGAAATATCAGGGAGCTCCAGCACCCAGCAGCCACCCCTCACAGTACACTTGTTGTGTTAGCTCTTCTCAAAGTTCAACTCCTTCCCTTATTAAGCAGAAACAAGCCAAACAAAAATGAGGCTCAGCAAATTAACTTTTTCCTGTGTACAGGAGCATTTCTAGGAAACATGTAGTTCCAATACTGAACCAGTAGTAGCATCCAGAAGAGCTAGTTAAGAGCAACAGCTGACTTAACTAGAACAAAACCATCACTCAAAAGTTGAAGAGCTTTCGAACAGCTAGAGCGCCATATGCAAAACTGAAAAAATTAAGCAAAAGAACAGCAAAATTACATAGTAAAGTTTGTCATAAAGAAGAGTTACTATTAACTTCACTGTGAGGGTGGTGAGACGCTGACAAAGGTTGTCCAGAGAAGTTGTGGATGCCCCCTCCCTGGAAGTGCTCAAGGCTAGGTTGGATGGGGCTTTGAGCAACCTGGTCTAGTGGAAGGAGATCCTGCCCATGGCAGAGGGGTTAGAAGGTGATCTTTAAGGTCCCTTCCAACCCAAACCATTCTATGATTATATTATAACCTTCTGGACACTATTCTTCAAATTTTACACTCATTTTTTACTAAAAACTGTGAGACAACTGGAGACTTGTACATATTCTCATTATTACCTTATTTTACCTTCTTAGAATAACATCAGTATTTTGATAATTGTATACGCCAAGGAAAATCCTCACTGGAATAAAGCTTGACAAATCTGAACCTGATAGTAGTTCAGCCACTGCTGACGAGTAATTTTTTTTTTTTTTTTAGTCCCACAAGTAAAGAAGTAGGTCATACTTCCATAAGTATGGAAGTACTTCAAGTTACCTGTGACGAGGCACTCCTTTTCTTGCCAAATACAATGCTATAAATCATGAATGAACTTCCTTCTTTCACATTGCATAGGCAAAGACTATGAACTAATAAGGTGTATGACTATTTGGCAATGTAACACAAATTAACTTAGTCTGTGTTTTGTTTTTGCAAAATGAGTTGTCCCTCACCCTGCAGGTTTTAAAAAAAAAAAAAAAAACAATAAACAAAAATGAACAATAATTGAGGTTGGATGGAACCAATTTTTCACTCACTTTGTAGTTTAGCTAGGTTGACTACCTCACAAATTCAACTAAGATACTACAACAGGACACCAGTATGAGCCCTGGTAAAGCCAAGGTAATTGACAACTTTCTCCTGGATAACTTGCTATAAACTCACTTTCTGCATTCGAGCTTTGCCCAAGTTCCCCATACAACCCAGCCAGGCTTCTGCCACACTTTCTCAGCCTTCCCCATGTCAGAACAGACAGCTCCTGTGCTTGGAGAAGACTACCCTGAGTATTATCCAGTTCTCTGGGACTGCTTCAACTTGCCAAGCAGTCTCCCACAGGATCCTGGCAAACAAATCCTTGCTCAGGTCAAAAAACCCCTGCTCTCCGTAAGTCCATGGTTGTAATTCTGCTGTTTGTCTTACTCCTCCTGGGAACCTAAACCTCACCACTTCAGTCATAGGCTTCACATCTGATTTCTACTTCCCCATTTCAACACAGCATCCTTACTAGTACACTCAGTAATTTGTGTCAAGAATCACCCTCCACACATGTCAGAAAACTCAACTGTTTTCACTCCGTTTTTCTATCAAAAATCAGGATGGTTAAAATGCCACATGAGTACTAGAGTTTGCAATAATAAGGCTTCCTCCAGTTTTCCAGAACTGGATTAATCTGCTTCTTATTCTTGATTAGGCCTGTGACATACACCCACCACTACATGGCTGAGTGGCAGAAGTCACAGCCTTCCCTATATTGAAGGTCTCCATCCTCCACTTACTCTAGCACAGCCTCTTGCAAAGCTCTTGGCTCTGCAGATTCTCTGCAAAGAACCTCAGTCTGCTGGACCTTCCTAATCCTGCAGTCAGCTCCTCCCTGAAGCTCCTTCACTTGCAACTCAGCATGTGGACCAGAGCACACCTCCCACTTGTGAGGGCCACCTGGCCCATAGTTCCAGCCTCAGGGAGACGCACCAGGCATTTGCTACAGCCCAAGACACGGAAGACTGCAGCCTCACTCCTTCCATGTACTTTAAATATTAATTCATGACTCCTGGCAAGATTTACCATTAACACATGTTCATTTACTCTAAGCCATTTTTCTTTCACACTTACAATATGGCATAATAAGGAAACAATGAGGCCATGGGACAACTTTTGCACAGAGTATCATAAGAAACCAGTTCCCAGAATTTAACTAACAGTATTTCTAAAGCATCCTTTGGGAATGTAGTGTTGATACCATCTAAGAACAGACAAATACTTAATAAAAGTTTCATTCAAAGAAAGAACTGCACTACACAAACCAGTTTTAAGCTCCTCTAACTTCTTGCTAAATGCATAGAATCCCAGGTTTATGCAGTCTGGTTACAACTTGGAACTCCTCTTGTGTTCACCAAACTACAATCTTCACCACGCACGTGTGATCATCGCCTTATAAGCATACTTGCTGAGAAACAGGATCAGTTACCCACAGATATTTATATATCCCTATTAGTGAAAAACAAGACAAACAGAAGATAAGTGCTGTATTCTCTAAAAGACTAGAAATGAAAGCTTCATTCAAGCTACCTCCAATGCTCCACTATTGTTTTAAATCAATTAAAGAAATTCCTAATAGAAATATAACAGATACACCTGCACCGTTCAGAACAATCTGAACTTTTAAGTCAATACCAAGAAATACAGATTTTCATTAACTAGTCATTAGACATTCATGTGAACAGAACTTAACACAAGCGTTTTCACAACATCCTTCAGGATCTCCACTATCCAGCATTATAACAAAGCATTACAAGTAGTGGAAATACCAAGCACTCAAGTTTCACACATTTGGGAAAGTAATGCACTGTGTGGGACCACATGATAAAGCCACTCAACAGGAGAAACTTACAGGTGCCTTCAACCACTGCCAAGGTAAGTAAAGAAATCACATAATACCTGTACTAAGGCAGTTCACCTGATCCTTGAGAAAGTGCCTGGAACACACTTCAGTAAGAATCCACCAAAAAAGTGCCAACCAGCAAGAGCTGGAGGATCACCTAATCACACCTGTTTTTATGCAACACCACAAACCAACTGCAATCCCCGGCCATGCAGCAGCACCCCACACTGCTAACTGGAACCTTGTCTCTGTGCAATTCAATACAGATGTTTCAGCTTCCATTCATATTCCTCATTCCTTTACAGTTGGACTTATCTTAAAGGCCTTTTCCAGCCTAAATGGTTCTATGATTCTCTCCCACAGCCATCTCCAACAGTTTGTGTTATTATGGCACCCAAGCTCAAGGTGTGTTCATTGTACTGATTGCTGCATGCACTTAAGAGAGCTATGGTACCCAATTATAATCTAAGATTACAAAGGAAAGGCGAAAGAACACCAAAAAAATATTTCTTAACAGGCTTTCTAGGACAAGCATTAGTTTAGACTAATATTTCTGTATTCTTGCAAAAACAAAACAAAAGCCTCTTTGAAGATGAAAAAGGATGAGTGTGTAACAGCCTTAGTCAGGCAGCTCAGACTGCTCACATGGAATAAAGATGTGAAGAAGCGTATCCCCCTTCAATCCTGTCCTCCCCATCCCCTTCCAAAAAGCACTATCATTCCAGTGCCCCCAACAGGTACCATTAATGCCACACTGAATCTATGGATGCTTCTTAGATTAATTCATGTTTCAGGAAACTACATATGAAATAGAAAGGATAACAAAATTATAAAAAGGTCAGTCTTGGAGACATGCTTTCTGGACAGAGATGATCCATTAGTACAGAAAGCAGACAAGGCAGGCAACACACCTTCCCAAGCAATCAGTGTGTCACACATTTGTCAACAGCTAAGCCCACACTAAAACCTGTTTTGCTTTAAGAACTCCCATCATCCTACCTTACAACATCTGTAGAGTTACAGGTCAACAAGTGACCCGATATTAAACACTAACTACAAAGGGACTTCAAGAACTCATGCAACGCTGTACATCAAATTAACATTCAGGAATGAAACTCAGCATTGTCCAATTAGTACAGCAAGACAGAAACAAAAAAAATGCACTGTCTCTAAACAGAATATGATACAAGTGCTTCACAAAAAATTCTGCCTCAGGTCCATCTCTGTCTAGAAGTCACCCTAATAAATAAAGGAAAATTCAGCTCAGGGCTTGCTGACCAGTGTTTACACCCACACAGACAATAAAACAGGTAGTACTATCAAAGAGCACTGCTCATGAATACTGCCTAAAATCAGAGCATTCCTGCATGTCCACTACCACAGCTGATAACAAATAGCAGAGTAGACAATAATAGACAACAATAGACAACATAAACAATAGGAGCAACAGAATCTGCACAGTGAAACACTTGCTGCTGAGGACCTGGGTGAAGGACAGTCAGGAAAGATGCAGTACAAAAGCCTCAAAGGAGAAGGGTCTAAGGACCTTCTGTTCTTGCTTCCAAGGGGGTGAGGCACCAGGAAACAGTGTCACTGCACCACCTCCTTCACAGAGGAACATGGTATAAGTATCTTTTTTTGGTCACACTGATGTTTAATTGCATAAAAATTACTACATACAGCACTTTCCACCACCACTTCTGGAAAGGTCTAGAAATTAACATAAGTCAAATGTCCTACAACAGGTGTACAATCACTTGGTTTCTTCAGGCAATTAACTGTAATAAGCACAGTAAGTTTGAGCTAGCATTGTGGCAGCAGAAGCCATTCATCCAGAGCACCAATGGACAATATTTCAAGCAGTGTCCTCAGGAAACACTCATGGCTTCAAAGGAAAGAGCTGCGTGCTCTTTCCCCACTACCCAAAAGAGAGGCACATTTTCAGAACAAATGAGGCCTAGTGACTTCAGTCCTGTTAGCCTGTTGCCTTGACTTTAAGGTTGATCACTGACATGCCCGTACATCTCTCCAAAACCCTTAACTCTGGGTGCAGTGCCAGAGCCCTGCAGTCAGCAAGGTAAGGGAAGACAGTTTTTAAGTGATGGCTGATCTACTCCCAACTCATCCATACACAGCTCTAGCATCTGCCAGACATTCCCCTGAAATATTTTAGCATACTAAATCAGCAGAAAAAAAAAAGTTAACTAACTTGACAAATAAGGTGTCTGGTGTGTTCAGAGCACTGAAACAGCTCAGCACAAGGTCAGAAAAGTGCTAGAGCAAGAAAAGACCTACAAGGGCAATACCATGCAAACAATGAGAGCTGTCTCAGGCAAGTGTACATTAGCATTTAAGTTCAAATGAGAGCACATTTTTTTTAAGTTAATCACTCAGACACCCCCGCTTACAACACAACTGCCTCCAACACACAGCTGTCTCTAAGGACATGAAATGGATGTGTTCCAGGCAAAACTCAACCAGATGATGTATTTCAGCAAGCGCAACAAACTACCACTAACAGACACCAAGTCCATAGCATCAGACTAGAACCAGTCCAGATAATAAAAGGCAAGCAGCCAGGACTTCATGTCTTTCAGTATGAATCATTTCACCCTACAGACCCATTCCTGTTACTCTTCGCTACCTACTGATGTAGACGGTCATCAGCACCCACAGAACAAGCTTCACTCTCCATAGCACTGAGCACCTGCACATTTAAGTCACAGCTAACTTCTCTGACTGCACTTCTACATTTTCCTGTCCCAAGGATAATTTAGTACATCTTTTGACAAAAACCACCACCTCCCCACCCCCTTCCAAATAATCTTTATGCCAAAAAAAAAAAAAAAAGAACTTTAATCCATGTATTGATACTTCAAATAAATCAGCATGGTAATTAAATAATCCTCCTCACAAAGGTGAAAAGATGTGGATTCAACTCCTTTCCAATGCATACCTCCCACCTCCGAGGAAGTGTGCACCAAAGGGCTGAAGCATGATGCTTAAAGCATTCTACCCTAAACCCTTCCTCTCCTGCTGAATATTAGTTTCAGTCAGAGTCCAACAAAAGCAACATTTCAGCTTAGCCACCAATCTACACAAAGGACTCTGACCCATTCCAAAGGTCATATATGCATTTCACATCATCCTATCACTGACTAAAATGCACCAGAAATCTTTGCAGAACAGGCTGAATCTTTAGGACCCTTGACTCTGACCCCCCAACTTCTAAAATTGCAGAACAAGCTCACATTGCTCCTCATAGCTAATGAAAAATGTATTATTTCCTTGTTAAAAGCACCCTTCCCCCAATCCATTCTGCTCAGAAGCAATGATGCAATTTTAAAAAGAAAGAGCAGACTACACTTGGCACACAAGATACAATTTTGAATAAAAGCACACTCATTACACAGAGATATCTGAGACATCCCAGGATGACCACTACCTACATCTCTTATACTTTACAAAACTGTTCTGTAGTTCAACCAAGAAAGCAAGAGGACAGGATAAGAAACATCACCTCCACCATGTCTTCTAAAGAAATAAACGTCACACTGTCTTGTTTTTGAAACAAAAAGTAAATATTTGAAAAAAGAGCAGAACCACAGTTGCAAACCTGACCCTAACGTTTCCTTGGTGAGATCTGGCACATTCCTATTCTGCACACCTTGCAAACAACAGCACTTACAAAGAGCTAATTTCTCCCAACAGTATCCATGCGGAGTCCATGCTATACACTCTAAAGAACAGTCTGGGAATTGTGTGTTTAAGTAAGGCATTAGTTTCCTTTTCATATAGGTACTTGAACAGATCTCTCAAGTTATCTAAGCAGAAACTTCTGAAGTGCCATTGGGACATAATGAGCTGTCAAAATTACTGAACTTCTTGTTCTATAGCAGATGATGGAAGAAAGCTTTGCATATTTTGAAGAAGGAATCAGCAAAAAAATTACTAAATGAAACTTTGGACAAGCTTTAAGATCTCTGTATTTTTAAATATGTTACAAGTAAAGAAGACTCCTCAGTTTTGGATAAACTTTCATTTTTCAACCTAATTAATTTTTAGATTAAAACTTCAGTGCCAAATTCCCCCACAGTTTTTATTTTTGCCAACTAGATTTCTTAAAAATGAAAGAACCTGACAGTATCTCATTACACTCTAGGGAAGTCTTCAGCAAAATTCAGTTTTTACTTCAGTCAAAAGCTCAACTTGTTCACCCAAATTCATCCAGCTCAATACAGATTTGGTATAAAAGCTTACAAGCTTCATCAGCTTTGCCATTTCCCTAAAACACTTGTTCCCCTAACTTATTTCTGACATACTGCCTCCAACTGCAAGCTTAAAAATAAGAATAATAATAATAATAATAATAATAGGAAAGGAATATAGATCTTACATTTCTATGTAATTTGATTTTTTTTCCATTTTCCTTCACTCTGAAGACTACAGTGTCTGGAGAACAGCTGAATTCTGTGCAATTGCTTTTATATCCATAAAAGTATTTGTATCATTTTTAGTTTTATATTATCTAGGAGAACAAGGTGATTTGCAAAAGCTAAAAACATTGGGAGATGACTATACTTAAGGCAATTTAATACAATAACACCTGAAGTCTTAAGTGACTGATAGAAAAAAAAAAAACTGTTAAAGTATAACAAACTGTCCATTACTCCATGAAGTTTCAGTAGTTTACATCACTTTCCCATGGGATTTTTTTCAGTCATTTATAGTTCATTGCTTCATATGGCTATAGAATCCCTGCTGTGTTAAAAAATGCCAAATAAAATTATATCTCATTCACTGCTTTATGCTATACCTTCTTTTGTTCAGATCCAATTAGTGAAAGCTTGTTCTTCATTTATCATACTTTTAGCTGATTACATTAGGCATTACAATAGTTCTCTAGCTTTCCTTGACAATGTTTGCACCATCAGTGTTACATTTATGGTTGAGGAGGCTCTTTCATCTTAACCCTCTATTCCAATCAGTTCAGGGGGAAAAGTACATACGATTACTCTTGTTCAGCCAAAACTTTTTTGCTTGTTTTCTCATCCCAAAAATAATTCCACCAGAAGTTTTAATTAAAAAAAAAAAAAATCCAAAATCTATTGGTCCTTCCCCACTTTACCTAACCAAGTGTAAAGAATTAGTGTTTTGCAAGCTGAACTCTGAAGTTTAAAAAAACAGCATTTCTAATAGTATACAATTTCTTTCTTCCACTTTCCCCAGAATAACAGATGTAATAAAACATATTAGCCAGGATTTTCAAGACTCTAAAAACATCCATTATGACCTACTTTTCTGAATATACTCAGTACCACATGAATAAATGTATGCTCTTGAGGGCCTCAGTAGCCATTTTGTCAGGCTGTTTTCCCCAACCATCACAATGATCTTATTTCAGGACAGTTGCTAAAGCAGAAACCATAAGAAATAATTTGGGACACAATCTTTTTTCCCCACTTCACACCCCTTCCCACATCCATAAAGGTAAGCATAATTCATTGCCATTTAATGTCCTTTACAGCTCCCTGTAACTTTGCATTAATACACAAGCACCCAAAAGTCTGAAATCACCCAACTCCTTTTAAGTTTTGTTAACATTCCCTTCTCTATCACCGTACAGTTTTAAGCTGCAGAAATCCTACAGAGCTTTGGCCATCTTTTAACTTAAGAGCATTATTTTGTTCTTTGTCTTTTCCTTCTTCAGGTTATTCAGCTCATGGCAGGTTGCTCAATTTTTGCCACATTCCCAATTTACAACTGCACTTTCTGCTGCTTCCTGCTCACAACAGCTAAGTTATAATTTTTTTTTTAATTAAAATTCCTTTGTGCTGTTATAGTCTAGTTACTGGGTTTATATATTAATGAAAAGGTATGTCAAAATTAATATTGCTCTATCAGCATACTCAAAACATTTGCCATGGTGCTCCACAGAAGCCAAGTCTGAAGAACAAGGAAAAGAAAGTAGTTTAGTTGAAAGACTGCATGTATTTCAGCTACTCACACCACTAGTTTTCAGGATTGTAAAGTCCACAAGGATTTCTGAGAACTTAAAAGTTAAAAAAAATGAAGAGTTGAATATTCAACAAAAAAATTTCCAAAATTAAGTTCTAGCATAAGATTATTCAACAGTGTGTCTTCCAGTACCCTTATTCAAAGGCCAACAACAATTTTGAGACTATGTATACCATTCCTACCCATGCACCACTAAAAATGACCACTTGGGTCATTTATGCATATGACACTGCATAGGTAATAAAGTAGAAGCTATCACTGAAGAGCCTGAATTGTTAGATAACCTCATGACTTTTTTTTCCCCTTAAATATTTTGAGCACAATCAAGGAACTCTGCTTCAGTTCAATTTCAGTTCTGTTTTCAACCAGAATGACAGAAAGGTCTGCCTTCCTTTTTTAGTTATATTTCTAAAAACGAGTAAGTATTAAGAGTATCAGGCTACCCATATTTCAGCAAGTAGCTACACCAGTCACAAATGATGAAATAATGGGCTATTATTACATCTCAAAAGCTACTCTAACTTCTAAACAGCAAGTTTATCTACTCCGCTCAATGTTATTTCTACATACTTTAATTAAAAATATTTTTATAAACCATCCCTACCTACTCTAGTCACTTAAATTCAGGTCCCATTCTTTTGAGTAAAGAAACAGTTTTGGAATGGGCAACTGGTTCCGTTGCATAACTTCGTATTTATTTCTGCCTTTGGTTCAATGACCATCATCAGCAAGGTAGTTACCTGTAACATTCATTCTTTTGCAATACAAGTCTTGAAGAAGTGAGGTATGCCTTGATTAATCCTGTCAAGCACAAAATCCAAAGGATACTCACAACTCTTTTGCAGCATCTTACTACTAAACAAACAAGCTTCTCCTAGCTACATGAGGACAGAAGTTCCACTGGCAGGTTGCATCAGCTAACAAGCTTGATTTCAGTGTGTTTGAGATTTTGCTACCCCTGGTATAACTACAAAGGTAGCTGTTGATGGAACCTGAACAAAAACAACACAGAACAAACATGGTCTGTTACTTTACAGCAAGGAACAGTCAAAGAATCTGGCCTCTGGACTCATCTTTCAGGAGCATCCCGAAAGTCACACAGGCAGTAATACACATCGCTGCAATGGCCAGGTCATTCCCACAATCAATGAATAAATGGAGGTATCCACACCATTAAGACAGATGGCATTAAACTACTTTGCAGTGCAAGCACCCAAGGTAGTAATTAAAGGATTTATAGTAGACATAAGTAACATGTATTAGTAGACCAAAAAAAAAAATAGCTTAAACTTAATACCACTACCCTATTTTAAGCATACCAAACAGTGTCTCAAGTAGCCTCTCTCTCATTTCCCATTAAATATTTGGAGCTTCTTCAATGCAGGCAGCTAATGCTTAACCTTGTACAGATAAGGTTTGATTGGTCTTTAAGTAAGGATCCAAAGAGCTAAGTAGACACTATTTCACTCTTGCAGCATTTGTTAAGTGCCTAATCTCTAGTCCAGGAACTCAAAATGTCAGCATCTCATTTAATACACTTAACGTTATCTTTATGAAGTGTTGTATTAAAGTATTTCTGAGATATCAGCTTGGATTTAATTTCTCTTATGAACCATTACAAATGAAAGACCCTACTCCTATTTTAAAGCTACAACAGCGCTGCAGATTGAAGCAAACTAGATGTATTTTGAACTTCATCTTCATAATGTAATTCTTACTCCCTTTCCTAAGGTCGTAAGTTGTACCTTCCAGTCATTCTTATTCCCTCATTATGATCTTCAGTCTTGGTTTTTACTTGCTTCTGATTTTTTCATAGTCTCTATCTCATAGCAGAGTCCACACAATAAACAAAGCCATCCAGACACATGGGAGAGAAGACCAATTCATTTTCTCAAGTCTACTATGGATTGGTGAAAGATTGTTTTCTTTTTGTGAAAGAATGTTTTCTTTTTTTAGGTAGCTTTTTAAATCTATTTTCAGGATAAATTCATGCCAGTGAGCAGTGCTGCACAGTGGTACTAAACAGCAAATCCATTTATCCTAACCACAGATAGCATATATATATATATATATATATATAAAAGATGGAATACAGGTATCCATCAGCATGCTTTAGGTTTACCACAGGGATCACAGACGGTAAGGAGTGGTTTGTACACATATCCATGTAACCCCTGGCTTCCAAAAGAATTAGGCATTATGTCCATTAAAAATTCATTTCACAATTCATTAAGCACCCACAAGCTACTCTACTTGCCTAGTTATGGCTACCAGTTAAAAAACAAACCAAGTATATTCTTTAGTCACCTCAAAAAGAAATAATTACTTGGCATAGAAATCCAGCAGCAGGACACTTGTCCTGTCTCAGAAAACCCAGTTTGTCCCTTGCTCTACCTCCAGTTTATTAATATGAAGTGAGCTGGTCATGCAGTAATAGAACAAAAACAGACAAAAGTGCTTTCAAAGTACAGAACTCCCAACAGTCCTCATCTTCCCCTTAACTCTGAAAACACCTAAGTTCTAACTATTTCCACAGATCCCATCAATTATGCTCCAGTTTTTCCATGTTGAACAACATACCACCTATATTCACAAGTCATATCCTGCATAAAATACACTTTTTTTTTCCTGATAACTTGTCTGAGGAACCTCTTCTATTTAATCATAGCACAGATTTTTACTGACTTCCAGATTTCAGCAAACTACCCTAGGACATGAAGGTACCCCCAGTTCTTTTTCCTGTAGCAGCTCTTGCACACAAGGAATAATACGATTTTCTCCCTAGACAACAAAAATCACAGAACCACAGAGGTTGGAAGGGACCTCTGAAGATCAAGTCCAACCCCCCTGCTGCAGCAGGAACATGTAGGGCAGATCACACAGGAACACATCCAGACAGGTCTTCGAAGTCTCCAGAGAAGGAGACTCCAAAACCTCTCTGGGCAGCCTGTTCCAGTGTTCCATCATTGTTACAGTAAAGAAGTTTTTCCTGATGCTGAGGTGGAACTTCCTGTGTTGCAGCTCCATGCCATTTCCCCTCGTACTATCACAGAGCACCACTGAAAAGAGACTGGCCCACTCTTGACATGCACCCTTCAGACATTTATAGATATTAATAAGGTTCCCTCTTAGTCTTCTCCAGACTAAGCAGCTCCAGGTCTCTTAGCCCCTCCTCATATGACAGATGTTCCAGTCCCTTAATCATCCTCGTAGCTCTCCGTTAAGACTCTTTCCAGCACATCCCTGTCCCTCTTGAACTGAGGAGCCCAGAACTGGACACAATACTCCAGATGTGGTCATACAAGGGCAGAGTAGAGGGGGAGAAGAACCTCCCTTGTCCTGCTGGCCACACTGTTGTTAATACATCCCGAGATACTATTGGCTCACCAGCCACAAGGGTACATCACTGTCCCATGGATAACCTGTTGTCCACCAGGACCCCAAGGCCCTTCTCCATGGGGCTGCTTTCTAGCACATCATCCCCTAACCTATATTGGTGCATGGTGTTTTTTCTCCCCAGGTGCAGGACTCTACACTTATTCTTGTTGAACCTCATTATGTTCCTCTTTGCCCAACTCTCCAGATCTCGCTGAGTGGCTCCACAGCCTTCAAGGGTATCAACCAATCCTACCAGCTTCATATCATCACCAAACTTGCTGAAGATAGACTCTATTTCTTCGTCCAGATCACTGAAGATCTTCAGTAAGACTGGGCCCACTATTGACCACTGGGAAACCCCACTAGTCACAGGTCTCCCACTGTACTCTGCACCATTGATCACAACTCTCTGGTCTCTATGGTTTAGCCAGTTCTCAATCCATATCACTGTCCACTCTTTTAACTCACACTTCCTGAGCTTATCCACAAGGATGTTTTGGGAGACAGCGTCAAAAGCTTTGCTAGTCAAGAAAGACAACATCCACTGCTCTCCCTGCATCTATCCACTCTGTCACACCATGACAGAAGGCTACCAGATTAGTCAAACATGATTTCTCCTCGGTGAATCCATGCTGGCTACTCCTGATAACCTTCTTTTCCTCCATGTGCTTAGAGATGACCCCCAAAATGAGCTGCTCCACCATCTTCCCAGGGACAGAGGTGAGGCTGATCAGTCTGTAGTTACCCAGGTCCTGTTTCTTGCCCTTCTTGAAGGCTGGAGTGACATTAGCTTTCCTCCAGTCTTCAGGCACCTCTCCCATCTTCCAGGCCTTTTCAAAGATGATGGAGAGCAGTTTAGCGACAACTTCTGCCAGCTCCCTCAGCACACATGGGTGCATCCCATCAGGACCCACAGATTTGTAGATGTCCAGTTTCCTTAAGTGATCTTTAACCCAATCTTCTTCAATCAAGATGAAGTCTTCCTCACTCCTGACTTCTTCTGTAGTCTGGAAGGTTTGGGAATGCTGAGGGTTGGCCTCAGCAGTAAAGACCAAGGCAGCAAAGGCTTTAAGTAACTCCGCCTTCTCCATATCCTGTGTCACCAGGGCACCCGCTTCATTCAGCGGTGAGCCCACATTTCCCCTGGTGTTCCTTTTACCTCTGATGTACTTGAAGAAGCCTTTCATGTTGTCCTTGGCTTCCACTGCCAGCTTTAATTCTAAAAAGGCCTTAGTTTTCCTTGTTGCATCCCAACGCTCTCAACCGCATTCTTGTATTCATCCCAAATGGTCAACCCCTACTTCCATGATCTATAAACTTCTTTCTTCCACTTAAGTTTGTCCAGAAGTTCCCTGCTCAATCATGCAGGTTTCCTGGCTCTCTTATTTCATTTCTTATTCTACGGGACACTTCAATCGTGAGCTTGGATGAGGTGGTGCTTGAGTATTAACCAACTCTCTTGGGCCCCCTTTCCTTCCAGTTGTTTTCCTATTCTTACTATGAGTGACTTAAAATATTTCTAAAATGGAGACTACCAGACATGGTAGTCTCTACTTGGTAAAAGTCACCTACCAAAATAGGTGAGTAGTGAGACAAGGACATTACTTGTCCAGATAGTAATTTTACCACATTCCTGCCATGCTGCTGAATATTGAAGGCACCCCAATATCCTCAAATAAAACAGCTCCGATAGGCCTGTTCCACAAATATAGTAGGAGAGAGCATACCTCTAAGAAATGGGAAGAAATTAGTTGGGTTTATCAGGTACAGAAACAATTTACACCAAGTTCTATAGTATTTCATCAGATCCACTTTCGTTATCTTTTTTGTGCACGTTAGCAAAACAGAATTTAGATTTTACTGCCACTCTCACACTTTGTGTACGTATCTATCAGGTGTGACCATGTAGCTTAATCCAGGGAAAAAACAAGGTAACATTTACATAAGGAAAATGCAGAAGAGCTCACACAAAACCATGCTAAATACTTTTCCAACCCTCCCTTGCCTCAGTATCTCCCTTCCTTTCAAGCACAAAGATGCTTCAGAATTGCCAACATGCCCACCTTGTTGGATTACTAAGAATTCCATCTACTATTTAAATTCAAGTAGTACTTACAGCATTGGCATCAACATCACTGTGAATGGCAACTGTTTTAATCCCCATCTTCTTACACGTTTTGATGACCTACCATACAAAAAGTGACAATTGTCAATATTTAAAATAACAGTATTTTTAAGAATGAACTACAAAAGATTAAAAAAATTATAAGATCACATACTTACTCGGCATGCAATCTCTCCTCTGTTGGCAATAAGGAGTTTTTCAAAAGTCTGAAGGGAAAAGAACAAGAATCTTGAGAGATGAACAAAATGTAAGTTTTTCTCCCTCCAGAAACATGCATTCTTTTCTCCTCCACTTCCACTGAAACCCTGGTTTATACATGAGCTTTTAACTGAGATCATCTACTTTTAAAAGGATTCTGCTGATTCAAAAATTATTATATAAACAATATGCTATACCTAGCTAGCACACACAGAAAAGAAAAACATGTTGACTAGTCAAACCAGTATTCTATAGATCTCTTTACCATACACTAACTATCCCTCTACAGAGGCTCTAGAAGCCAGCCAAGTCCAGGGAAGAAACATGCAGGCAGGTACAGAAGTCAATGCCTCTAACCAGCACAGATGACCTATAATACCATACTCTGTTATGTGACAGCTTTTAAAGACATTCCAATTGTAAGGAGGAGATGTGCCTCTCTGCCTAGGGCATGGGTGGTAAAAGAGCAACACTTCCACCTTGTACAAGCATGGTTGCTGGCTTGTACCAGCTTTGCCCCTCCTTGTAGCTGAGCCTCCCCAGAGGCAACTGGTAAAATTCTGCATTGCCATCATGATGCTGTTACACTCTCAATACTAAACAGCAACAAGTTGCAACACAACAGCACACCAACTTTAGTACACCCTGGAAAATCACTGTCACGTTTTACACTGGAGGGCACTTAATGCTGCCAGTATATCTTCAATACTCCCATCAATGCCTGTAAGAAGTGGATAACAAGCTGTCAGATGTCACTAAACCTTACATCCTAGATGAAAACTTCCCATAAAGAAAGACTGGTGGAGGAACAGTGTTGCTCAGCATAAAAACCTCATTGTTGGGAGAAAGGGTTATTACTGTCACTGGCCTTGCTACTAAATACACCAATGCACTTTGATACTGCACCTGCTTGGTTGCTCATACAGACTGCCACTGAAGGGGACAGTCCTGCTTTACACAATTCCCCCCACTGCTTTCCATGCATCAAACCAGCAAGATGTAGCCTTGGGACACAGCAGTTCACCATACTAATTAAACAGTCCTACTCTGCCTTCCACATTCCAAATAAAAATAAAAAAACAACAACACACAGGATAGGGAACCAGCAGGATTCACCCCTTCAGGGGCAGCCTGCAGCTGTATCAGATTAGGTTTATCAAACTATACCCCAAGACATTCAATAGCTATTCTTCCTCCCCTACACCAAACAGCTGTTTTTCACATGGACTGGGGGAAAGGAAGTATTGCCATTGCAACAATGAAACTGTTAGCCCCACAATCCTGAATTAATCTGGTAAGGGGCAGACAGGTGTAAGAGGAAAGGAAGGAACCCTGCAAAACCCCAACATGAACAGCTAAAGTATATATTGTTTGCTCCCCTACTCCAAACAGGGATACCCAAGGTGCCCTTGACCAAATTTACTTCTTCAAAGCCAGGGCTGTGCTGGCATCACATGACCAGTTTAAAAATACTACCATGTGACAACAACATACAGAAATTGAGTGATAAAAACCCTCCAGGTAAGAGCTGCAGCAAGTTTATATGGTAAATTCAGCCAGACCTGCTGAGAAACACAAACCCACTAGGCAGGCACACCCACATCCCACTCAAAAGATGGATCTTAGACATCCCTAAGCAAGGTCAGTTATCAGAGGTAAAAATACTGTAAGAACACCACAGGAGGTAGCAATTTGTTTAGAGAGCTTTTTTAGCTGAGGTCCTGGTCTGAAAATCAGTGAAAAAACTGAAAGGTTTCCAACATGCTCACACAGCTGTTTCTGAATATAAATATCAGCATTCTAGGTACCTGAAGCCTTTTAGGCATACAGACTTGAGGGAGAGTAAAAATGCTCTCAACTACTTGGCATTGAAGAGTTTAACAACTCAAATACTTTGTCAGCTTAGGTTTTGGTACGTAAAAGTTGTTTTACTAATCAAGTATGGTCACAATGCAAAACTAGACTCTCAGTATCAAGATGTTAAGAATACTTGACATTCATTTCCATTTTCTAACCCTGCAATAAAGACACGAACAGGAAGAGACTGGACTCTTGCTGCTGCTACTGTTAAACACAAGCCTCAAATCCAGCACATAAAAAACCCAACAAAAACCAGATACTGCAGCATTTGTCATTTCCACTAATTGGCTTAAAAAGGTCTGATACAAACGTCTTGGCGTTAAAAAGACAGTGGAAGGGGCAGCAAAGGGAAAAAGTAGAAGTAAGCTTAAACTATCTGTAGTAGCCACTGGTTAGAATGACATAGCTCTTAGTTAAGAGAAATAATTACATTGTCTAAACGTAACTATGCCTTTAGAAAAGGAAGGGGATCTTGATTAAGAAGCAAGGACCATAAGAACACAGATTTCTTCAGAAGACTTCTTTTTAAGCCACAGTTCTAGGTACATCCTGTTCTCCAATACTACTTCACTAATCGTTAATTGAGTCTATGCCAGTATATAAGAACAAGCCTATCCATCCAGACCTGTCAGCATTCTTGCCCTTCAATACTAGCTTACCTTCAGCTACATTATTTTTCCAAGCATGTTACTTTAGAAACCATGCCAAGACAATCTCCCACAAGAAAAGTTTTTCTTGGCTAGTAACTGTAAATTGAGATTGCTACTGCACAAGTCCCAGGAGGAGGAATTATTATTTTCTGCAGGCCTTGAAGGTCCATCTTTAGCCAAGCTCTACAGTTCTCACCCCCATGTCAGATCATTTAACTGCTGCCACTATTGCATACTTCTGTTTCTATGAAAAGTTTTTGGCTAGTCTAGCTGCCAGATGTTTTAACAGGTCTATACCTCCCACACCATGCAAAATATTAATAGCTGTTTTGTAACTGTAACATGTTCAGGCCAGTACTTTACTTTCCCAAGCTCATAATCACTAAACCCACCATTTAAGGTATGCACTTGTAGTATTTAATCTTGAAAAGTAAACTGAAAAAGCAACTTCCTTTTTGCTTTAAAAAAGGAAGAAAAACACTCTATTAAACCAGTGATTGTACATAGGTTACACTAGGAGAACTGCTGTTGTCAGTAGCAACACAGGGGAGAGGATAGCTTTAAAAGCCAAATGTCAGTGGTACAGTAAATTGTTAGAGAAAACATGCACCATACTGCTTACCTTTTCATTTGGATCATACACAGCAGAATACAGTCTATGTGAAGTTATAAGGCACCATCTCGAACGCAGTGCTTCACACTACAGAAGAAAAAGGAAATCAAAAGTTTTCTTCCTGCTACAGTATTCCAGTAAGATAAAAACAGTTCATATACTGACATCTTGAGGAAACACTTCCATATCCTTTCATTCCCCCACCAAGTGGATGAAAGCTTAAAGATCTGCTCTCCCTCAAGGACACACCCAACTAACAGTAACTACAAACAATTCAGAAGCTCTAGATACAAAGTCATTAGCTTAGGTATAAATTATTTTTAATAAGCTCTCCGCTATAACATCTTTCCTTCTTGTTCCAAGAAACACCTACCAAGAAGTTCTCAGAAGAGAATGCGTGTGTGTGTAGGTACCTGGGATGAGGAGAGGTCTTTGATGCTAAGGAGGTGTTGAGAATAGAGCGGGTAACGAACTGGGCCAGTACAGACAGCAAAAGTAGAACAGACTTTAGATGCTAGTTCAGCTTCCAATCCTCCCCAGCACAACCCCTGACAGTGCTCTGAGGAAAGAGGTCTTTTTCTCCTTTTCTCTGAGACTTCTGCTCTGAACCAGCTTTTAGAAAGCCTTAGCTCCTCTAGTTTAACAATTCTGCATGTGTCAGGAAAGGAAGCATACATGTAGTATTTCAAAGAGAAGGACAAACCATACAACAAATTTGAAAGTGTGCTAAGAGGGTGATGCAGACAGGTACTTCTCAAGTCATGTCACAAAATAATAGCAGCTACAGTTAAAGAAAAATAATCAGACAAATGACCCCACACCAAAGTTGCATCAACAGAGATGCAAACTTGGGGAAAACTACACTTGCTCACCCAAACAGAACCAAACACTGTAAAAAACCTTAATACCAATAACTGTCTAATAGAAAGCACAAAACAGCCATGACTGACAATTGCCAGAACTCAGAATCTGCCAATGCTGTCAGAAAGGTTTTTTTTTTCCAGAAGTTGCAGAAATTTGAGTAAGATGGCTAGTAGAAAGCAAAGGCTCTCCTGTGAGAAAAGACTGAAAATTAAAACTGACTACATCAGAAAGGGGATTAAAAACACTGAGCAAGTACATGTTCATATAAAGAAGTGCATTACATAATTCAGTTGCTCCTTCCCCAACATTAGTAAAAACAATTTTATCAATTTTTCCATTATCTGAATTTTACTGTAAGCTCATAGTGGCTCTGAAATACTATTGGCTGGCAGTAACTGGAATGAGAATGCTCCATACACAGCCCTCTAGCCTTATCTAGCTTGAAGATACTTTTCATGTTGTACCATAGAAAGCAGAAACAGGCCCAGGAGTGTGCAGGGCACTACATTTGTAATGTAGCTGATATTACAATGTTATAAGGGAAAAAATATATTTCGGTACAAGTCCTGTAATACAGAACTAAAGGAAGCCTTAGAGCACACTACCTCATGCCAGCTGAGACAAAGCTTCACAAGTAGAAAGCTGCTACAGCTTCACAAAGGAGTTATATCCCAGTCACTAGTGGCAGACATAACTTACACTGTCCCAGGTCATCCAGATAAACTTAATTATTCTGGAACTAAATAGGTCAGTGGAAAGCAACTGTTTCAGCCTGTTTCACACACTGGCTTATCTGGGTTCTCTTCCACTCAGTTGTTTTGGTGGGTGTTTTTGTTTCTTTCTTTTTTTTTTTACTTCACTCCAAAAATAAAATCCAGAATAACAACCTGAAATGCAAATTATTTTATGTGCTAGAGTCAAAACCACCAATTTTTTATATTTTTTTTTTTCGCATGGGCATATTATTCTTCATCTGAGGATGCAACAGTACAAGCTGTTTCAGGCATTAAAGGGGGAAGATATAGTTAAGGACTGAATTTTGCCAGCTGGTCATCACCCCCAGCCTACCGCAGGAGTGTTACACCTTCAGTGACTGTATTGCCATCTAGATCCTGTTGCAGGGAGGAACAAGGACAGCTATAGCAGAAGCAGCAGAGTATACCCTCCTGCTCCAGAGTACACTCACTCAAGCAGATTAAGCCCTTCTCCTCTCCAACACTATTGACAGACATGCTTGTGGCACCACAAATAGTCTGAAGAAGGTCATACAGGGGACACCAAAAACTCTCCACCAAGTTAATATTATTCATTGAAGAATGTGCCTGTTAAGGGTCAGTGGGGCTAATCTAAATACTTGCAATTTGCTGGGTGGAGAAAGGCTGGGGGGGTAAGGGAGGAAAAGTTTCTAAACTTTATTGTAAACACATTTTATGCAAAGCTAGTTTTGAATGCATATAAGAAGCCAGAAAAATTATGCCACAGGTAGAAACCAGAAGGAAAGGCTATGATGGGAAAACTAGTTAGCATTAAGTTTCAGAATTTTAGCCATGGGCTGTCTTGAAATAAAAGCTCTGTTCAAACTTTTTATACAGAAAAAGTAAAATTACCAAGCATTTAAAAATGTGGAAAAGCATTAAACCACTCAGCTGTTTTTACACTATAGAATTGGACTGATTTCGCATAAAATATTTTAACAGCCTAAACTAATTATACATCTATGTTTAAAAACTTAATTACTTCCTCCCGCACACAGGCACACAAATCACTTAAGAGAACTGGGTTCAGCCCTGATTTGAATATATGTGGGATAATTTCATAAAACAATCATACTACTCAACTCAAATATAAAATTCCAACTTCAATTCACATCTTCGGAAATAAGAGGTGTAGAGTTTTTAATGTATTAAGGTGTAAGAACTTGCTTTATCAAGAATCCACTTCAAGAAAAGTCTCTTTAGTGGTCTGCTCCCAGTCACTATGAGTGATTGAATAACAACTTAAAACAGACATTTTGTAAATAGTGCATGATTAGGGCCACAGCTACTAAACTGGCATCTCCAAATCAACAGCTACTCAAGTGTTACCTACCCCCCTGGACTCCCAAGCTCCTGCTATAGGTAGGCTCCTGAAAAGCTACACCAAAACTTCCAAAGAACTCTCAAACCACCAACCAAACCAATCTAACCCTCAAGCTAAATTCTTAATTGGCTGCTTCCCCAAAACCACATATGCCCCAGATATTATATCTTACATTAAAATTTCCTCAGAACAGAGCCAAGGAAGTTCAGCTTCATCTAGTGAGTTTTTTATATCTTCCAAAATCAGGAAAGAGCAGTAGAGTCATGAGGTATAGCCTTCTTTGTCATGACTTGTTACTTAAAATTGATAAAGCTCTTGACTCCTGAAAGCCCAAGAACACAGACAATTCCATTTATGAGAGCTCAACTTTGGACTTCTGAGTTTGGCTAGAGATTTCCCCACCTCTACCAAATCCTCGAAAAAGTACTGTATTTTGGAAAAGCATGCTGCTTTATCTATTAATTGCACAGCAGACAAACTGAGCGCAAATCTGAACAGCTTTATAAAATTAACTTTATATAAATCAGACTACACAGTAAGCTGTAGAATAGTACGCTACACACACACTGCTACTTCAAGGTCTAACAGAAGCCTAGACTTTCTAACCCATCCCCAGGGACCCAGTGCAGCCCCAGGAAATCTCTTCAGCTGGTTTAAGGACACAGCACACAACAGCAAAACAGAAAATTAACTTGTTTTTTCAAGATTTCTTACATACGTGTTTCGAGGTTTATATGTCTCTCATCAAGGAAAGAAGTTGCCCTATCTTACTGGTCACTTCCAAACAGAAAGAGGTCTTGGGGTTGAAATGGAGATGCAGAGTTCCAGATTTCAGGCAGGAAAAGCATCATATAGCAAAATTTGCTTTAAGAAGGCTAATATGGGAAGGAATATATATTTTAGCATCACTAGAAAATACAATAAGCAATGCCCAACAGTAACAGCGTAGCATACTTATTTTCTCCAGCCATAAATTCTACTGCTTCCTTCTGTTTTCCACTAGCAATCCTGCTAAGACTTCTGTCCCAACATTTTCAGAGATTCAAGTTGAAGACACCACAAGAATAACCTCTTTATATTTACAGTGTATTTTCCTATTACCTCTCAGCATTTCTGTGTAATTATAAACATGAAAAAGTAAATTTTCCCATATTTCGATTACACAGGAACTTCAGCTGTCTTGAAAAGATTTTAATCTATAAGGCTGAAAATGCAGCTTATTAATACAAGATTGTACAAATGCCGTAAACAGAAAAGCAAACATAACACTTCTGGGTTTTTTTTCCCCCTCTCTCATGATGCACTTTCCCTTCTTTTGTATCCTCTAAGACAGCACTGAACAGCCAAGCACTTGTAACTGAAAGCAGATCCTCCTGAAGCCAACCGCAAACAAAGATGTAGTACAAGGTTCTGTAAAGTGTGCTGCACTACACAATAGATCTCTCACTCTAGCCAAGTTTGAATTACCAACCACTGGTAAGCAGGACAAGAGAAAAGTCATTTTTCATATTTGCCAACACAGCATACAAATTACAAGCAAGGAAAACAAGGATCCACCTAAGGCTATATTCTTAAACTAAATCGTTTCTACAAGTTATCCTCTCCCTTGTGCCAATCCTAAGATTTTCTATAGTGAACCAGACCAAGGAATACATTCAGCTGAAAAGATACTCACAAGGAGTGGGAAAAATATATTCTCAGCCAGATTTCAGGCCAGCTTATCCACTTAGATATTCAAGCAGCAGTGCTGGCACGGGTTGGAGGGAGACAGAAGCCAAAAAGAAACAGCCCGCAATCAAGGCCCAGCAGCTGCAGAAAGCTGGAACAGTTTCTTACAGCAGCAGTTTATATACTAGAAGCAATCACTGAACTCCACAAGTTCAGGTCTATGTTTATCTCCACAGGGTGGTGACCATTTTAACTCCCTTCCTTAACAGCAGGTGATACCAATCTTGCTATCCCATCAGACTAATGCTTCTCCTCTCCAACAAGGAGTAAAACACTTCCCTAGAATAACAGCATGCTAAAAATAGCATCGCAGGAGAGAGAAAGGAGCTCCCACTGTACAGATACTGCCCACAACTTCAAAAAAGCAGGTGCATAGATAACTTATGAGGGCATAGATGGCAGATCAATTTTTTCCTATGTCTAGTTCAGTGATTCGAAAACAGATCTGATAAAAATCTATGTCAATAGTTGACTTCATGATGTACAGTATTTATCACTTTCTTCTAAATTATTTTAAATAGTCTGACAGCTCTCTCAGAAGAGTTTCAAGATTGAAATACCAAAAACCATGTCTCCTCCACTTTCTGTAACTACAGCCTTCTTTTCAACATCAGAGCTTCTCCCAACTCCAGAAGGGCAAAGCATCAAAAAGGAAATTTTGGTTATATTCTAAACAGAACCAGTTCTGCATAAAAGCTAAACAGAATGGCTAAGAAACACTGCAATTAGCAGAATCCCCAGCTCAATGGTTTTGCACTGTCCTTTCTCACGTAGTTTATTGACGCCTGCAAGAGAAGGGCAAAAGAAGTTATGGACAACTCACCAGCTACTAGCCCTTGTAAAAAATAAGCACTCCAAGCAGATTAAAGCTTGAAAACATCAATTATATTATTTGCTTATGTTAGCAAAATACAAAAGAAGCTACGAAAGTAAGTCCTGTGCAAAATTATTTGAGTCTTTTCCAATATACTGATGTCTTAAAAGTGACTTTCACACACATGTATTAAGGACTAAAGATAATATACCTAAGTCACAAGTGCTATTCAGTACCTATAAAACCATTTTGTTTTACAAAAGTGCCACCAGTGTATTATTTCTATGTTTACACTGACACAGTCAGACCATACCCTTGAGATGTCAGAAGGAAGAAGACAAAGTAGGCCTTTCACAGGGAGGCTCCAAAGGACTGACAGCAAAGTCTTTGGACTATTTAGTGAGAAAAACAGAAATCTTCCATATACACACACACACGCATATATAATGGCTACCAAAAATAAAGTCTTCAAACAGCATAAGCCTTCTGCTAATTCCAAATCACTGTCTCAAATACTTCTCTTTTCTTCACTTTTCAATAAACTTCTCTCATAGCAAATCTGGCTCGTGATGCATATTTCCTACCAAAAAAAATACCTGGGTAAAGCACATCCTTTTTGCCTCTGCAGTCCCCTCTCAAAGTGCCCTGAACAAAAATCACCTCTTTTATGTACTCCCTAAAGGCATGCAAGGAGTTCTTTACAGTTTTGTTATGGAATTACATTTCTAGAAAGAAACCCACACCCTCAGCAGTACACAGAGCAAAATTTTTCTTCAAGTCAATCCTCTCTTCTCCACTAAAATACACAAGCAAGCCTCCTCTTCAGAAAAAAAAAAAAAATAATAATAATAAATTATATATATATAAAAATCTTCCTATTGTAAGCAATTAGAGGTATTTTGCACCACTTCTCCTATACAAAACTAGTTGGTGTCATTCAGCTGTGACACGACACTGTGAGCATACTGCTTGCTCTTATCATAAATCATCTCTTTCTTTTAAAGCAATCTGTAGAATTACTAGAGAAGAAAACAGCAACTGTCTTCAGTTAAGTTACTCCATAGTCAAAGGAATAAAGCTTTACAGAAGTTTAAAGTCTTCACCAAAAGCACTACTGTAGTTCTGCAATGAATTTATTTCATTTTCATGAAAAGCAAGAATAATTAAAAGAAAAAATCACAGTAAAGCTTTAAGTGACAGCTGAAAGATTGATAAGTAACTGGGGGAAAGGAGAAGGGGGAAGAGACAAAAGAGTTTCACAAAGCAGCAGCCTTTTTCTATGAGCTAAGAAAGAAAAAACAGTACAAAACTACACTGTTCCCCTGAGTTTTGACAAGCTCCTGTTTAACAGAGGGAGAGACAGAAGCAAACAGGGGGTAGCACACAGCCCCCTCCGGCAGCAGAAAATCAAGTTAAAAAGCAAAACAAAACATATACATAAAACATAAACAACGACTCCCGGCAACACAGGGAAAGGACACACCATGGAACAGCCTCCAGGATGCTGCAAGCCTTCAGCAACCCAACCCAGGAACAGCTTTTCCTCTTCCAGGACCACCAGGGCCTGGCCCACCAGCGCCCAGGGAGCAGCCGGCTCCTGCCGCCCCCCAACCAGCAGCCCAGGGAACCCGAGCCGGCACCGGCCCCCCCGGGGCAGCGCCCCTTCCCCGGCCACCCCGCAACCTGTCCCTGCCGCAGCCGGGCACGCCCCCCGAAGCCCCCTCAACCCACCCGGGGGGGTCACCCCCCGACAGCGCCCGAGACGCGGACGCCCAATCCCGCAGCCCTCCCGTCCGGAGGGACGACGTCCCCTCCGCTCCCCCCGGCCCCACACAACGGGGACACACACCCGCTCAGCGACCCCATCCGCAGCCCCCCACACACACCCACACACACACAGGGGAAGAGGACTTGCCCCAGCCCGAGAAGCACCCTCAGCCGCCCCTGGAAGCAGCCCCGCAGCGCGCAGGCAAGGCGGGAGGAAAAACCCCTCTCCCGCCCCGCCGCGACCCTCAGCCTCACCCTCAGCCCCAGCCGGCAGGCTCCCGCCGCCCCCCGGCCCAGCGCCGCCGCCATGTCCGCCAGCGCCGCCGCCGACCGGCCGCCCTCTCCTCGGCGCAGGGGCCGGGCCGCCCGCAGCCAATCCCCGCGGCCGCCGCGGGCGCCAGGGAGCAGGCGCGGCCGCCTCGCCGGGGGCGGGGAGGGGGGACGAGGGGGTCCGCCCTGCCCGCCCGCCTTGCCCGCCCCTCGGGCAGCCCAGCCCCGCCGCCCGGGGTTGCCATCCCCGCTGCCCCGCGGGGGTTTGCCTTTCGGGCGCGGCTCTGGGCGTCCCTCGACCAGCGCGGGTTCTGGCGGCTGTGCCCGCCTGCCGGGTGCGCGGAGCCCGGGGGTGCAGCCGGGCGGGCCCCGCAGGCGCGCCTGGGCCGCCTGTGCGTGTCTGCGGGTGCCTGCGGGTGCCTGCGGGCTGCGGTGGATTCCCCCCGCACACGCCCCGCCGCCGTGTGCCGAGCTGTGCGCCCGTACGGCCGGCCCGGAGCGCGGGCTGGGAGCTGGCTGGGTGGGTGGGTGGCAGGACGGGGGCGTGCAGCCCCGCGGGGCGGGCTGCGGGGGGCGGCAGGAGAGGGGGGCTGCTGCCTTGCTCGCCGCTCGGCCCTCCGGCGCACGACACGCCGAGTAAGCCTCTTCCAAGCTTCCCTGTGCGGCTCGCCTGGGGCTTTCTGCTGCAGGCATCCTGGATCTCAGCTGATCAAGGTGACAAGAGCGGTGCCCAACCCCCAAATAAATTGTCATCAATCCCGAGAAACACTTAAGAGGGTTTCACCGTGAGGGTAGTGCCTAGCGAGCAGCCCTGGTACCATCTGGGACTTCTGCTGAAACCACAACAGAGGTATAAAGTGCCTCACGACACTGACGTGTAGAAAAGATGTGATGCAAGATGTTTAAACCATTGTTCATAAGGCAAAGGAACAACAGGTCTTTTTCTTCAAATAGTGTTATTAAAGCAATGGTGACGTGGGAAAGGGGGGATAAACCTCCTCTTTCTCCTCTCTACGGTAGTAGAGCAAGACTGCTGGTTCTGAAGCTGGCAGACAATTATTCTTAGAAATACTCCTCAGAAAGGGAGTGTCATAGGCAGTTTGCAATGCATTGAAGACGTGCTTTGCCACAAGATCTCAGTAGGGCTAGAAGACAGCAAAAAAGTGACATCCACAGGGAAGATGTGCATAAGCGATATATTTAGTTGTGTTGGGAATAAATCCCTCAGACTTCAGACACAAGCTAGGTCCTTGCCCCGGGTAAGAGGACATTTCCTATACAGTCAGATGATTGCATCACTGCATTAACCATTGTTAGAGAGGTTTTACCAGAGTTCATTACTCCCTCAACTCACATATTACATCAACTCATTTTTATCTCATACTTCTGTAGTCCTCAGTAAACAGTATTGGTCTTATACCGAAATGAGTGCTGTTCAATATCTTTATTTACAACATCGTGGGACTGAGCACACCCTGGACAAGTTTGCAATGACACCAAGATGTGTGCTGCAGTTGAGATGCCTGAAGAATGGAATGCTATCCAGAGGGACCTTGGCAAGGTTGAACGATGGGCCTGTGCCAACCTCGTCAAGTTCAATAAGGCCAAGTGCAAGGTCCTGCACCTGAGTCGGGGCAATTCCAAGCACAAACACAGGCTGGGCAGAGAATGGCTTGAGAACAGCCCCGAGGAAAAGGACTTGGGCGTGCTGGTTGATAAGAAGCTCCACATGACCCAGCAATGTGCGCTTGCAGCCCAGAAAGCCGAATGTGTCCTGGGCTGCATCAAAAGAAGTGTGGCCAGCAGGGTCAGGGAGGTGATTCTCCCCCTCTACTCTGCTCTCATGAGACCCCGCCTGGAGTACTGTGTCCAGTTCTGGAGCCCCCAACACAGGAAGGACATGGAGCAGTTGATACGAGTCCAGACAAGGGCCATGAAGATGATCAGAGGGCTGGAACACCTCTTCTACAAAGACAGGCTGAGAGAGCTGGGTTGTTCAGGATGCAGAACATAAGGCTCAAAGGAGACCTTATTGCTGCCTTTCAATACTTAAAGGGGGCTTGTAAGAAAGATGGGGACAAACATAGGGTCTGTAGCAATAGGACAAGGCTCAATGGTTTTAAACTAAAAGAGGGTAGATTCAGACTAGATAGAAGGAAGACATTTTTTATTATGAGGGTGGTGAGACACACTGGAACATGTTGCACAGGGAAGTGGTAAATGCCCCACCCCTGGAAACATTCAAGGTCAGGCTGGATGTGGCTCTGAGCAACCTGAACTAGCTGAAGATGTCCCTGCTCATTGCAGGCCAGTTAGACAAGATGACCTTTAAAGGTGCCTTCCAACCCAAACCATTCCATGATTCTATGATTCTAAATTCTCTCAGGCTCCGAGTAAATTCATATCCTGCAGCAAGAGCCAGGATGTCCCAGAATGACTGGCATATTTCCATGCAACAGGGAGGCCCAGGGGAAGATGTCCAGATGCTGGACAAACAATTTAATCCAAATGTGAGCTTGGGGTTATCTTCATAGGACTCATGCTGCATGGTCCTCTCAGTGGAACACAGGTTCCTACTTGCATTTACATGTAATATTGAAAAGTCCAGCCTAGTTTTATTATTTTTGACATCACTTTTCTAACTTCTTTTATCAGTACTTCTGTTCAAAGTGAAAAGAGTGAAAGCTGTGACAACAGAAAGGAGAACACTAGGCTCATCTCTGAGGCCTGCTGACAGTATGGAAAATGACTTCTCCCTTTCCTCCCAAGTGAGCAGCAGAAGTAAAATTAGCATTTGGTCACCTCTGTTGCATGTCCATGCATTTATGCTGCTGTATTAACAGCCCCTACCCCAACTGCTCAGGTGGAAACAATGCAAGAAACCTGTTCTTAATATGTCTGAAGGAGGTCACCATGTTTGCAATTGATAGTCAACAAGCAGAAACCACAGATTTTATTTTATTTTTTGTACAGATGGAAATCTTGAAAGTAAAAGAGACCAAGAGCAGAAGGGAGGTACAGACTGCATTGTCCTTCACCACAGGCTCTGTGTTACATATATTAGATGCCCAGAGATACACACCACAACATGATGTTATTGCATTAGAACAATATCCTGAGGCATTTGACGTCAGTTCCTCCTGCATGCATAAAGCAAACAGTCGCATGGCATCACCAGGGTGTTTTCTTTTCCTCTACAGAAGAGGTTCTGTTTGCAGGCCCTGATTGAGGGATCTACAGCCACCTACAGAGGCACATCAAAGGAGGCCCCCCACCGCTGCAAAGGGAAACTGGCTGAGATTACACAGAGACACCACAGCAAAGAGAAACTTTGCAGCCAGCTGGGTGCATAAAGAGCTGGATACAGTGAGAAACGGCCAAACACAAGCCCCTTTCCTAGTGAAGCTAAGGCTCCTCGCATAAGGAGGGGACTGCGAAAACACCTCAGGAATGCTAATCTTTTTCTGTTGGCACATGAAGTTTTCTGCTTTTAGTATTATGTGATTTTGACAGACAGATTTTACTAATGGTCTTTTTGCCTATTCTATATTGAATAAGGTACTATACATGAAACAGAAAAATTTGTTTCTGTAAGAAGAGGAAGGTAGCTAATGGATCAGGATTATACATAGCTATTACTGAACATTCAAAAAAACAAAGAGAAGTTAACATACATCACCATTGCTACAGAAATTGTAGATAGACAAAAATGCAATTGCAAAAATAAAGTCTCTAGAATAATTAAAGGATATATGAGTTTGGATAAAAATAAAGGCCTTAGTTCTGCATGTCCATGAACACATTTGTAATGCCATAGTTCTCAATATAAGCTCCTGTCTCAGTTACTAAAGCTATTAACACGCATAAAGTTAAGCAGGTTTATAAGAGACTGGAATACGGGGCAGCTTAACCTCTCATTATTTTGAAGGGATCCTGGAGAACTCCATCTTTCAACGCTGAGAATTTCCCCAGTCGCTTCTTTACAGCAGAAAGTTACCTTCATCTTGTAACATAACTCCAAATTTAGACAGGAATTATAAGTTGTATCATCAGCTAGCTTTTAGGCTGTAACCCAAGAAGAAAACTTGAGTAATTGTAATCCTTCTGCCTTTATCTAATAAGGAATATATTGTACCTGGTTTATAAAACATGAAATGTATTATGCACAAAAGCCTGTGACCGAAGAACTCAAAGCTAGAAGAGCTCTTTGAAGTATCTGTTATATATTCTGTAAACAGCCTTTGCTTCTATCAGCATTCTGCTCAACACACTGTGAGAGACAGAAATTCAGCCTTAGAGTCAGCCAAGTCAATATCTCTCTATATCTCTCTGCTAAATATCTACAGAAAAATCTTGGCTGTGAGGAGAGGTTGTTCATGCCAGATTCACCTAAGAGAGTCCAGAGTTGGAGGCCAAGGAGTTGCCAGGCACCCCAGAAAAGCCCCAAAACCCAAACACAGACCCTGGTAAGCCAGGATGGGGTGCAAATTACCAGCTCCCTACTCATCTGGGGCACCTTGATTTCAACTCCTTGCCCAGCTGCCCAGGCTTTTGGCTTTGTTGGGGCTCCTCTGGGATGGCAGGAACACCCTTCCTGTTCTAAGGCTCATCAGGGCTGACCGTACCACACACACACACACACACATGCTTCAGAGGTGGCTTGATCCTTATCATGGCCTCCTGGCCTCAGGGGTGGTTTGAAGCCTGTGCATGCCACATGGCCACTGTTTCTCCAGTAGCATGAATCCCCCAGTCAGCATCACTCACCTTCCCCAGCTATCAGGTCTCCTCAGGAAAGTCTTGAACCTCCCTGCCCTCAGGAGCTCTGCCAGGGATAACTGAAGCACTCCTTGCCTATTCTTAGGGGGTCTTGACCTCATCCTCTGCTTGAATTAAAGGATGTCTTAATCCCCAGTCCAGGTTAGCTCGATCTCAGGTACTGTGATCCTTTGGTCCCCCAGGACAGCCTGACTCTCTGCAACTACATAGCCTTCGAGCCTGCTTTGGGACAGCTCGCTGGAGTCCACACAGATTCTGTGGCATGGAAGGTGGGCAAAGGCTGGGAAGCAGAGCGACTTGCAGAGCATCTCAAGCAGATCCTGAGATGCAGCCCTAAATGGCAGTAGTTATCCAGGAGGGCATGGGCACGTTTCAGGAAGGCATCACACTTGGATGTGATGAGGTGATGCTGCCTAATGAAATTTCTTATGAGATTAGCACAGGAATCCCAACTGTTTTGACACCACCGAGTGATGTCTCTGTGGGAATTGTGTTTTTCCTGTGGTTTCATGGACTGACAGGTTCTGCATGACTGCATCAAAGTGGCAGAGATCCAGACAACTGGAGAGAGTTCTTCAAGGAAGAAAGGGATGAGTATGTGAAATTCACAGATAGAGTGCAAGAAGAATCCAAAATACATTCCTGTGTAGCTTGGAGGCAAACAATAGAAAGAATGTATTTACCAAAATAGTGGTTGGACAATGGAACAGGCGGACCAGGGAGGTGGTGGATTCACCATCACTGGAAGAATTTAAAAGAAATGTAGATATAGTGCTTAACGACACAATTTAAGCACTGAATGGGTGAATTAGGTTATGGTAGGGGGATTTAGGTTATGGCTGGACTTGATGATCTTCAAGGCCCCTTCTAACCAGGATGATTCTATGATTCTAAAGAAATACTGAAAGAGTTTCATGGGCTGGGGAGGACTTAGACTGCACTGATATAAGAGTCTTAACTCCTCCTCAACTGCCTTGAGGACAAGGGTGTTACAGAACCAGGCAAGCATGAAAGCTTCACAGGTCTGAGCAAATTATTGTTCACCCCATTGCCCCATTGCACAGAGATTAGCTTCGGCTTGGAGCCTTGCTGATGAACTCTCAGAGCTGTCACACCTGTAGAACCAAGGAGAGGCTAGCACAATCACGGGATTGCTACTCAGCCCCTGGATGATGCATCCAGAGGTTCTGCATGACTGGAGATTCCTCTGTCCAGGAATCAGGGAAGTGCCTTCTAAAATCAGAGAGGTCCAAAGCACTTGCTGTGTCTAAAATGCATTAAGAATACTCTAGTACGTGGACAAAATTTTTGCTGAGCCTCTTTGCTGCAGCATTGTTCTCATGGAGTGACACGGGGCTTGACTAGTAGTTTGAAATTTACTGCCTGCTTTTAAATTTCCAAGGGCTGGAGCACCTCTCCTATGAAGTCAGGCTGAGGGAGTTGGGGCTGTTCAGCCTGAAGAAGAGAAGGCTCTGAGGAGACCCTATAGTGGCCTCCCAGTACCTGAAGGGGCTACAGGAAAGCTGGGGAGGGACTTTTTACAAGGGAGTGTAATGAAAGGTAATGGCTTTAAACTGGAAGAGGGGAGATTTAGGTTAGATATTAGGAAAATTATTAAGAAATTATTTACTGCGAGGGTAATGAGGCACTAGGACAGGTTGTCCAGGGAGGTTGTGGATGCCCCCTCCCTGGAGGTGTTCAAGGCCAGGTTGGATGGGGCTTTGAGCAGCCTGGTCTAGTGGGAGGTGTCCCTGCCCATGCAGGGGGGTTGGAACCTGATGATCTTCAAGATCCCTTCCAACCCAAACCATTCTGTTTTTCTATAATGTGAATACAGTTTTAAGCAGCTTTAGATCCTTTCTAAGGCATTGAGAGTAACCCCAAAGATTAAAAACAAATTTGTAATTCCTTTGATTAAAAACAAAACAACACGTTGTCAGGACTAATAAAGATTTACGCAATTGCTGTCTAGGCTGTCAAGCCCTAACAGAGTCTTGGTGAATTCCTGCTGTAGTATTTATTGCCTGAAGGTTCACCGCTCAGTAAACAGTACAGTACATTCAAATTTAAGACTGCATTTAGAATTTGCTATTCCTGGGTATAGACAAGCTAAAGGAGATTACTGAGTTCCTTAAAAGAGGCAATAAGTTCCACAGGGCTAATTTGTTTGGATTCCAGCCATGGTATGAAAGCTTGCAGCAGAGAGAGGCAAGTTGGTTTCATCAAGAGGAAAATAAGTTTTCATCTTGGGTACATAGAGCAACCATCCCCTTGACTACAGAGATGGAAATGAAACACCAAAGGAGGAAAGCCTGGAGGAGACTCAAGGGGGACCTTGTCACTCTCTACAACTACCTGAAGGGAGGTTGTAGTCAGGTGGGAGTCGGGCTTTTCTCCCAGGCAACTAGTGACAGGATGAGAAGGCATAGCCTGAAGCTGCACCAGGGAGGTTTAGGTTGGATATTAGGAAGCACTTCCTCATGGAGAGGGTGACTAGACATTGGAATAGACTGCCCAGGGAAGTGGTGGAGGCACCATCCCTGGATGTGTTCAAGGAAAGGCTGGATGTGGCACTTAGTGCCATGGTCTAGCTGATGGGGTGGTGTTAGGTCATAGGCTGGACTTAATGATCTTAAAGGTCTTTTCCAGCCTTGGTGATTCTGTGATTCTGTGAAAAGGGAACAGGTCTGAGGGAAAGTATTCGCTCAAATCTGTTCCTGATGGTGGCAGCAAGAGCTGGCAATAGAAACAATCTCCAGTGGGTCACGGCTTGTCTAGCCATAACAGCAAAGATGTGTTCTTACCCATCTCCTTCTGGTTTCTGCTGGAAGCAGTGGGAAGTTTAAACATTTGAAAAGGAGATCAAGAAAGCTGAATCTCAAGGTCAAGCAGCGCATTCATTTAGTCACAGCTCTCTGTCACAAATGGGTCTCAGTTGTATGGATTATTCCATCTCATTTTCCTCAGAATGAGCAGTATCTTATATTTATGGCATGACATACGATGCATGGGTGATAATCCTCACATCAACCCTGAGAATACTCCTAGCTGATCCTCACTTGCCTGTGAATGCTATTTAAACCCCCTAAGTCTTTACAGCTATGTTCTGGTATCAATTTCTCAACACCAATGGTTTCATATTCCTCCTTGGATCCAGTGATGACAAGGGAGGACAATGCATTCACCATATGGTGCTAGAAAAGTGCTGGATTTTGATAGTTCAAAGTGTGGTGGAAATAACAAAGACAAGCTTTTGAGGCATTGATTTAATGAACCCCTGAGCACAAATAAGTTGTTTAACACTGAGGGAAGAGCACTGCCACCATTGCTTCCTCTCTCTCTGCCATCCCTGAAGAAAATAGAGGGCTGTTATCCAAGCAATCCTTGACCCAGAGAGGTGACTGAGGAAGGCTGTGCCGGGCTCTGAGGGGCCTCGCTGTGCCCATACCATCAGGCCATGGAGCCCATTTCAGCTCCAGTCTGGGCCATCAGGCCTGATCTAAGCTTCTTGTTCCTGAATAATAATTCAGATTTTCCGGATTGGCCTCAGAGCCAACTCATGACCTTTTCTCTGCTTGATGACGAACAGACTGTCAATGGCACCTGTTGCCATCATCACTGCACTGGGCTGCTGTGGCACTGCCGTGCCTGGGTTGTGGCCACCCTTGGCTCCTGAAGACTTACCCCATTTTCCACGTCTCCCCTCCTGAAGCCTCCTCACCCAAACCCATTGCCAACACATTGCCCCTTCAGTAGTCATACTGCAGAGGTGACCAGAGTACCAAGTGAAGTAAATTTTGAGCAGAGCTTGGGAGAGATTTCCATACCTCACTAGCTTGCCACAAATCCGAGGAGCACTCCCTAGAACCTGTGAATTGGCCAAAACCAGAGGCTTCACAGCACGCACTTGTTAAGAACCAGACTTTTGCTCACACGAACATAATACGCCCTTTAGGTCCGCAGCCATAACTGATTCAAAACGGCTGCTCCGTCAGGCACTTTAAGCCCTCTCCTGTCTGCTGCCTCCTCCGCCACAAAACAACAACTTGGACTCCATGAGGGAGTAACCAGCCGAGAAGCAGGAGCAACGGCGGGAAAACCACAACAGTGTTGCCAACAGCGAGCCTGGTGCGGCAGGACGGGAAGAAAGTCCCTGCCTCATTGGCAGGGAAGACCCAGGAACAAGAGACTGGCCAACCGGAGATGAAGGAGCGAGTCCCCGAGAGTCATAAAGAAACTGCCTGTCGGCTGCTCGCTGCCGCGCTTTGGATGGACCCTGAACCTACTGCTGCTTGCCTTCTGGGGGTTTGCCTGCTCCTTGGGGGTTCCTGCTCGCCTGTGGTACCTCCTTGCCTGCGGTCCCTGCTCACCTATGGAACCTGCCTGCTGCCAACCACCTGTAGTGACTCCTTCCCACCACCCGTGGGTTCTAAGACCAGGTTGCAGGGGAAGTCATCCGCACCTAATAGATAAATACCTAGACCATCTCAGGAATAAAGTAAGGGATTGCATTTTGGTATCATTCCCTCCATAAGGTGTTCCTGCCCTGGCTTACCTCCACACAAACCGCGACCCTATACGGGACAGGCGTCGGGCATATCCCTCCTTCCTCTTCCCCTCTTAGATAATAAGTTAATTTTGGTGTGCAAATAATAAGGTGTATTCATATAGAAGTATTAGTACGTGTGTCGCGAACCGCCAATGTTTATTTCCTTTTTGGAGATACTTTAATTTGTCGGGATCTTCCCAGAGGTTCGCATGCGGTGCTCGCCTCTCACAGAGGAGCAGTGAACTTTGGCACTGATTTTTAGGGTAAGGCACTTGTCTGGTACTCACTAATGTTTCTAATGAAAGCAGCCGACTCCCAGTTAGAATTTACGAATATGCGGTTTATTAAAGGGATAAATAAATCAGTTTGGGGCAGGAGGTTCAAAAAAGGGTAATCAGGAAACAATAGTAGCAATAATAATAATAAAGAATAATGGAAAAACAACAATAATACTATACCAAGGTCATTTCAATTGACAACACCACCACCACCCCAGTAATTTAAGGAATAACACCGACAATACCCCTAAGTAAAGGGAAAGGAATGGGAAATGAGGTGGAGGGCATACCTAACGGATTGTGAAAGGAATCACAGAGGTTTAAGGAAGGAGTTGGATAGATGGGCAAGGAAGAGTCAGGGGCAAGTAAATGTTTGTTTTTACGCAAATCCCGAGATGGTCAGTTGTTCTAAAGGTTTTCACTGTCTTCCTGCCTCACTGGCAGGCAGATTTAATCACGCTGTGAGCGCCGGAAGAAACAGTGACCGTAGAGTCTTTGTGCTGATCCGCGATCCAGGTGGACACTCGTCCTTCTCACAGGGAGGCAGCGTTCACCAGGAGCTCACAGGAGCTGTTGGCCTTCTCCAAGGCTCTTAAGGAAGAGAGGTACCTCCCTCCTCCAGGCTGATTGACTGTATCTCCCTCAGTTTCTTTAGAGAGCCAGCAGATCTCTCTGTCCACTGACCTGCAGCACCTCCCCAGCACTCCGAAAAGCCAGCACTGGCCTGGCTGCTGCAGTCATTTTGTGAGTTGTTACAACATATATTCTTGCGCTGGGTTTGGCTTCGTCCTCTTCCTGGGGCTGTAAGGCAATCATTGCAGAGGTAGCAGCAATCTCTGGGCAGCGCTTCGCAGCAATGTTGCCAGTGGATTCCCGCCACAGGAATCTCTGCCTCCAATGTGGAGTCTAGTCTGCAGTTTGTGGCAGGGAGGAGAGGGGGGACAGACAAGAGTCCCCATGCAGTCCATGAGCAGCCATTTTGTGCTTTCTCTCTGCCTTGTGAGCCATGTAGTTCTGGGAGAGGGGCACCGTCTCCTACAGCATGTCTAAGTATTTAGTGTTTGTTTCAAAGACCTTATCTCTCCTGAACCCTTCCTCCCCTAAATTGTGCTAAATTCCCTAATAAACCGTTTAAATTCATTAAACTATAAATTTGCGGTCAGTCTAGATTTGTGGGCGTGGTGGGAGGTGTATTCCATCTTAAAGGTCAGCTGGCGGGGGCTGCTCCTCTGAGAGAGGCGAGCGCCATGTGCAGATGCCTGGGTTCCACTAACAAATTTTCCCAATAAAGAAGGCGAACCGTGTTTTAACGTCCTGACAGATCGTGCCAGTTCACTACGGTACACCTCAAAACCCAAGGCATCATGAGATGCGAGGTCACACCATGATGGGAGGGAAGGCTGTGCTGAGCCCCAAGTGCATCCATAAGCCCTAATTGCCCTGACCAGACACATGTGGGACCTCAACGCACACCATCTGCCCATGCTCAGGGGCCCCATTTCTAAGTCTAGTATACAGCCAGGAATTTGGTCCTTCAAATGTCTTTCAGAGCAGCACCTCCCAATGCTTCCATCTGTTCTCTGGCCAGCAGCAGTGCCGCAGTGGAGTCAGGACTCATCCCCTCATTGCCTTGTCCAGCATTTTGGAGTGCCCATTATATTCCCCGTAGGGTCATACCTGAAGGGATTAAGCAGGAAAAGGTGATGAAGGCAAATGATCCACCAGGTCAGAATTTGATTAATAATTAAAAGAATGTGTACAAACAGCAGGGATATCCAGAGTGACACAGCTGAAGGACAAATAACTTAAATACAGGTGGGGGTAGAGCTTGTCCTGCCATCCTTAAGGATGCATAGTAACAACCAAAGCCAGAGGAAAAGAGCAGCAGAGTGTCTATTCAGCATGGAGCACATGCAGCTGTTTAGAAGACCTTCTGAGTGTGGCCAGGTTATTCACATGTTCAGAGTCAAGTGTGTACTTAGGCTCTCTCCTAAATAGAGGCCCAAAGGCAGTCAGGATTTGACACAGATCACATAACGATTTAGTGAGGCTGTAGGAAATAATCTCTGAATACTCCGTCCCTCGCTCCAGCCAGTGAATCACAGTGCTTCTGTGGACAATCTGACTGGCATAATCCTGTGGGGAAAGTAGGAAAAAAAAACACCAGGATTTCCATTTTATCAAGATAAAGCTGTAGCCAGAGCTGATAACAGGTTACTTGAAAGAATGCTGGTCATGTACACTTAGTGATTGTTGCTTAATTTGTTTAAGCTGAAAAAGCCTATTTCTACAGTGGAATACAAATTAGGGTAATTATGTTGTGATGGAGTACTGCATGTATAAGATGAAAGCCTTTCTTTACAAAAGCCTCTTCATCACTTGAGTAGAAGAAAATAAAATCCTGCTTAAACAACATTTAGTTTTCTGTATTTCCATTTGAACAAAATACTTTTAATCTTTTTTCTCCCCTGTAATATTGCATAGATTGGTTTTCTAAAAGTACTTTTACTTTTGACAACCTCACAATTAAACCCTCTAACTTACATTCCAATATGTAAATAAAAAAGACTGAGGTAAACATAGTAATGTGTAATCATTAACAGCCTCTATAGCCTATTACAAGCTGGGCAATCAGGTTATATCATTTTCACATTCCTCTGTCACAGATGCTCATAAGCTTTCTTCTGTCTTAGTACTCTGTCATAAAAACACAATGTACAGTTACGTTTGTCATGCATTAAAATAAAGTTCTGATTTTGTTTAGATATATTTTCTGAGATAAAAGCATTGTCTAACCCCTTCCTCTTTAGTAGTATTGCTGACTTCTCTCAAGATTGAAATAGGTACAGCCAGATCATCTGATCATACAGGTACAGATTGAAAGCAGTTCATTGCAGATATATGTGTATTTCTGATGATTATTTTTGTTTCAACCTATAAAAATCTTCATTTCCACTTTCTGTGTGAACTGCAGTTACTGTTTCACACAGGACATCATCTAAAGCATCAGTGTGAAATGCTTATTGCACAGGCTTACACTTACTCGATGCATATACACACTTACCTAAATTATTTTATCCTGGTCATCCTTATTCACATAAGCAAATCTTTCTGTAATTAGTTCCAGTGAATTGCTGTGTGACTAAGACCTACTTGCAGAAGTAAGAATTTACTGGATTGTGCCCTTAGTTAACATGACAGGTGAGAAAATTGATTTCCTTGTACGGGAAAAGTAGACAGTGTTAAAGTGAATACAGAGAGAATCATTATTCATTCTCTTCACACTACAATTCAAAACCAGTATTTGAAGTTTGGGGAAATTGTCTTAATTAGGATTATTTTAAATGATGGCAATTTAAAGGCAGGCAATTTAATTACCAGGAAGGCAGATCAAAGCAAATGTTTGAAATAGACATTTTTAAGTGACTTATCATGGAAGACAGAATTTAATAAAATTAAGGGGGAAGGCAAGTAAATATGCAGATTGCCCAAGTACTACCCTTCCAGGGGTCTAAGACTCCTTCCCCAGCTTCATGTGCTTGTCTGGAAAACCAATCAAGTCATACTTGTAATAAATAGGTATGCCAGACCTGATCTATGAACATGTGTAGAGAAAGACAGAGAATCACTTCTATCTTCAAAATAAAATGTTAATTTCTAGCTTACTTTTGCAAAAGCAAGGCTGGTCTTTTGACATTTAAGTTGCGTTCCTGTATTTGCAAATAAGGTAAGGTGTCTGAATTACAGTGTTTACAGCTGTGATTGACTGGGATACAAGAAGACACCTTAAAATGGCAGATGTAGTTGGACTTGCAACAGCACAAAGCCACAATGACTCAGGAATTAGGACAGGGGTGGAAATAGTGCCTAGTCCTGCCTACCCTTAGTAAGGTACAAACATGCCAACAGAGGCACAAGAAGGGAAACAGTCCTCGTACCTCTGTGTTTGGGTGCAGAGGGAACTGAATTCGCTCAGTACTTTTCTGTGGGGACCTGTAGCTATTTGCTTATTTGTGTTTTGTTCTCATTTGTTCATGATGTCTAGTAACCTGAGTTAAAAACATATTCCCAGTGTCTCTAAAACTACAAAGTGCAGTGAGTATGAGAAGCAAAACTCACTTCCTAGGCATCTGTCCTTTTTGTAAGAAAATGTCTTTGGTCCATCACAACTGTGATCACTTTTTTTACATTCAATGAATTGAAGGCCACTAAACAAAAGTCACTACATGCTTAAAAGGCAACAGAAAGAATTAGTAAAGTTCTAGAATCTTAAATGGTTAGGGAAAGTCCACTGGGTCTTTCTGACTCTATGCAACACACTACTTTTCAAGCACAGCATTTTTATTGCCTTTTTTTTTCCTTTCCTAAATAAAGGGGTTGCCACTATGCATTATGGAATAGAATATTTGTATTGTTCAGAGAGCACTAGGTTTGAGCATGTCTTGTCTCCTTCTGACACTAGGATATGAAAAGAACTAACATCTAGAAGGTGACTCTGGTATTCATTTGCAGGAGTTTTTTTGTATTCTGAAATAAAGAGCAGGGTTTTTTTCTATTTCAGTTCTCCAAAGTGATGGTTGCAGTCACACAGCTCATCAGAAAGCACCACCACTTCCTTAGTATAAAGGTAAGACACCTTACAGTAGAGCACATTTTGAGGAATAATATTTAAATGTTTTGTAATGATGATGCTCTTAGGTACAGCTCTGAAAGAAGAGAAACTTCTGTCTCTGTGGTCCAAATCAGGCCCGCTCACAGTACTGACCTAGCAGAGGTGACTATTACCATAACACACTGTTATATTTTTATAAGAATATTCTGCCCTCTGAACCTTCCACTGACATCCCGTGGGAGTTGCCCCAGTGTATCTGACAGCTGAATTGGTCCTTGGTGAATTTTTAGCACGTGAAGCTGTGCTCGCAACTTTGGTTAACAATAACATGTTGCTATGGGAGCTCTGTGCATGTAACTCCCTGCTTGCTGCGCCGAAAATTGCGCTGGAAGGCAAATGTAAGTATGTCTGGTATTAGCCTAATTATTAAGTAGAATTAGAAGCTGGGGCTCTATGAATATCAACCAGAGAAGGCGCGTAGCGTGAATAAGGATGCTCACCAGCAGTGGCTGAGGTGCTTCTCCTGCATTCCTTTAAACAGAAATTACATCCATAGCCGAGAGACTAATTATTTGGAAACCTAAGGGAAATGCAGCCTATGTAAGAGAGGGAGTGATCTGCAGTTAAGGATCAGTGAGCCAGCTAATGGCTGGTTAGTCAGGAGGGTACAACTCCAGAATCTTAATAAAATGTGTCTGAAGTCCAACACCTCAGGGAAGAGGCTGAATGCTGCAGAAGATACATGGAGACAGAGGCTCAGTTGTTTTCTACTGCTTAACTACTCCTTTAAAGCAGGTTTTAAATCTGTTCCAAGACTTGTTTTATGAATTTCAAAATACCAGCAGGATAATAAAAAAAATAACTCGCTGTGGCCAAACCAAATGCAGCTTATAAAAGCAAAATATTACCATTTTGTGAAGTGCATAAAACATGTTCAGTACTTACTGTGCAGGTGTATGGTACAATACTCTTGTACAGTAGAGGCCTGGCTGGTTTTCATCATGCCCTCACTAATATAGATCATGACTTATTAAACAAAACAGCATGCAACATTTTAAAACTATGTACATGCTGGCTGTTTAATCCTCACAAGAAAGAACTCAGGTCAAAACCGTTGCTTTATTTTGTGGACAGAGAGAATAAAAAAGAAAAAAGGGAAATACCAAATTGATACTTATGATGTATTACACAAAATAGGTGTTATATTATTTTGCTTGATATAATGCAGACAGCTGTGGAGTAAGTGCTGCAGAGTAATACTGATAAACACAAGAGAACACCTTGCTCCTTTAAATGTCTCCTCTCAAAGGACCAATGGCTGCCATCCTACAAGCCCCACACCCCAGTCTGCATGGGGTGGAGGGCCACAGGATGGATCCCACACACCTCAGAGACCTGAGCAACAGGGAAATTGCAGGAATAGCACAGAGGCAGGCGACAGAACAGCTCCTTGGGGTGCATCTGGTAGCGGACACAGCTCTGTGTTGTGGTGGCCCAGCCACAACAGCCTTCACCACTCCATCCCTTCATGCCACAGCAGGGAGTCCTTTGTCCATTGCCCTCTGAGAGATTCCTGTCCATCATGGAGCTCTTTTATATTTGTGGGAAGAGGCAGATATGTGTTTTGCAGCTCTTTTATATCTCAAACCACAGCACCAGTCACTTCTCTTAAATATATTTGATATTGACTGATTCTTAATAGTTTCCTGAAAAAGGGGAAAGCATTTTTTTTTACTGAGAAAGCTGCTAGTGAGACTGTGACATTGCCCCCAGGGCATTCTGTAGTGTCACCCTTACAGCAGTAGTTCTCAAGGAAAATTAAATGTTTTGCATTAGAACTTGAAGATGACTACAGACACGCTTAGTGTTGTGCTGTTGACAGCAGCCTGCTGCAAATGAAGCTGTCACACAAGTAGTATTTTGCTGCATAATCTCTTCTTCTGCAGGTGTTTGTAATGCATAGTCTAAACTATCTGATTACTCCACTTCCTCCTCCGCTTCTACTACCAGTTGTTCTAGTCACAATAGCTTCTCTTCCAAAAAATATTTGGAAGGGAGCAAAAGTTTTTATACCAATTACACTGGTACAAGAACTCAACTGTTATCAGTAGAGTTACTCCAATTTACAACACTTTAATTACATTTGCTCTCGAGTTGCCTAAAACACCCACAGGAAAGATGTGTCAGGAGGTATTTTTGTAGTTTTCAGCTTCTGAAAACTGAGATACTTTAGTATATTTGTCTTTTTACTGGCAACATATAATATTTAGATAAAATCTTTTTTAAGAGTTAGGGACACTTCAGAATAAATTAGTGTATATATATAACGAGGGGGTAGGTGAACACACAAGTAGTGCAGAGCCACTGCATGACTTCTGCTCCATTGAGAAGTGTTAAGTGTCCTGTTTGGAAGATTTAACAGTGGTAAGTTTTAATACAGGAATTCCTTGCACCTGCAAGGAGTTGAAGCAGTACAGCTTCTACCAGCCCTATAAGAATTTCAATAAAAATGTCTGGAATGTCCCATACAACCAGTAACAGAAACAGATATCAAATACAGTATAGGACCTTTAAGCAAAAGTTTATCTTTACTTCTGCATTCTTTGGCCTTCAATAAACTGTGTCTTTTTCATATTTGTAAACTCACATTGGTAGAGATGGACATAAATTCAAAACAATACTTTGGCATACTTCCCAAAAAATGAGTTCATATGATGAGAAATGGATTCTTAACAGAAATTGCATGTTTGTAATTGGTTTTGACCTGTTTTCATTTCCATGTTATTTGTAATTTCGTAACAATGAAGTCTGCAAGAAACACTCATTGAATGTTTATGGTGAGACCCTTCCAAAATGCAGGCAGTGTGTTTGGTATTTGAAAACATGGCCACAGCTCATGAAGCCTCAGAGTGGAAAGGAAATCTGGAGTGAGTTTCCAAGAGTGGAAAGTGGAGATCCACACACAGAATTGGGTGTTGGTTTGCACAGCTGCAGTGGGGTTTCACATGTCTGAGAACTGGAGTGACAAGCCAAAAATTTGAGCTTTTCTGCATTGCCAGGCTGGTGAAGGATATTGGCATCCATTATTTTGGTAATGCTGTGGTGTATTCAGTATTTAGACATGATCACAGAATCATATAATCATAGAATGCCAGGTTGGAAGAGACCTCAAGGATCATCTGGTTCAGCCTTTCTAGGTAAGACTATCATTTATATGAGATGGCTCAGCACCTGTCTAGCTGAGCCTTAAAACTGTCCAACATGGGGCAACCTACCAGTTCCTTGGGAGACTATTCCAGTGTTTGACCATCCTCATGAAAAATTTACCTCTTGGGTCCAATTAAAATCTCTCCAGGAACAATTTGTGCCCATTTTTCTTTCCATGTAATTCCTTGTAAATAGGGAGTCTCCATCTTCTTGGTAGCCACCCTTTAAATACTGGAACACGGTAGCAAGGTCTCCCTGAAACCTTTTCTTCTCAAGGCTGAACAAACCCAGTTTTCTCAGCCTCTCTTGATATGGCAGGTCCTCCAGTCCTCTGATCATCCTTGTGTCCCTTCTCTGGACCCTCTCCAGCCTGTCTGCATCCTTTTTATAGAGCAGAGACCAAAACTGAACGCAATACTCCAGGTGTGGTCTGACAAGCGCCAAGTAGAGCAGGATGATTATGTAAGAGATCCTGCTTTCCTATTTGCAATCAAATTCGAAATCAAAGGGCAGATTCCTTGCTCTCAGCCACCTCTAAATGCACTTTGTGCACCTCTTCTGGGCTGTGCTAGCTAGTGCTTGAGTGAAGAAGATGACAGCATGGAACAAGTCTACTCAAGTAACTACGCCCAAAAGTGTCTTTACCGAAAATGCTTCAAATTCCTGAATGGACTAATGCTTCTGGTTTGACTTGTGACTCTGTGTCAGGTGCCTGAGGGCACCTTCATGCCATACTGTCCCCAGCAGACTTCCCAGGGACCTCTATGAACACAACCGTCACTCAGGGTGCTAGCCCCTGTTTTAGCTCAGCCATGCCCCATCCCAGCCCCATCTCTGTACTGTCTCTGGCCAGAGCTGTGCCCAATGGCATGGGGAGCTTGCGTCCTGGGCTCACTGCTTCCCAAAAGTGTCAGGGACTTTCAATGCCCGTGGGATGGCACCCACTAGAGTCCACAGCCAGCCCTAGGGTCTCTGCAGCACCCCACTCCCCAGCCCCTTCAGGGGACAGCCCTGCTCCTGCTGCACCCCACAAAACACCTTTTTTGCAGCAACTATAAATAAGGAGTGGGAATAGCAAGCATCAGTCTCACCCAAACATAACCAATCCGAAGGAACTGTGGTTTCCCCTGCAGACTGGGCACTGTGCTTTTGAATTGGGAGTCTGGGGGGGGAAAAATTAAATTTCTCCTTCTCACCATTGTGATTTTGTTCACAGAGGTGACTATGTAGATGATTTCTATGTGTCCAACTTGTTTTCTACCATGTGGAACTGCAGATCCTTTTGATGTCCACTTTTTGGTTTTGCCCTGTTCTTCAAACTTCATCTGTTGGTGTTTCATTATCTCCGAAACCACAGTGCTCATAACCTAGGCACTAAACCCTCACAAGGGCCCAAGTGTGCATCCCTTATACCTTCAGCTCCTAAGTCCTAAACTTTGCATGGATTCTGATGGCTTTGAGGGCTTCTATCTGAGAAGTTGACTGAGATCAATTTGACATTTTGTAAATAATGTTCACTATACCCTTCTCTAAACATGGATGTTTTATTTCCTCAGCTCTTCTTAGTTGTATTACTTAAGGAATAGTATTGCATCTTCAGTCTTCATTAAATGTTGTTTGTAATCCACACTTCTAGCCTGCAGTGGACAAGAAAACACTTTTCCAAAGACCAAACATCAATAATGAGTTATTACAAATGATGTAGCAGAACCACAGCTCACATTATTGTCATCATTTAGTCTATACAACTTCCTGGCCTATTGCATGCAAAAATCTGCTTTCTTGCAGAAAGGCAATTTTTATTGGAGTGTTGATCAAGACAATGCAGCAATCTTTGAGCCTCAAGACAGTGAAAATTGCTTTTTCTTTTACTTATAAGGATTGCAAGCTGTTTTTCTCCTGTCCTATGGACAAAAGGGCTGGCAATTGAGAGGATAATATTTAACAGGATAGTTCTTCACTGGAAAGTATCTGTGAGTGATCCAGGGGACATCAGTTGAGATTTGGCTGACCTGCCAAGGTTGAATATTGTACTGTGTGCATAAGACTGAATTGTTGTTTTTCATCCTCATTGAGAAAGAGCAGCCTGCCATGGATCTCACCTGCATGGGTAATGGCTATGTCTCCTGAGGACCACCTGGTGGGATGCAGGGCTGGGGGATAGTGCAGTTATTGCAGAAAATTACAGCATATTATAATTTTTTCCAATACCCTTACTACTTTTCAGAGCTTGCACAAACCTCTCAATTTATTTAAAAACTAGCTGAGGGTCAAAGTTTGTTTTCAGAGTATTGCCGTTTTTTAGGATGCTATGGCAATAAGGTGTTTTTTCCATAAAAGATGCTTACACTGTGTTTATCTTAGTACTTATCACGATTTGATCTCCTAATAGCTTTTGCAAACTTTCTCACCATTAGGGATAAAGTAGTTTCCTGTTGATGACAGAGTATTGTATTGCTGGTTTTATGTTTCTGCCTCCACCTCTTTTTCTGGAACAGATATTCAGAGATATACCACTCTCTTGCAGCTGATAAATCTGTTCATTTCTATTTCAGACATTTTTCTTTTTTCCACAGGTGGATATTCTTTGCCTTTTGTGACACATTGTCATTACAGGAAGAGATACTAAACTTGACATATTTTGAAATATGTCCTAAACATAAATATTCGGTTGCCTTTCAGTATATGCCTGGCTAAGTTCTGAAAACAACAGCTACTGACCCTTTAGACTTAAAACTAGTGGGCTTTTCAACATTTCTGGAATTAATTTTGTTTAGGTCTATCCATCTTTAAGAGGAAGATAGGGAATTTATCTGTATTTAGGTTGGGCATTAGGAGAAGTTAATTCCTGTGAGGGTGATGAGATGCTGGAACAGGTTGCCCGGGGAGGTTGTGGAACCTTCCTCCCTGGAGGTGTTCAAGGCCAGGTTGGATGAGGCCTTGAGCAGCCTTATCTAGTGGGAGGTGTCCCTGCCTGTGCAGGGGGACTGGAACTAGATGATCTTTAAAGTTCCTTCCAACCCTAACCATTCTATGATTCTATGATTACTTAAAAACAAACAAACAAACAAACAAACAAAAAAAGCCAACCCAACAAACAACCAAAAAAACCCAGAAAGAATAACCTTTCCAAATTCCAGAATTAATATTTTATTTTAATGTGTTATGGTTGTATTTCCCCCCTTCCATATATGTCTATGATGAGGATTTTTTTTCTAGTTACAATCTACTGCTTACCCTTACTCAGATGTTAATGCACCAAGTTCTAAGCTGAGTATGTTCTGTATTTAACACCATGTTAAATTAAAGAAGGCAAGTTTGCTGAGTTTGATAAACTCTCAGTATAGAGGCTAAATACACTCTCTTGCCTCTGCTTCCTCAAGTATATGTTGGCTTCCGCTTGTCAGATATGCTATATAATATGACAAAACTGCAATTATTTGCTGTACCATTGCACTGGGGATAAAAATGGCACAGATATGTGATTACAGTAAAAAATTGTTCTTCATCTGGATCCCCATGCAAGGCACACTCAGGATGACTGGAGGCTGCCTTCTGCAGAGGTTCACCAGAGCACTTCACTGATCTGGGATGATAACTTCAGCCTATAGCTTGGCTATGGTTTAGCTCCTATCCAGTTGAAGAAGCTACCATAAGCTGCTTTCTGTTCCCCTGCAGAGGCAATGACTGCCTGAAGTAGCACCCAAACGGCAACATCATATTTAATGGGTAAGCACAGGGCATAGATGTCACACCAAGGCTTGCAGCCTCTTGCCCAAGGCAGGCTCCTGATTTAAAATGTCTCCAAACATGTACTCCAAACATACCTATGTACACTACAACTACATGAGTACCCGGGTGAGGTTCAGAAGAGCACTTCAGCATGGGATTTGGATATGATTAATATGCCTTAATCTAAATAGTCACGTAAAAAACCCTAACTGTAAAACATACTGTATGCTTCTCCTGATGTCACCAATGTGTTAGATGACCCTGAAACTTGCTTATTGCATACAAGAGCCTGTAGTGCCACACAAAAATACAGTCAAAGTGGTGAGACACTAGGCTATAGGCTGCCCTTTGCCTCAAAAGATCCAGTCTCAGCTCCTTAACCACCAGCTTGCAGGCACTAGGGATTTACTGATTTCTGCGCCGGCTTCCCAGGATTATTTATGTATTTGGCTAGGTGTCTTCCCTCTTCTGGCTCACTGCCCTACCCCCTACGCTTTTATTTGCTGTTTCTTCTTGCCTGCCTTCCTTCTGGCCTCATAACTCTTGCATTCCTGCCTCTGCCACAAGCCAGGGGTAGAGGATGTGGCCCCCACTTAGCCTCTCTCCACTTACAGGGCTCACCAGGACAGTTGTGCTGTATCCCTTGAACAGCTCTCAGCCCACCTCACTTAAAATTTCTGCCTTCTCACTCAGTCTGTCTTTGAAAACAAATTCAAACTCTTAATTCAGAGGAAATCAGGCTGCCGAAGCCCCACTGAGGGCTAAAGCACAGCATTTCTAACCCAGCTATGGGGACCAATATTAGGGGGCTTCTGACTGCAAGTGTTTAATTTTAAGCATTTCACTCCTTCTTTTTATTTTATTTTCTTCTTCCCAAGCACCCTTATACGACCAGGCACCTAAATTTGTCTGTGAAATGTACTCAGGAAGCCATAAGACACCTTTCTGTATCACGCCAGAGTTGTCAGAACCATGTTACATTCAGAAACACAGTAACCAACTCACCTTGCTGCCACTGCCAACGCTGCAGTTCCAAACCCATTGCCAGGTAAAATGTGGTAACCATAAAATATTCAGCACTGAGTGCTACATGATCCCCGAGGGCACTGGTTCTTGGAAGGAGAGGAGCTCCTGCCTCTTTAGAAGATTGCCCAGGGGGTGGATTTTCTTTAATAGCCTCCTTTTTGTGTGTGTGTCCTTACTACACAGTAGACTTTATAGATGCAATGTAAGGGTTTCATCATTTTTAAGGTACCATGAAAACATTGGTAAAATTTGTGAGGGAGATCAGTTGATCTCTCTCTCAGTAGCATATTCCAAGCAGCATTGTGTTTCTTCTATTATTTTGTAAATTATTTTATTAAATTAACTTTTCTTTAAAACCTGCTATGTATAGAGATGTGCACTTTTCCTATATAGGCTACCCTGCTTTTGCTTCACATAAGTAATCTTGCCTTTTCTTGTATCCTTCTCTGATTGTTGAGAAGGGGAAAAGCAATTAAAAAATAAAACATACAGTCAATTAAGAAATGTAATTTTGTTCAGGTGTAAACAGAGTTGAAGGAGAGACAGATGCCTCTTTCTCAGTCCTTACAGGTAATGGAGTTGATATCTGGGAAAATATATCCAAATGCCATGATGTTCCACAGCCTGCAGTTTCTCTTCTAATTGATGTGGGAAAACCATTAGATGGTACATGGAAGTTCTGAATTATGTTACTAGAAATAATGAAAAACTGCAGTTAAATAATAACCTAGTACTGCAGCTGTGGAGTGGGCAAATATAAAAATCCATACTGGAAAGCTGTACTGGCTTCTTTTTTTTCAAGACAATGAGTCTTAGCAAAAGACAGTATAGAAGACAGAAAATTCTTTTTCATCTAAGAGTTGGTTAGAGCAACCAGTTTCCTGGGCAAATGTGCCTAGAGATGACCTGATACAAGTTTGTCCAGTAATGTCAACTTTTGTGATGTGTTTGCAAAAAGTAGTCCTAACCATAGCTTTTCACTTAGTTGTAAATCAGCAGTTCAGGCTGTTTCTTCAGAGAGAGGAAGATTTTTACCACCACATCCTAGTATCTACCTCTCATGTTGCTACTCATGATAACAGTCAGGTGATTTCTGTCATGGAAAAAAATGCTCTTCACCCTCTCCAATTTTATCAACTTCTCTGCTTCTCACTCCTGCTGCCATTGCTGCTCTCAGTCAGAACTTTCTCAGTCACATCAGGAGTCTGGATTTAGTCTTGGTTTAAGGTGCGAAAACATGGAGGAATTTTAATTTCCAGACTCGCCTCAAAACAAAGTTCACCTTAGTTTTGCTTTTACCCACAACCATATTGAAATGCATATGTTGAAATGTTGCAGCAAGTTTGTAGCTGTCCTTGATGCTATGTCTTTTGAGATGGATGTAGATTGTGCAAATCTCGTTGCAATAATTCTTGAAGTTGCCTGACTTTTGAATGCTCAGTCTTTTGACCTTTATGATGTATTTATGTTTTCAACATATTTATCTAAACTTTTAAGGAAATGGCATCTCAGATTATGTGTGGATGGACAAAAAAAAAAAAAAAAAAAAAAAAAAAAAAGGGAAAGAAATCTGGAACCAATAAACTTGTGGAGCTTGTAAATTCCTTCTTTCCAAGTTATTCATTCTAAAGAGGGTATGAGCTCTGCTTCTTAGAAACAAAAATGCAGACAGAGGAATGGGACACTTAATGAGCATAATATATCTAGAGGCTTCAGACTGAGGATAACTTATGCTAAGTATCTGCCTTCCCAGTCAAATCTCTTAAATTTCTTTCCCAAACTGCAAAGTTCCTAAAACAAAACAGACAAAATTACTGAAAAATCAATCAAAATCTGATTGGAGGACACTGACTTTCAATGTGAATTATATCCTTTGCTGTGACTCTTTCATCATTTGGGAGGTTTAGTCTATGTAGTCTATGTGGAAAAGTTTTCTTTTTCTTATTTTTTTCTTTTTTTTAGCCATCACCACTTCAAAAGTGAATGAAAGAACATTGTCAAAAAAAAAGGCTTAGGAAAATCATTTAAGGACAAAAACCACAGAGAGGAAATTTGAAGCCACATAATATTTTTTTAAGAAAATTGATCACATGAAAACAGGAAAGAAGATGATTAAATTGAGAATATTTGGCAACCTTAAGTATAATAGACACCAGTCATCATTTGCTGCTGTGTTTGCTATATAAACTGTGTATGAACAAGTTAACTACACTCAGTATGTCAGATTTCAGGTGTGAGCCAGGTTATGTGTGTATTGCCTTAGGGTTCACAGCAATGTGTGTTTTATCATCAATGTTCCCAAAAGCCTGTGAAGTAGAGAGACTATGGGATTGAGACTGCAGATCTTAAAACTGAAATGCATCAATAAAGCAGGGTAAGCTGCTCTGCTGTTCATGCATCCCATCTCCTGTGGCAAGCATCATACAGCCCTGCTTCACATTGAGGTCTCTTGTTCAACCCAAAAGCAGTAGAGTCAGAAGACCTCACTGCAGCAAATCAGGGGGATTATATAACTTGTCAGTTCTATCAAGGCTGTTAATTTCATATTGTTCTGCACAAATTGGGCATCTGGATTGTCTGTAGTGCTTACCTCTTAAAGTACAGTAAGGAAGGCAATCTGTGTGCCTTACTCTGCTGCTTCCAGTCACTGTTCGTATCCCAGAGTGCAGCTATAGCTGGTTCTGTAGGAGGGTAGCATGTCATAGTTTTAAAATCAACTTACATAAATTAAAAAAGATTCTGTTTAGCTCAGAGACAGTCAAATTTAAAATACTAGAAAGTAAATAATTGAAATCCTTCTAAATGTTGGAAGACAAAAAATGTTCTATAAGATTTCCAAAACATTGATACCTTTGATGTTAACCACATCTTTGCAAGAGGGAGATTTAACCCAACTCCATGGGTCCAGTGGCTTCACAGGGATTATCTGCTACCATCAGAGGAGAAGGGCTGTATTATTTCACTACAGGCAGTCTCCAGTGTTTAAGTTACTGATCACCCATGTTCCTGAGAAATGACTGAGTGTCCCTCCAGTATGAGTGGTTTTGGATTTCCATGGAGAAACCCCTGGAGCGAAACAGGCTCGTGGCACAGCATGCTTGGGGACACTGACTCTGTCTCCAAAACCTCACAATTTTTCCATCAGCAGCCACAGCACAGTACTTTCCACAGGATTAGTGCAGTGAGATGCTGCCAGATGAATATGGCTCATTATATCCTGCTAGTTAGTGAACACTCAGACTAGGGCGCCCAAGAGGTCCCCAGGGAGCAAATGGGGAAAGAGAGGAGAGGAGAGGAGAGAAGAGGAGAGGAGATGCAGAGCAACAAAAAGCATCAAGCCATTTGTGTGGAAGGGCCAAGCCCATGCCTGTTACTGCTTCAGATCTCTCCAGCCTATGCTCGGCACAGCACTGAAGGGCTCCAAGCAAAGAGGGCTGGGAGTCAGCCACCCCGGTGCACTTCCTCCCCAGGACAGCTCTTCATTTCAGCCCACAAGGAAAGCAAGTGCACTTTTGGATCATGTAGACCAGTTTAGTAATGAGAAAATTCTGTCCCTAGTGAGAATAATGCAGGAGGATACATTGAATGTGATAATGAATTACCAAATCTGTTGTCATAACCTCTGCGTTCCATTATATGTTCCTGTCAGACCAAACCAGCCTAAACTCTCAGACCAACCCAGTCCCCATGTGCAGAGTGCAGACCACAGTGCTACATTTGTGGACATCTGCTTTTCTCTGAAACCACTTTGCCTGTCCCTTTGTAACTCCTCAAAAAACAGCCTGGTTCTAACCATCAATTGTAAGGAGAAGTATGAGCACAAACTGTTCTCATTACCCATCACCAGTTTTCCACAATTGGACTTTAATTCTCGAATTGTATGTTGGCAGTTGCAGTCAATAATGACTACAGAATTTTCTATTACATTAACTGTAGCAAAATGAAATCTAATACCTCTGAAAATACAGAAAATGTCCTGAGTGTTACAAAAATCAAACAAATATTTTTGAATAGAGCTCAGCAGCTGTCCTCTAATTTCTTTCAATTTCAGTATATCAGAACAATCTTGAGTGGCAAGTCAATTTATTTGCATGCTGGAAAATTCATGTTCTACTTGTGTGTTTATATGATAACAGCTTCAAGCATATGCTTTTTATTTTTCCCAAATAGACAGGGTTTTTTGGTGTTTTTTGGTTTGTTTTTTTCCTGGATGCACATAAGTTTTCTACTCATATGCTACAATTAACACACATATTTCCTTATTCATAGTTCTGTCAGTGTGATTCTACTGTTCTTGGAAGATCTTGAATTGACAGTCCTGCAAGATACTCCAACTTGCCCTGCTACTTTCCTTAATCCTGACCCTATGAAACCACCTCTAGAGGAGGAAAAGCTGGTCACTCTTCATCTCCAGCTGCTACCTGGCTTCTTCACTAAAGGCTGCCCACAGACGTAGCAAGCAGGATCACTTTTCATGGTAGTTAGTTTGGTCTGGGAACCCTCTTGCAGGAACTGGTTGAAGATTCTGTTTATTTACTAATCTGTTAATTCTATGGGTACAGAAGCTTAAAATCCAGTTTTCTTTTCATACTAGGAATAAAGATATGTCCCAAAGGAAAATGTTGCACAGAGCTGAATTGGTCATAAATTCAGTATTTTATATATATTCTGAAAGTGCTCAAATGTAATAGTTTTATAGAAACTTTCAATTTCATTAAGATATATCAAGAAAAGAAAAGAAAAGAAAAGAAAAGAAAAGAAAAGAAAAGAAAAGAAAAGAAAAGAAAAGAAAAGAAAAGAAAAGAAAAGAAAAGAAAAGAAAAGAAAAGAAAAGAGAAAAGAAAAGAAAAGGAAAGAAGAAAAAAAGAAAAGGTGATTGTCTATTTCTCTGCTAAACACCAGCTTCCTTTCACAATGATCACAATCAAGCATTCAATCACACTAGATTTAAAACCATTGTTTTGGGGTTGTGGGTTTTTTTGGTAGAAAGAAAACTACCTCACAGACATGAGTGAAACCAAACTGTAACTTGGGGGTAGAATTTGATGGGGTGAGTCTTCATAAAATTTAACCTTAAGAAGATGCAGAAATACCTTATGGAAATAAATGGCAATTGAGTGTTCTGTTCTTTACTAGGTCTATGCTCGTGAGATACAAAGTGTGGCCCTGGCCTTGGCAGCAGTTCAAATCAGCTGAAATAAACCTGAAGGCTTCATTTTGTCCAACGTGCCCAGGGGACAACTCTAATCTGAATGGAGGCTGCATATAAAGCATGTAGGCATGCAGGGACAAAAGGTGCCTATGGGCAGCAAAGGGCAAGAAATTAGGATGGGTCTGCTGAGCAAACATCAAAGACTCCCAAATAACCAACAGAAAATAAAATATTCTCAAGCAAATGGAATATGCCCATAACACTACTAAGATTACTTGGAAACTAGTCTTTGAAAACAGTTCTGCCAGGGTGTTTCTATTTGTCTTTCTCATTCTGGAGTATTGAATGAAAAAGGTCTGTTTGCTCTTAAAGTTCATCCTTTCTTGCTACTTCTTCCTTGCTGCAGCCTCTTGACACCTCAATTACCTCTTCAGCAGCTCCTGATAGTACCACAGATGTTGGTGCTGCCCATCTGGATATTTCTAATGCACCCCACCATGAGACTTGCTTAGCAAAATACATGCAGGTACAGAGGATAAAAGCTATTTATCCATAAAGGGACTGTGCAAGGTCTAGGAATTACTTAAAATGAACTTAAAGTGCATGAAAGCAAGAAGTAATGCATTTAAGGATTATTATTTGAGGGTATTAAAGGAACATGTTTTAGAGACAAAAATCCCTACATGGTTTTCATTGTTTCATCTCCTGCAGAAATTAAGATGAAAGATTATACCAAATAATTTCAGTCCTCGAGCCTGTAACTTGGGCTAAACCCAGGATGTCTGCTGTTTCATTTTCTCACATAGCATTTGCTTTTCTTTAGTAATGGCAAAACTGATAGGATCTTTACATATGCCATCATTACTTAATGTAATTGGTTGTGGGTTTTGGTATGTCAGCATCGTTCTGGCTTAGGTGATGGTATCTCTAGTGGACTGCTCGTGGGAGCTGATCATTTTGGCTGCACAAGGAACCACCCCAACAGCTGATTTAGTTGCTTATATCCGGCATAAGTGGTGGGATGAATGAATTTTGCAGGAGGCTAAAGCTCCTTTAACAGCTGTAGCAGAAGGGAAGTTGCCAAAATCTCAGGCTACAGCCTGTGCTTCCAGGCTAAGGTATAGCGACTTTCTGGAAGCACAGTGGGACAATAAAAGATGTGCTAAATATACAAGTTTGTGGAAGGCAAATAAAATAGATGAGTTTTCTTTTGGCTGGTAGTGGTGGTTGGTTGGTTGGTTTTGCTTGGGAAGCAAGAATCTGGCCCTGAAGCTCTTTCTTTGCGCCTTCACCTCATCTTCTTCCACTTCTGCTCATTACTCCCTTCACTGGAAAGAAAACGTTGCCCCTGGATAGGCACAGAAAATATTAATATTTTTTTTTCTGTGTAACTGTTCCAAAACCAGTGTACCATTACATTTTACAGTACCCTTTTGAGCAGTTGAGCTTTTTAAAAAAAAAAAAAACTCTGCTTGTGTTTTCAGCAGGTGTGGGTTTCCGTGAGTGTTTTAGGGCGTGTGAGGCGAGTAGGGCCAGCAAGCAGGAGCCAGCACGGCTGGCTGGGCTGGGCAGGGCCTCTGTGGAGCTCACAGCGGGTGAATTCGCAGTCCGTGTGGGTTGCTCCCCGCCTGGGTGCCCTTGGAAAATCTTGAAAACGTCAGCCGTGGAAGCCAAAATTAAAGGGCATTAATGCAGAAGGGCCCGTCAACGTTACCTCGTCTCCCAAAAAAACACAACTACGGGAACAGAGACAATTTCTTCCTTCCTCTCGCTGATTTATCATGTTATAAACCTTTTGGTTTCCGTGGTCCTAGGCTCCAGACACCTGACTGTGCCTGGGCAGCGGGGCTGAGTCCCCAGCATCCCATGCCAGGCAGGCCCTGTGGCTGCCCGCTCCGCGCTGCTTCTTAGTGCAGTGTTTGCAAGCAATGCCCCTCACCCTCCATCTCCACGAGGCGAGAGGGCACGGCGCCCACACCAGCAGAGTCCCGCCGGGACCTCCCTGAGGTTTCTTGCCCGCTCCTTCTTCCGACGGCGCGTGTGAGACTCCTTCCCTGGGGAGACGGCGGGAGCCAGGCACCTCGAGGTGCCTGGTCCAAACTCCCGGCAGTTTGGACACTGAGGCAGGGGCCCCTGCAAGATACTAGGAACCGAGAGGGAGCCATAGCTCTTCTTGCACATGTCCACCCGGCTGCAAGAACTGGAGGGGGACGAGCAGCCGGGATGAACCAGGGGAGGTTACCCGGGGGCTCCGGAGCCCAACAGGCACATTTCACAAAGTGATGGCACAAGTGTGCGTGTGCCTCGCGTGTTCCTCCAGAGAACTGGCGCTGGGGCAGCCCCCGGGGATCTCGTCCCTCCGTGCCGGGGTCGCCCCCGGCCGTGGGGACAGCCTCCTCGAAAGCCCGAGAGCAAAGTACGTTCCCAGCCCGGCAGATGTTTAAAGGCCGTCAAGACTGGGTGTTTGCCGAAATCAGAGATGCCGAGCACTGAGAAAGGCCACCCGAAATGCCCCAGTGCCCCCGAGCGGGCTCGACTCCCACTCGGTGGCAACGCGGGTGGGAGTCCTGGGTCTCGTCCGGCAGCGAAATTCGGAGCGGCAAATTGTACTGCTGAGGTGGGGACGGGGGGACCTCGCAGTCCCCACCGGGGGAGAAGCAGGGCATGGGACGGGCGACAGCGCCGGAGAGGCTCCGCGCCCCTCGACGAGAAGTCTTTGCGCTCCCATATCTGCGGGGCTGCGTGTAGCCCTGGAAGTGCCAGGACGCACATCCCCTTCGTAACCTGCCGAGGGGAGCCGCTTCCAGTGCTTCCCCGTGAGGAGACAAACCGGTTAAAAAAATGAAATAATTAAGCTCCTTGTCGCGTTGCAAAATTGCATTAATCGGGTTTCGGGGCAAGAGCCATCCCCTGGCTTTTACCACAGGAGCGGAGACCCCTCAGGAAGAGCGGGAGCAGCCCGAGGGACATGTCAGTCAAATCTCCTTCGGATGCTAGAGCACCACTTGAACCCGCGTTCCCCTTGCCTCAATGAATCGCCGGTGCTTTTAATTAAACACAGCTACCCTTTCTTGTTAAAACTGTCCCAAGAAGAGTTAGGTGCCCACTTCTCGGGAGGCAGCAGGGTGTTGGCCGCTGTTCCTGAGCACCAGACTCTGCGACCGGAGAGGACAATAGCTGAGCGCATCCCCACCGGACCTGTACGCTCGAAGCACCTTGGCAAGGAGAGACGTGAGGGTGTCGCGGTGATCTGCTACAAACCCATCAAAGGAAAGGCATTTGCCGGGTGAAACTGGGGGGCAGGATCCGGCCCTGTCCTGGGGTTCGACAACCCGTCTGCTGCAGACACCTCAAATTCCTCTGGCCGCTGCTGTGCAGAAAGCGTGGAGGGGGGTGCAGGGTCCGACCCCCGACAGGGTGCGCAGGGAAGACGGTCACTGCGCGTCTGGGACAGACGGTTCTGGGGCCAAGCAGGCTGCTGTGCTTCAGGGGTCCCGGGCATCTAGGGCGTATGTCCCGTCGGGGGTGGCAGCGGCATTGCCCTCTGGGCCCGGGGCCGCAGGCGGAGGGGCCCCGGGCAGTCCCCGGCGGGGCTCCGCGGGACACCCTGCCGGGGCAACCGCGGTAGCGAGGGCTTCCGGGCGTCTCCGGCAGCCTCCAGGCGCGGAGTGGGCCCTCCGCGGATTTCTCTGCCTTTGCCAAGTCCTGGGCTTTTATTTAAGAACTGAAAACGAGAACCTCGGCTCCTTTTCTTTTTTTTTTTCTTTTTTTTTTTTTTGGGGGGGTGGGGGAGGTAGGAAGAGGAGGAGGAGGGGAAGAACGGCAGCTCTCCATCTTGGTGAGAGTAGTTTACCCAAATCGAGGAAACCCCCGCTCCCCGGTGCTGCGCGACTCAGCGCTGCGGCCCCCGCGGTGCGCAGAGTTACGCGGACAGCAGGCGGGAAAGGAGCGGGCAGCGGGTGCGTAGGTCGGGCAGCGCTCGGGCAGGTGCGGGCAGGCAGCGGGTGGCGGGGCGCTGGGTGGTACCCGCCGGCACGGGAGAGCTCCCCGGCGAGGAACCCTGCCCGCTCTCGCCTGCGTTTTTGGGCACACGTCGGGCCCCGCCGGCAGACGGTCAGAGAGTCCTTGGCGGGGGGGGATAAGCCCAGGGGACGTGCGGTGGCCCCGCCTGGCAGGCGCTGGTCCTGCTCCCCCATCGCCGCGCAACCGCAGCCCCGGAGCGCGCTGCGGCTTCGGAGCAGCGTAGCTGGGGGATAATTTGGAGGCACGAGAGGAGGTGTTATTTGATCTGCTTCCCAAAGCTAATGACTCTTCACTTGGGTTTTGGCGGGGGGGGGTTATTTCTTTATTTTTTTTTTTCTTTTCTAATATTTTTTCTTTTTTTTCCTGTATGCGTACCAGAAAAAAATAAATGAGGGCAGGTATGTCCCGCTCCCCCTGCCTGACCCATTCCCCCGATGATGTAGGGAAACTCCAAAGGGTGGAGGCAAATGATGGGGAACACGAGCTCAACAGGGTACCCTACCCAAGAGCAAAAAAAGGTCAGGGGATGGAAGAAAAAGGGCTTGCAACAAAGTCCCCCCTCTCAAATCCAAGTGGGGTCACTGGAGGAGTAGACAGCAGGTTACCGGGAGGAGGGGAGATTAAATGTCGCTTGACCCTACTCAAAATTAAAAACCATCCCAGTGCATGTGCCGCTGAGCAGCAAGGAGGCTTTTAAAACCACAGTTCTCTGGGTAGAAACGACTCTGGGGAACTCTTGCTCCCGCATTAAGCCCTCTGCCTTCCCTCTCCGCACCCCGAAACATGGTGGGGAGCACGAAATCTGCCTGGTCCTGCCGGGCACCTCCACGGAGCAGGCCTGCAGGTTTTCCTGTAATTCCGGGATTCCCTGTTGTAAGCTCTTAAACAAAATATTGAAACCATTTTCCTTGTAGTGCCTGTTCTAGCCTTGTAGCTCCGACACTAAACAAATAGGAAAAGTGTGTTAAAGCCGAGCTACGGTTACAGCATCTTGGCCTGACATTCCCACATATAATTAAAACCATAGCCACAATAATACATACATAAATAACAGCAAACAGAAGGTTTCGTTCCTGTCCCAGTCGAAATCAACTGTTTTGGCTCTGTCACTGTATTATTTTATTGGAGCCGTCTACACCGTTCCATCCTTATTTTATTTTATTTATTAGGAGGGACAGCAGGGGAAGAAATCATGCATTTGTTTTTCTTTTAAGTCCATGCTTAGTTTTAATTTTCCTGCATTTCAGAATAAACACGTTGGCTAGATCATGTTTGATCTTTGCAAGAAGGAAGTCTATATTGTAGAGGAATGTGCAGCAGTTTGGTATGAAAATGGGGTTGTGACTCACAGCTGCAGGCAGAAAAAAAAAAGGTGTTGTGGTGTCAGTCAGAGGTGTTCAGTCTAATAACTCAAGCTGTAAACTGTATCCTCTAAAATTACTTGCGTAGTAAATCACTCAGAGGTTAAAAAATAGACTGGAGAGTGTAAGGGAGGGGGGAAAAAAATCTTTTAGAAGTTCTCTTCATGAAAATTATTTGTAATGACGGGAATCAGGAGTTTAATATCTCCCTAATTTTCTTAAATGTCAGTCTGATATAGTTAATTGCCGCTATATAGTCAACAGTGCTTACTATAGGTCTTCCGCAAAGCAGCAGAAACTTGAACTGCGTGTTCGGGGACAGCTATTTCATTGACTGCTTTATCCGATCTAAAGCTAATTTTGACCATCTCGAAGGGAAAAAAAAAAAAAAAAATTCCAAGAGGCAGCCGGGGCAGGGACAGGTCCTTAGCCATCTACCATCTCAGTGAAAACCCTCCGAAAAGAGCGTCCTCCGGCTGCATGACCGGGCTGCTCTGCACAGGCGAGAGGAAAGCGCCTCTGCAATGCCTCTCTCCTCGAGACAACGGCATTTTTCAGTCTCTCCTTGCTAACCGTAGGTGTTTCTAGTCTAGGAACAGTTGGGAAACTGGGGAGGCTTTGAACAGGGAGCTCTCTTCCAGCTTAACTGCGGGTTATGCCAAGCGATTCGGCAGAGGAAAAGAAAAATAAAAAATAGTAATAAAACCCCAAAACCACAAACAACCCCTCCAACAACTCCCGTGTCATCTGCAGCGTTAAGCGGCAAAGGAATGGAGTGAGTAAAGAAGCAGAAATCCGAAAGGAGGATCCCAGGTCGAGATATTGCATTTCAGACGAGCATTCCCCGTTTTCAGCAGCTTCGGGTCCGGCGTTTGCCTTCCCTGCTCCGTCTCATGGAAACGAGATGCGGGAGGTGGCTTTCGGGGCGTTGCGCCTTGGCTGCTGGGGAAAGTAACTTGGTGGAAAGATTTCCAAGGGGAGGCAGATTCAGTGATTGGAAAAAAATAAACCAACAAAACAAGATAAAAATTGTCCAAAGCAAACCAAACCAAAATCAAATAAATCTGGGAAGAATAGCTCTAGAGAGGTCAGCAAATGTGGACGGTGGAAATAAGAACTCAACAATTAAAATCTGGAAGCCACGTTCATTAGTATTCAGGACATAGGATCTAGCTTTTATGTTTATCTTTCTCCACGGATCAATATTGTAGCAGCATGTGCCGGCAACGAGGAGAAATCTGGCCACTGCATGTGGCTGACCTTTCCCTCTCTCCCTACAGGTCAGATCGTCTTCATCAAAACAGGTCAGATCGTCTTCATAACTATCATCACCTAATGCTGCCACAGCCACGCTCTCATTAAAACCGGGATTTAATCTAGGGGCTGTGACTAAGAATCAAAGGAGAATGGCTGTTTGCCCACACAGAGGAATTAGTGCTTTAGGAAGAAGAAGGGGGGGGGGGGGGGAAAGTTGGAAGGAAATTTGCTCTTTTTTTCTTTTTCTTTTTTTTGTCTTTTTTTTTCCGCCGCAAACAACTGCTTTATACCCAGATCCAGACCGAACCCACGCACACGAGCGGGCACCAGACCCCGTCTCCCTCGCAGGCTCCGCGGCAAAGAGCGCGGGTCGGGCCGGGCAGGACCACTGTCCCCGGGTCCGCGGGTCGTCCGGGCCGCGGCCACCCACGGACGCGCGGAACGCCCAGGCTGCGGACACCCACAGACCCTTGGCGCCCCACGACACCCGCGGCCGGCGGAGCCCCTCTGGGAGGTGTGGGGGTGGCCCCCTCCCTCGGCGACCAACCCCTCCTGCCCCGGGCTGGGCACCCTGGGTCCTCCCGCGGACCCCCCGGCCCTCTGCGAGGAGCGGTGCCGCGCGTGTAAGACAACCGCTCAATCGCTTACTGGCGCTTGAGGGACTTCCCCGCCCCCCTCTCCCCGGCTTCAGTCGCTGATTCTTTTCTTTTTTACACCAAAAGAGCGTCCTTCCCCCTCCCGGACGGAGCCACAGCCGCGCGTGGAGAGAAGCGCTCCCTCCGCGCCGGGTCCCGCAGCGGTTCCCCTGGAGCCACGGCCAGGGACACGCGGGAACCTGCTCGTGTTTCCTGCCCTGCGAGGAAGTGGGATCGGGGGCGCGTTTGGTGCTGCGCTTCCTCTCCTCGGGACAACAGGAGGGCAGCCACTTTGAAGTATTATTAAATAAAGACATGAAAACTCTGGCGAAGGTCCTCCCTGCCCCGGTCTCCTTCTTTTCTCTTTTCTTTTTTTCCCTCCAAGCCTGACCGGAGCCAAAACCAAACCAAAACAAAAGCACAACACAAAACAAAACATAGCAAAACAATCAATTAAACAAACAAACAAACAAAAAAAACCCAAAGGAGAACAAAATTAGAAGAAATCCCAAAGCACTGGGGAGGAACTGCACTTCGGGGGGGAGGGGGCATCGTGCCCTGCAGGGTAGGACAATAGTTTTTGCTTGCTCTGCTGGTAAAATGCGGTTCCTTCCCCTGCCGTCTGGCTCTGGGGAAAATAAATAAATTTTAAAAAATTTAAAAAGGGGAAAGAACCAAAAATATCTTGGAAGAAAAAAGCAACCCACGAGATCAAAAAACACCAACAAAAAACCCTACCACGCACGGAGATTAAAAATATACATACCTCGTTGTGCCCGGGAGCACGTCTCGCGTGCACGTGTGGCTGGGGAGAGGTTTGGGGGAGCCTGTTATGTCTTCATAGAGGGCAGGAAACGTGTACGAGTTTCTGAAAACAAAGGGAAAACTTAAAAGGCTGTTAAGGATTTGGGTAGGTCTGGCTAGAGGCGAGCGGTGCGGCTGCAGCCCGGGCTGCTGCCCCCCGGCTGCCCGCTGCGGGGGCTTGGCCGGGCAGGGGCAGCCCCTTCTCTGCTGCCGATCCTCGCCGGTACCGGCAGCGGCATCTCCGCGGTTTAGTTCGGGAGAGAGATGCCGTCTTTTATTTTATTTGTACTGGTTGGTCTGTTGTCACCTCTGGTTGGTTGGTTGGAGGTTGGTTTGCCTTTGGGTTTGCCGTTTGGTTTTGGTGAGGGGTTTTTTGGTCACCACCGGCTGCAACACAAAGCTGCTGGAGCAGCCGAACCAGGTGAAGAAGAGGGTTTCGTGAGATACAGGCAGCCAGGGCAGGTGAAGGCAGGACAGAGAGCACCGAGCGGTGAGCTGCCCTCCTATTGCGGGTGCCTGGGGCAGAGCACAACTTGGTTTATGGACGGAGCCTCAATTATTTTGGCTTGGGAGGAATGCATGAGGAGAGAGTAATTCCCAGATAATAATCCAATCCTTTCAGGGGGTCGACAGACAGAGTTAGGAGCCAAATTTATTATTAATAATAATAACAATAGTAATAATAACAACAACCACCTCTCCACGCTGTTTTTCACGGTAAACGAAGAGTCACGCCGCCACAGGAGAACGGGCCAAGTGGGGCTGCCGCAGACGGGCATCCCTCTCCCGGGTGCGGGGTGCCGCTGGGAGGGCAGCGCCGTTCCCCAGACTACCCACCGGTGGTGAGGGACAAGGGTTCGGGGCGACCCTAGAGCCGTCGGGGCAAGCGCCGTCGGGGCGGGGCACGTCGCCCGCTGCGGCTGGGGACGGGGGGTTTCGGGAGGAGAGTCGGGGCTGCGGGGGGGGGACCCCGGCCTCCCTCCAGGTTGTTCCCCAGAGTGCTTTAAGGGCCAGAGCAGGAAGGTTTGGAAAGCTCGGAGTCAGTGCGGGAGACAAAGGGAGAGAGATGGGGGGGGGGGGGCGGGGGTTGTGAAGGAAATAGGGGTGAGGGGGGCGAGATGGAGGAGAGAGAGGGAGCAGGAGGCGCTCAGAGGAGGACTCCGGGGCCAAGATTCTCTGAACCCAGGCCACCCGCGCACAAGGCTGTGAGGCGGGTCTTGGCTACTCCCCCCCCCGCAAAAAAACCCCAACCCCTGAACCCGATGAATTACCGCTCTCCCTTAAGCGTGGCAGGGCCGGGCCGGGGTCAGGGCCCGAGGGAGGCGGGTGGAGAGGTTCTGCGGGATGGATACGCCAAGGCCAGGGTCAAGTTCAGGGACAGCCCGGGAAGGGCAGGGAAGAGAGGGGGTTTGCTCACAGCCAAGGCTGCCGTAGCCCCTTCCTCGGGCCAGTCTGGAGGGAGCGGGGCTGCCTCTGCTGCCAACACCGCCTAGACTTCAGTTGGGGGGTGCTGCTCTGGGCATTCCCGTTATCGGGGGTCGAAGGGGATCACCTCTGCTGTTCTTCCGAAGTAGGAGCGACTCCGAGGGGATGAATTAGGGGAAGCTCAGCCCCAGTATACTTCTCGCCGGCCAGGATAGAGCCCTCGGGGGCGGGAGGACCAGGGAGCTGGGGTCGCTGCCCTTGGGCAGGGATGCCCGTGCGACCCCGTGCCCGGGAGGGGATTTGGGCATCTGGTGACTGGCAAGATTTGGCAGCACCCGCCGGGCTCTGGAGAGGGCCCCCAGTTTGTTTTTTCTGTTGCGGACAGGCCGGCAGGACAAAGAAGGATCCTCGCAGATGCATTTCCCACGGATCTCTCCAAGGGGCAGGCGGTATATGCCAAATATTTTAATAAATATTTTTGCGGCTTAATATTATTACCGAACATAAATTAGGCCTTAATAGCCGTTTGATTATCCGGGGAGCTTGCCGGGGTGTGCGCCGGGTTGGCCGCTCTGGGAGGGCCACCGCCACAGCGGACGTTCCGTCTCTGCTCCGCACCTAAACTTCTTTGGCAGCCGTGGGACGGCGGGGTCTTTCCCTCCCTCCTTTCTCCCTTCCTTCTGAGTGTAGGTCATCCCCAACCTCCCCCAAGAATGGAGGAAGGCCCCGCGTGCCCTCATCTCCCAACGTATCTCCCCCACACCACTGGGGGCATCTCGGTTGTTACTTGAACAGGGGAGAGAAAGCTCGAAAAAGATAAACCGAGGACTGTCCCGGCTGGTGGTGATGAGGTCGGCGGGGTGCGAGGAGCAAAGGGCCGTCCCTGCTCGTACAAGCTGCCGCTGAAGGCAGCGCAGCCACCGCAGGGCGCTCGGAGTCCGGCTCACAGCGCTGCCCCTTCGCAGGGTGTATTTCGGTGGCTTGGCAAGGCCGAGCTTTTTCCACTATTTCGCGGCTGCTCTGACACTCGCTTTGGGTGTCCCGGTACGGCGGGGTGTGGTGTGTCCGCAGAGCCCCTGCCAGCCAGCCCCAAACGGACGGCTCTCCCGGTGGGGCCCCTGACGGCACCCACGGGGCGCAGCACGGGGCCAGCGCTCCCGGAATGGCATCTCCCGGCCGCTGCCCGTCCCTCGCTGAACACATCTGACCAACATCAACCGCTCCCTGGCTGAAAAAAAAAAAAAAAAAAAGGAAAAAGGACAAAAAAAACCACATCAAAAAACACCCTCCAAAAAAATCCCAAACCAAACAAACCCAGAGTGAGAGAGAAAGCTCGAAGGGAAATGTGAGCTCTCGAGCATCGCCACTTTCTTCTCTCCAGGTCTGGATGGAGGCTACCAAAAATACAGGAAGATGCAGAAGGACAGGATTTACGGCTCAAAGCAGCCTTGCGCAGAGCTCAGGGTCTGGCCAGCTCCCCTCCATCTTCATCCCGGAGCGCCTCGCTTTGTCACCCTGTGGGGCAACAAGCCCCCAGCCACACGCGCACCAGGAAGAGAAGCGTAAGCCCGAGTTAAGGCAGAGGGCGAAGGGAGCTACTCTCTTGCCGTCTAAAGCTCTTCCTATAGGAGATCCTGCCTCGCAAGTAATTTGGGGAAGATGCGAAGGCTCACCCTTTTCTTTAGCTCAGAGATTTCCCCATTTTTTTAGTATATATTTTTATTTTCTTCTGGAGCCCAGCTGGAAGAAATCCTCGTGCTTCAGAAACCAGCGGATTTTTAAAAGCATTTGTTTTGCAGCTGCTCAGCCCCTCACATGCTTTACAGCAGGTCTCAGAGTCCTTGGCATAAAAAGGACCACAGCTAGTGCAGTTTCAACACGTTTTATTATATTTCTGTATGCATTACTCTCAAAACATATCACAAGAAATGATGAAACCACTTAAACCTTCAAATAAAAAATCTGAAACAGTTTATGCTCACAATTGTACATATTTATAGTTAAGAAACATTCTTTATAAATACTGTTTCCTCTGTAGCAAGTTAATACCATAATTTAATTACAAATGGATAAATATGGTAACAGGTATTTACAGGAGGAAGGGTGTTATTACGGAAAAGCTAACGGCACGACGTTTATTTTTCCTCACAATCTTCCGAACAGGAACTAACAAATTGAACTTGCAAAAGCACTAAACATCACATGTAAACCCAGCTAACAGAAAAAATACATTCACAAGCGTTGTTGTTCGTGTGTGTGTCTGTGAGTAACAGAATGGAGACTTTGGCACGGTATTTCTTCCCCAGTCTATAGTTGAAATGCAGTTTACAATCAAGTTGCCTCTTAAAAAGGAACACAATATTCAAGATATCACAATTACAAAAGAAATCATTTGTTCTTCCACGTTACTGTTTTTTAAAAGGGGTGAACTAAAAAAAGAGAGAGGGAGGTGGGGAAGGGGAACGGGAGAAAACGAGTCCATCACTTTCTCGGAGAGGGAGGAAGAGGAAAAAAAAAAAAGGGGGGGGGGGGGGGGAGAAATAAGAAGGGGACCAATCTGTGGTTTACAAACGGGACCAACTTCTATACACCAAGAATCCAGGAAAACTTCGCTCCCCACCTCGCGGGAGGAAGGAGAGGGCCGCTATGTACACAGTTCGTGGGGCGGGAGGGCGCTGGCTGCTGCAGGCGGGAAGGCGCAGGGGCCGGAGGAGTTTGAGTCTCTGATCTTTTGTCTGGAGGCTCCAGAGGGAGAGTTTCTTTCCGCCGGCTCGCGAAGCTTTTTGCTGGGTGGTGTGTTGGTGGCGTTTGGAGTTTTTGGGGATTTTTTTTCCTCTCTCTCTCCCCTTTCCGTTCCTCTGTTTACTTACTCGTTTTCTTACGTTTTTCAGCATGTACTTTCGTAGGGTTTTATATATTTTTTTTTCCTGGTCCAAAATGTTCTCAGAAAGAAAAAATATAAAAAAAAAAAAAAAGGAAAAAATCCAACAAAAAGACCCGAAGGCGGGAGGGGTGTGGGGAGATTAAGGCCCCCCCCCGTTCCCATCCTGCTCGGCCGTCATTTCGCTGCCAGCGGGTGCGGCGGCATCTCCTGGCGCGTCTCCGGTGGGCCCGTTCGCTCCATCCCGCCGCTGCCGCCGCCGCCGGGGCGGGGAGGGACGGGCACGGCGGGGCCGTGCAGAGCAGTCTGGCGGGGCCCTACACGTACCACTCGTTGAAGTTGGAAGAGAGGCCGCTGTGGCCGCCGCCGCCGCTGCTGCCGCTGCCGCTCCGGTGCACGGCGGACACGGCCGCCGCCGCTGCCGCTGCCGCCGCCGCCGCCGCCGGAGAGAGATTGCTGGTGCTCTGCGACTCGGCGCTGGGGGACACCAGCCCCGGGGGGGTGGAGGACTCGTAGCCGGAGCTGGCGGCCGGGGAGGACTCGGAGCCTTGCGGGGATGACTCGTGTACCTGGGGGGCAAAGGCAACACGGCCGGGTGGAGAGGGAACGGGGAGGCCGCCGCCACCGCCCCCCGGGAGCTCCCCCCGCGGCCGGCCCGGCCCGCCGCCGCCCCCGGGCCCCGCGCCCGCCGCCCGCCGACCCGACGGGGCGCCCGGAGCGGGGCGGCCGCCCTCCCGCCTCCCGCCGCCGGCTGCGGGGCCGGGTACCTTCATGTGCTTCCGCAGGGAGCTGGGGTGGGTGTAGGACTTGTCGCACATCTTGCACAGGTAGGGCTTGTCCGATGTGTGGACGTGCATGTGCTTCTTGCGGTCGCTGCTGTTGGCGAAGCGCCGGTCGCAGCCTTCGAACTCGCACTGGAAGGGCTTCTCCCCTGCAAGAGAACGGCGGAGCGGCGGGGGTGAGCACGGCCGCCCCCGCGCAGCCCCCACGCAAAGCCCGCGCATCCCCCGCGCCCGGCTCCTTTGGGTTCTTCCCCCTCGTGTATCTGCCCCCGCTCCCGGACACTTCGCCCAGCAGCTCCCCAAAAGAAGAGGCCGATTTTGTCCCGTCCCCCGGGCCGCTGAAAGGCCGCGCCGCTCCCGCGTTGCCCTGCAGCAAGGCAGTGCCGTGCCCCGCCTGGTTTTCCTATCAGCTCGCCCCCCGACGCCCTCGGGCACCCCCGGCCCAGCATCCCGCCTGGGTTTATTTCGACCTGTGCTGACACAAAACTGGCCCCGAAAGAGACTCCAGAAGAAAGGTGAAAAAAAAAGGGGTGTGGGGGGGAGAGGGGGGGAAAGAGAGAGAAAGAAAAATTACAAAATAAATAAATAAATAGGTAGATAAATAAATAAATAAGCAAGCATCTAGCCGTTTCGCCTCAGTACCAAATCCGCTATCCTGTTAAACTGGAAACCATTACCGACAGATTTAAGGCTGGGCAGATTGTTTCGTGTATGGATATTCGAGATAAACGCACATCCACTGGGAAAACTAAATGTCTGTAAAATACTTCATTTTAATTTTCATAGGGATTCCTCTCGCCCCGGCTGCCAGGACTCCAAATACCGGGGAGTAATTTGGAGGTGAGAACTCCACATTCCCCCCTCCCCCCAGCATTTGAGGGGGAGTGGGGGGAAGCATTTAACATTAAATTCCATTAGCACCTAAATTGTTTCTTAAAGACATCCGCTCAGACACAATGACTTCAGCGCGGGCATCTCATGCAAATACATTTCTCAAATTTTAAACCTTGTTAAAGCTCGTCTCGCACCTCGGATCTGGCTTAGCACTTGATAAAACAATAGGCCTTGAGATTTTTAGCCTTTCTCCGGGTAAATATTTGGAATGGAAGTCGATAAAATATTTGGCCGTCTTTTATGAAATAGCCTGGCACGGTTCGAGCCGGCAGGAGTAGTAAATGAATAATAGATGAGTGGGGAGGATGCGTTTATTTTTGTTACCCTTCGACTCAGACTATTTTCCTTTGGGATAAGCCAAGGCTCCTTCGCCCCTCTCCCACCTGATTTGGGTGAAAGTTTCCCAGCCTCAAATCCTCTGTTCTCTATTACATAATTTAATAAACTGTTGCAAAAGCACCTTAAATCACCTCGAGTCAGACTTAGAAAATACTTGTTTGTTTTGGTTTTTTTAAATGAGAAAATTTTATTGCCTTGCTCACACCATTTAAATTTAATGGAAAGCATTCCTAGAAAGGGACGTTTTGCCACTTCCAACGGGATTTTGGACTAATGACGGATTTCTCACGTATTTACACAGTTTCTCGCTATCCATACATGAAAGCCATACACACAAGCGCTGAAGTTACATGCAAATACGTCGCGCATTGCAAATGTAGAAGGCGTTTTATGTACATATACATACACGTCTTCCCGTCTTTTAGCAGGACGGCTGGATTTAGTTTACTCTGTATTTTGCGTTTCTGCGAAAAGACCCCGCCGAGCCTCGGCAAGCACCAACATCGCTCATCCCGCAAATTAAATCAGTAAAACGTTCTTTCTAAATCTGGGGAAGGGGGGTGGGGGGTGGTGGTGCTGGAGTGTCGGTTGGGAGGGAACCAAAACAAACGCAGCCGTGCGATGGAGCCGGGGGGGGGGGGGAAATAATTAAACGGGATCCTTATTTCATCACTCTCAACAATTCATATCTCTCTGTCTGAGCCTCTATCTCTATCTGTTTATAAATCTATATATATGGAGGCACGGGCAGAGGGGGATAATCTGCCGAAATAAACTCGAATTACCTGTGTGCGTCCTTTTATGAATTTTGAGGTTTTCTGATCTGGCGAAAACTTTTCCGCAGCCGGGGAAGGGGCAGGGGAAGGGTTTCTCTCCCGTGTGCACTCGGATATGATTGACCAGTTTGTATTTCGCTTTGAAGGGTTTGCCTTCCCGGGGACACTCCTCCCAGTAGCAGACATGGTTGCTCTGCTCCGGTCCCCCAACGTGCTCCACCGAGACGTGGGTGACCAACTCATGCATGGTGCTGAAAGTTTTATTGCAACTTTTTTTGGGGTTGTTCAGCTGCTCGGGGTCGATCCACTTGCAGATCAGCTCTTGCTTGATGCACTGCTGCCGCATGTAGCGGAAAAAGGCACCTGGGTGGTGGTGGTGGTGGGCTGCCATGTTCATGCCCATATTCATATTCATGGGGCCGTACTGGTTGTGCAGCTGAGCCGCCGAGTAAGGGTCAGTCCTGGGGCTGGAGACCTGGCGGTACTGATCCGACCGGGCGAACACTTCCCCCGGCAAGCCCAGGCGCATCTGCCCGTTGAGGACGTTTTGGGAGGCGTGGGGGCCGTGCTGATCGTGGATGCCCGGGAAGAGGAGGTGGCTCTGAGCGTCCGTATGCGGGTGGTGCAGGCTGCCGGCGGCAGGGCCGAAGATGCCGTGTTGGCCGCCGGCCGGCGACGAGTCCCCGAAGCCGCGGCTGCGAAACAAGAAGTCCCGGGTGGAATTGAAGGGCGCCCCGGAGTAGGACCCGACGTGGGCGGCGTGAGGCCCCAGGGCTGCGGCGGGGTAGCCGGGCGCTTGCGAGGTGAACGCCGAGCTCTGCCCGGGGGAGAGGTCGTGGGCCCCGGCGTTGAGTTTGAAGGCTCCCATGTGCGCGGCCGCCGCCGCCGAGTCCACGAAGCTGTTCTGCGCCGCCAGGCTCAGCTCCCGGTCCTGCATCTCTGCCGCGGCCGAGTGGTGGTGCCGGGCGAAGGTGCCCACGCCGAGGGCCGGGAACTGCGGGCCGGCGTCCAGCAGCATGGTCCGCGCAGCTCCGGGGACGCCGCTGCCGCTGCCGCCTTCCCACTACCGCTGCCGCCGCCGGGCTGCAGCCGCCCGCCCGGCCCGGCGCGGGGCCGCTGCCGCCGCCGCTCCGCGCCGCTTCCTCCCGGCAGCCGCCGCGTCCCCCCGCCGCCGACGCCCGCGCCCGCACCGGCCCGCTACTGCCGCCGCGGCCGCCGCCGGAGCCGTATCCGGAGCCAGGCAGAGCAGAGTCCAAAGGCGAGCGGAGAACCAAAGTGTATTAAAGGAGCTGAGGTGGGGGCGGGCAGGGGAGGGGAGGGGGAGCAGGGGAGGGACGGGGCTGGGGATGGGAATGGGAGGGGGGGGCAAGGCTCGCCTCGTCGTTCCCTGCGGCACACACGCACGCACACGCACTCACACACACACTCACACGCACGACGCCGCCCCCCCCCCCCTCGTCCCCCTTTCGCCGCCACCGGGATGTCAGCACCGCCGACCCCCGCCCTCCCGACCCAGAGCCGCTCCCCGCCGCCTCGGCCCCCCCCCGCCGCTCCCGGGCTCTCGTTTTATCCTCCGCCGGGCATTAGCGGTGTCTCTCACGGAGAAAAACTTGCAGCCGCGGGTTCCCACGGAGCGAAGGGACCCGGGGGGGGGTGCCCCGCGCCGTGCCTGCCCCTGGCCGCCCCCGGGAAGGGGCGTGGGGAGGGGAGGGGGGGGAAAGCGGGGTGCCGGAGGCGGATTAAAAACAATAAGAGCGGCAGTGGGGGTGGGGAGAGGAGGCAGGGGGGCGGGAAGGGGCCGCGGAGCACCGTGGCCGGAGCGGCGCGGCTGGGGCGGTGGAGTTGCAGTCCCGCTCCGCCCGCGCCCTCGCTCCCTCTCGCTTCTCTGTTTATTTCGGTGGGCGCTGCTGAGGCGGCGGCTTTTTATTTTTCTCCCCCTCCCCTCACTCCCCCTCTTTTTCTTCCCTCCCTCCCTCCCTTCCTCCCCCGGCCTCTCTCCTTCTCTCCGCCCGCACTGGCGGCTCCGCTCCCGACGCCGCCTTCACTCGCCGCCCGGCCGCTCTCCCGGCGCCCGCTCATTGGCCCGAGCCGCCCCGTCCATCCGGGCGTCCCCGGCCACCGGCTAATGGCGGAGCGGCCGCCCCGCTCCCTGCCCGCCCCCGCCGCCCGCCCCGCGCCCCGCCGCTGCCAGCCCCTCCATCGCCCGGCTCCCGCCAGGCCCCCGCCCGGCACGGCGCGGCTCCGGTGATCGCCTTCAGCCCGGCACTGCCGATGGTTTCTGTTTTAATTATATACATTCTTCTTTTTTTTTTTTTTTTTTTTTTTTTGGGGGGGGGTGTTCTACCCCCGCCTCCCCCCGCAGCGAGGGGAAGGGGTGGCGTAGCGGGGAGAGAGGCGCGGCGAGCCACACGCACGGAAAATATCGATGTGCGCTTGGCCATGCGATCCTGCCTCGGGAGGCAAACAAACAAAGCGAAGGGGCTTAAAACATAAACAGGGGGTTGAGGGGGGAGCGAGGGGGGGGGGGAGAGCGCTGCCCTCTTTTTTTTTTTTTTTTTTTTTTTTTCTGGTGGTGGCGAAGGGAGGCAGAAACTCGCTCATCCTACAGCCCCTTCCCCCTTTTCGGCTAAAGGAAATTAAACTCATGATCGATAAAGGAAACGAGAAGGAAATAAAATAAAAGTGACGTTGGTGGGGCGATTGCAGAGGCGGGGGGGGGAATAAAATAAAAATTAAAATAGAACAGGGGACGGTGGCTCTGGTTGTTTGTGCTTTTAAACTACTTGTGCGGGAGCAGAGGAGTCGATCTGCATGTGTTGTGGATGTGTCTCCGAGAGCAGATGCTTTAGGAGTTTTCCTTGTCTCTTCCCTATCTTGAAAAAGAAAACAAAAACAAAACCGAAAAAGAAAAAACCCAGCCCCAAAACCCACCCTGCTATTGTTATTTGCAAACCGGATTCTTACACGGCAGGAATAAAAAAAACCATAGAGCCAGCGAACACACACATGCACCCGCACACACACACAGAGCAAACAAGTCCCCTTCCCCTCCCCCTCCAGTAAATACATGTCTGGCCCCTGCTTCGGTTTGTTTTGTAGTGGCTGAAAAATAACCATTTCGAGGCCCAGCAGCTCACCAATAAATAAGGGTTTGGAAAAACTGAAACCCGACATAACCTTTGTCTTTTTAACCGTCCTGCACTTAACCTTGCGTTTCCATCCCCACCGGTTCTGTGCTTGGCGGAGAAGCAACACAAAATGTGTGGGCGTTTGGGGTTTGGTAGGGTGGTTTTTTTAAGAGACGGACGAAATCCCCCCTGTGACATTCCTTCTACGAGTCCTCACAGCATTAAATCTTGTCTTAGGCTCAACCTGGACTCCGTGTCCGAGCAGGGGTTTTACAGTGAAAGAGAAAGAGGGAGGGAGGGAGGGAGGGAGGGAGGGAGGGAGGGAAGGAAGGAAGGAAGGAAGGAAGGAAGGAAGGAAGGAAGGAAGGAAGGAAGGAAGGAAGGAAGGAAGGAAGGAAGGAAGGAAGGAAGGAAGGAAGGAAGGAAGGAAGGAAGGAAGGAAGGAAGGAAGGAAGGAAGGAAGGAAGGAAGGAAGGAAGGAAGGAAGGAAGGAAGGAAGGAAAAATAAAAGAAATAAAAGAAATAAAAGAAATAAAGAAAGAAAAAATAGGTGAAAATCCAGAATAATTCTTTAATTTCTTCCTTTCCAATACAAAGAATTAACCGAGAATTTTACTGAACCGTTTTGTTTTCTTTCTAATCTCAGATTTAGTAACTTCTTTTACATTTGGGGGTGGGGTGGGGGAGTGGGAAGTGTACTCAATCCTCTAGTTGTCCGTATGATTTTTTCACTGATCTGGAGGCAGCCGATGCAGGACATCAAGATTTCCTCTCTAACTTGGGCTTTCAAAATCCCCAGCAGCGGTGGACACATTCAGAGCTCCACCTCAGAAACCTTTCAGGGAAGGAAAATAGAATTTGTTCGCGGTCTGTCCCTGGGAGTCTGTGGGGTCAGGACAAGGACAGCATATGCTCCCAAGCTGAAGCCTGGGAAGGCAATATCTGGGGAGTAGACACTCCTGCCTGCACAGGCACGACCGAGTAACTGGCGTGGTGAAGAGGACTACTGGCATCAGAGGTGTAGCTCCGCATTACTATTCAGGTTGTCTTCCAATGCCCATTTCGGATTAGAAGGAATCCCACTTATTCCTAGATTAAATCCTCCACTTGTTCAAGGAGTAATGTCCAGCACTGGCACATTTCAGCCACTTTCAGACAGGCTTGGAAATATCTTAACTACATAGTGACAGTGATGGAGAAAATCTTATTTAAACAGCCCTAGGTAGTGGGCAATTTTACCGTTTCCTTCCTTCCTTCCTTCCTTCCTTCCTTCCTTCCTTCCTTCCTTCCTTCCTTCCTTCCTTCCTTCCTTCCTTCCTTCCTTCCTTCCTTCCTTCCTTCCTTCCTTCCTTCCTTCCTTCCTTCCTTCCTTCCTTCCTTCCTTCCTTCCTTCCTTCCTTCCTTCCTTCCTTCCTTCCTTCCTTCCTTCCTTCCTTCCTTTCTTCCTTCCTTTCTTCCTCCCTCCCTCCCTCCCTCCCTCCCTCCCTCCCTCCCTCCCTCTTCCTCCTTCCCTTCCTCTTTCCCTTCCTTCCTCCTTTCCTCCCTTCTTTTATCCTTTCCTTCTTTCCTCCCTCTCTTCCTCCTTTCCTCCTTCCCTAATGCCCTTCCTGCCCTTCCTTCCCCTCCTTCCCTTCCTTTCCCTCCTTTAATTAATTTCCTTCCTTTCTTTTATTTCTTTCCCTCACTCTCATATTCCTTTCTTCTCTTTCTTTATTTCTGTCTCTCTTTTCTCCTTCTTGTCCTTCCTTCCCTGCCCCCCTTGCCCCGCGCTCTGCCTGCTCAGCCCTGCCGGCACTGGGGGACTTTGGGGGCGACGCGGTGAATTCCAGCCCGAGCCCCCGCGGGCTGGCCGAGCTCTGCTATTCTTTCAGGGCTCCAGTCCTGCTCTCTCTGCAGGAAACAGAGGAGCTGATCCAAGTTCAAAGTCACGTCGCCGTCCCTCCTGAGAAGTTCTTTCTTTCCCTCCGAACCGCAAAACCCTTTCCCCCCATGTCACAGGGTAACAGGGGAAGGGAGAGAGGGAGGAAGGGGGAGGAGGAGTTGGGGGGCAGGGGCATCGGCAGCCAGCCCCGCACTCCCTGGCCGGGCCACCTCAAGGAACGCCGCCTTCGGCTCACCGCAGCTTTCCGGAGAGGAAAGCAGGCGGTCATCCAGATTCGGTGCTAAACCGGTTTCTTGAATAGAAGTTTTTCAACAGGTTTCTGGAGGTGTCATACCTGCAGAGCAAACGGCAGCCTTTCCAGGAAAGCATTCCCTTCTTAGTAAGTTTTCCGAATTTTTCTTGAAAACTGCTCTGCTCTTATTCTTGCCGGCTGCTGGTGCGGAGGGAGCTGGGGAGGCCGGGGGGGGCGGGGGGGGGGGGGTGGAACGGGTAGGGACGAGCGAGAGCAACGCCTTGCTTTGCTGTATTGCATATACGGCTCTCGCCTTCTAGCCGCTTTCCCTGGGAGGTGTCACCGCCCCCGGCCCGGGGGTGATGGGGAGGCTGCTCCGCGCTCCTCTCTCCCCCACCCCTTGCTTTGGGCAGCCGAGGGTGTCGCGGGGGGGGAGAAGATTGCGGCGGGGCAGGGGGCTTTGCCCGCGGGGGGATGCGGCAGGCGGCGGCCTCGCCGAGGATGCAGATGCGAAAGGGGCGGCGTGGGGTGGGGGGGAAGAGGGGTCTTTCTCCCCAAAATTCAAACTGTGCTTTCCCCTGGAATAAGGGTGCGAGGTGCGAGGTGGGGAGGGGTCGTGCGGCCGGGCCGCAGCCTGGGAAAAAGAAGCCAATTGAGCGGAATCACTTGCAGCGTTGTCTGTATCACAGACACTCATAAATTCAACAAGCTCATCAACAGGATATTAAGTTGCAGGTTATCTTTGATGGTGCCGATCCGAGGCACTTCTAGGCCGTTCGACCTATGACCCGTGAAGACCACATGTGTTGTGCTGTAGCCTCCCTCTGTAAAACACACTTCGGGACAAAAGTTCTTTGTCAGGCTCTACCGGCAGCGTAATGTAAAAGAAAAAGGGGAAATAATGAAAATCTCAGCCAAAGCTGTAACTTTTAAATGCCTTTTTTTTTTTTTTTTTTTTTTTTTAAGAAACCGCAAGGCAGGACAGGGGCAGGAGGAAGGAGCAACTCTCTTTCGTGCCATTAATATTTATTCTTATCTCAGTTGCACTTGTATCTAAGAAGTTGCAGTATAAAAGCCCGCTCTGGCCGGTGATGCCGTGAGGCAAGGGGGGCCAGGAGAGGCGTAGCGGTGGTTTCCCGGAGGGAAACCGCGGCCAAATGGTAGCCGGTGCCTCCGCCTTCCTCGGCAGCGGCGGAGGGACCCGCGAACGCCCGTGTACTCTGCGCGCTCCGTGCCTTGCCCCGCTGTGCCCCTCACTCTGCTCTGCCTCTCACTCCGCTCTGCGCGACGCCCCCAAAATTGGGTCTGCGGCAGCACCGCTGAGTTTTATTAGAAGCACCTTTTTCCGCCAGGAGATGCCCATATAAACGTCCCAATAAAGCGCGATGGACTTTGTAATACAATTTATGCTGTCATTCATAAATAACAATGCCATATGGTAACCATATTGCTTATACAAGTAAAGCCGTCAAAGTGTCACTATTTGATTTATCTCAACAGCTTCTTCCAACAGTGACGTTCAGCTGCAGAGAGAGGGAAGAGGGGGAGAGAGAGCAAAATTTGGCCTGGGTTTCCTATTTGAGCAAATCCCCGAAGGAGACGTGTGAGAATAGAACCGACTTTCCCTGGCGAGGCGCGCACTGAAGACGGCGGCTCCAAATCTTTTGCCCGTAAATTCCCGTCCCGAACTTGCGGCGGCTCCTGGCCCCGGTAGTTCTGACAGCGGGCGCGGTGCCGGCACCCGCTCGGGGGCCGTCTCCCAGCCCTCGGCCTACCGCTTACGTCCATGGGGAGAGGAGAACCCGGAGTTTATTTGGCGTAGGAGAAATTTATGTTTAAAAGCATAAAATATCAATTCCCTGATCCCCTCCAGAAAAGAGGTGAGGGAACCAGACGCCAAATCGCCCCTCTCTAACCCTCGACCCCTCTCTCACGTCCAGGGTCCCGGAGCTTCCTTGCTATCCCCGCGACGAGACGATGAGGAGGGTACCGGGGTTACTCCCCGCCCGTGTCGGCCCCTGCGATGCTGTGATTTGGGGCGCTCCCGTCTTCTGCTGGTGGAACCCACTGCCGATCACGCGTGTTCGCTCCCCCCCCAAGCAGCAAGGTAGTGGAGAACCGCGCCGCGAGTGAAAAAGCCCCCCACGACGGGTCGGGTGGGTGGTGAGATATTCTAGCAGGTTTGGGGAGATTTGAAGGTCAAAAATCTCGGTCTCGGCAATTGCGCTCACTTTCTAATGGTTCCCCAGAAGAATGTTGTAAACGCTATAAAATATTGCTCCCCTCTCCCTAACTATCAATAAGACGTGCATTAAAGACGATTGTTTGTAAATGGTGCTCATGATCATTAGCATACATTTACATAATGCGGCTTCCAGCACAACATTTTACAGCTGAACACCTCCTAAAGCCGATAGCCCGAGCTCGGTTTCTACAGGGACCTTTACGAAATATATTTGAGGGCTTCCAGGCTTTCACCCCGCCTCTGCAGCCTCCCCCGGTGTCCCTTGGCAGGTCGGCCGGAGAGCGGGGAACAGCGGGAGGGCTCTGCAGACGGCTCCTCCGCGGGAGCGGGGCTCGGGGCCGACCCCCGACGGGTGCTGCCGGGGATTCGGGGGGAGGAGGGAAGGAGCACCCCCGCCCCCCCCTCCGCTGCAGCCCCCCAGCGCTACGGCAGCCTGGGCCTGAGCTGGGGTCGGTGAGTTAATGGGCTTTAAACTCTTCACGGCCCTTTTGAACCTGCCACGGTCCTAAAATTGCCCCGGCCAGGGCAGCCACCTTCCATTCCCGACATCCTAAAAAAAGGTGAATTTCCACGTGAGTCTCGGCCAACCCGCCCCTCCAGAGTCTCAGGTCACCCGCCTATTACCCAAGTATAAAATATTTTCTTTGTTTTACAGCCCCTCATAAAAAGAAATTGATCTGGGGGATATATTTGAATTAAGACATATTAAATCGATGACAGATACGAATCACGCTGCGTTCAGCAAGAGCGGGACGAGGAGGCGTGCGCAAGGTACCGCGGAGCCGCGACACTGTTCTTCAGTATCTCCGATCAAATCATTACATCTTGGGACCTCGGTCCAGCGACTTGTCTAAAATTTGGGAAGGGGGAGAGGGCACTGGTCAGATGAATGTGTAGAAAATATACGTATATAAATACCCGTACGGCTAGCTAGCGAGGAGAAGTTTTTACTGTGCAATAAAACCAACGAGCAGCCCCTTTTAAAACCTGGGGCTTATTTCTTCTCCTTCCTTGCCTTGCAGCATCACTGAAACCCACACCACGGCCAGGCGAGCCGAAGCATCAGTTCGGCTCCGGGGAGCGAGGTGGGGGGTGCCGGCAGGTCCTGTTCCCCCTTGAGGGGAGAGGAAGTCGGGGCTCCGCTCGGGGCCAGCTCCTGCGCTACAGCCCCTGACCCCCTTTTGGCAGCCGTGGGCCAAATCCTGCGAGTTTTCCCCACGTGAGTAGCGGGGGAAGGCAGAAGGGGGGGCGCTGGAGCCTGGCCGGGAAATGCCGGACCAGCATGGGGCTTCCTTTGAAAGTGGCTCCGCAAAGGGCAGCGGCAAGGAGATTAGGTGGCCGGGGAGGACCGGGAGGTGTATGTGGGGGTATCTGCTGGCATCCCGCTCCCCGTTTCCTCTCCTGGCGTGGCGGAGGAGCGTCTCTCGCTGCCCTGAAGACAGGGAAGGGCAGGCACCCTGCACTTTCTAAAGAAGCGCGGGAGCGCCAGGCATTCCCAGAGGGACCAGTAGCCTAAGGAAAGCAGATCAATAAAGACCACCGTTCCTCCTGCAGCTTAGGACAAAAGTAATGGCAAAGCTTTTTCCCCTTCTTCAGTTGGCAGAGAAATTCCCGGGCCTGTTTTTTCGGCACCCCCAAACGGCAGCATCCTTCTTTATGCGGAAGAGGCAGTTTTGGTTCTCCACAAAGAACGTCACTTTCGAGGACCAACACACTCAGCACCCCAAGGAAGGTCTCGTGACTCCCCTCCTACCTGGTCCTCCCCTCTGCACCCCTCTAGGGGACCCCTCACTGTTCCTGCCTTTTCCGTCGACAGCGGCAGCTGCTGCCAGCCCACCTTCCCTGTCGGGGACTCTTCCATTTCTCAGCCAACCGGCCCCCTCCCCCCTGGGTACCCTAAAGCTCCGAGGGCGCGGGGCTGCTCTCCCGACAGGAAGGGGCCGCGCGACACCTCGGGAGGAGGAAGCCCAGAAGGAGGCGATGAACGCGGCCATCCAAAACTTCTCCCTAACATGTGCTGCTTGTCTCCCCCCGGCTGCTTACTCGTTTCTTTTCTAAAGGAAAGGAATCCCCCTCCCCTCCCCCGCCGCTGCCTTCTTTGTAGAAACACGTTGGCTGACTTCCCCTACTGTTGCCTTCAATCGCCCTCCGTGGGTATGAGCGTACACACAGCCTCAGGCTCGCGTGGGGGTGTGTGTGTGGGAGGCTTGTGTTTCATCAGGGCGTGCTTTCCCGCCTCAGCGATGAATGAATGATGGCTCTCCAAAAACAAACAAACAAACAAACAAACAAAAGAAAGAAGAAGAAGAGAAAAGGGAAGGAAACCGAGAGCGGAGCCCGGCAGCACCCTCCCGCGTGGGATGCTCCGAGGAGAGAAATCCCGCAGCATGGCAAACGTAAACACGTCCGCGCAGCTCCTGCGAGCCAGGGCCCCCGTCTAGCGCAGAGGGAGCTGCAGCTGCTGCCCGCTGCTGCCCGCTGCCGGCGGGGGAAAGGGGGGTGCGCCCCGTCGGGCCCCTCGCGAAGTTTTGCAAGTGCAACTTCGGGGGGCGGCGAGGGGGGACGGGTGGGGGGGGGGGCGGCGGGGGCGGATCCCCGCTGCGCCGGCGGCCTGAAAGGGAGCCAATCGCACGGCCTCAGCCGCTGCCAATCATCGGGATCCGTCCAATCCCTCCGGCGCCGTGTCCGAGCCGTATTTCCCACCGCGCCGCTGAAGTGTGGTGAGGGCTCTGCCAATCGCGGGCGGCCAGAGCGGGGCCGGGGATGCGCGGAGTTAGGAGCGCAGACAAAAGAAGTTAAAGAGCTGCTTAATATATACATGTTTTTGAAGGCGGGTAGGGGGAAAAAAATAACAACAGCGAGCGTAGATGGGCTTGGCTGTGTCGTTATGGAGCCCCCTTTGAGCAAGAGGAACCCGACACTGAGATTAGCGGATTTGGCAGCGGCTCAGCCCCATCCTCACCAGAACATGACAGGCTTCCCGGGGCTGGGGAACCACCACGTCCACCCCCACCATGCGGCCCACCTCCATCCCGGGGACGCGGGCGGCGACCCCGGCGGCGCCCTCACGCCGCTCGGACCCGAGCACATGGCGCAGCCCGCCGCCCTCAAGCTCACGCCCGAGGCTCTCACCGCCGCCGCCGCCGCCTTCGCTGCGCCCGCTGCCGCCACTACCACCACCGCCGCCACCGCCGCTGCCACCACCGCCGCCGCCTACGCTCCGCCCGCCGCTGCCCTCCCGGGCTACCCGTCCGGGGGGGCGGCCGGCCGGGACTTCCTCCTGCGGCGGGAGCTGCCTGCTGCCGCCGCCGTTCACGGGGCGCTGGGCGAGCAGCACCCTCCCGCCGGCTCCCCCCACCTCCCCCACCCGCCGCCCCACGGCGTCTTCATCTCAGCCGCCGGCACCTACAGCGCGGCCGACGGGGCCCACGCTGCTTTTCCGCCGCCGCCCGGCGAGCAGGGCGCGCCTGCGGGTCGCCACCCGCCGCTCAACGGGCAGATGCGGCTGGGGCTGGCGGCAGCCGCCGGGGAGCTCTACGGGAGACCCGAGGCGCACTACGGGGCCGCCGCTGCCTCCTCCTCGGCGCTGCAGGGTTACAGCTCCGTCAACCTCAACCTGGCGGCGGCGGCGGGCGGCCACGGACACCCGCACCACCACCATCCCCATCACCACCACCATCACCACCACCATGCCCACGTCGGGGCGGCGGCGGCCGGGGCCTTCCTGCGGTACATGCGTCAGCCCATCAAACAAGAGCTGATCTGCAAGTGGATCGACCGGGAGACGCCTCCTCCTCCGCCTCCGCCACCTCCACCGGCCGGTAGGAAGCCCTGCTCCAAAACTTTCAGCACGATGCAGGAGCTGGTGAGCCATGTCACCGTGGAGCACGTCGGCGGGCCCGAGCAGAGCAGCCACGTGTGCTACTGGGAGGAGTGTCCCCGCGAAGGCAAGCCCTTCAAAGCGAAATACAAACTCATCAACCACATCCGAGTGCACACGGGAGAGAAGCCCTTCCCCTGCCCCTTCCCCGGCTGCGGGAAGGTCTTTGCCCGCTCTGAAAACCTCAAGATCCACAAGCGGACTCATACAGGTGGGTGCTTCCCCTCTCCTCCGCCCTCTGTTTCTGTAACGGTTTTCTTCCCTTTTAATTTATTTTTTATTATGATTATTTTCCTTTTCCTCTGTCTTTTCCTCCTTTCCTACGCACCGCCGGACGTGTGACTTTTTTCATGAATAAGTAATTCGGAAGCACACGGGCCACGCACACACAGCCACGCACAGGCACCCGGCCCCTCTGCCCTGCACACACGTGTTCTTCCCCCTCCCCCCGCACCGTGGGCATCTCCCTCCCCACGCCCTTCGCCACCCACCTCCCTACATACACCCCGACACCGCTGGATAAATGCACCGATTAATAAATAACGCAGCAGCCCCTGCGGAAGAGCGAGGAGAGGTTAAGCACCGGTCCGGCCCCCGCCGCCCCTGCCCGGGGGAACCCCGGGGGGCTCACTCCACGGCTGGGGAGAGCGAACTGCGCGGCGTTTCCCCCTCCCGGCCCTCAAGTCGGCAGTTCTGCTTTTCCTGCCGGATGGAGCGGCGCGGGGGTCGCTCGGCCTGGCGGAGATGGGGCTGCGGGGGCTCTTGGGGGCGCAGTTCCCCTGCGCTGCGGGCGGCGAGCGGGGCGGCCGCGGCTACCGGGGTTACCGGGCTGCCCCAGCTATGGGGTTAGCCCTCAGTACCGGAGCTACCGATACTGCCGGGGCTGCTGGCGCCGCAGCTGCTACCGGGACAGCCGGTACTACCGGGGCTGCCTGTAGCACCGGGGCTACCGATACTGACCCCGCTCCCAAGGCTGCCCGGGCTGCTTCCGCCTGCAGCGGTACCAGCGGAGCCGGGAACTAGGGTGCAGGGCGGGGATGGCACTCGCCGGAGGACGCTTCCCTTTTTCTTTGTGCAGCTGAGAAGGAAACTTCAAAGCAGCCCCGAGGCCCGGCCAGGGTCGGCGGAGCGGGAGCTGCGGGAGGAGGGAACGGCACCTCCGGGGGATGCCCCGCGGGACAGGCTGGGCCCAGCGCGGGGTTCCTGGGGGGGCTCGGGGTGTGTTTGAGTATTTTTTATTATTATTTTTATTTTCCCCCCTCTTCTTCCCACTTCTTCTCCTTTCTCACCACTCCCGAAATACGCATTTCGCTCCGGGTGTAAAAACTCTGCCGAAAACGAACCAAGCCGGGATTTATAGTGGCAGACAAATATAATTCCTCGGAGGACACTTAAGGAAGTGGAGTTGCCGTAATTGCTTTCTTGATTTATTGTGTGCTGCTCGGGAAGAGAAAAGCGGCGACCGTGCAACGTGTTGTTCCGATATAAAACCAAATGGCCCATGGCGGAAAGGATTATAGATTTTTATCTCCAGAATATGTTAGCCATGAGCCCATGTGTAGCTGCGGAGACCTGAGGATGCCCAGCTCTGCCTCCAGAGCGGGGGGGAGGGGGCGGGGAGAGGGGGCTGACACATTTTTTAGAGGTGGTTGTTGTTGTGTTAATGGCAAGGCGGAATGAGTTAAATGCTGGAGGTCCTTGTTTTTGTCACCTAGCCGTTCCCATCTGTCTTGATTTGGAAAAGAAAAACTTCACCGAGGACTCACCCATTCTAGCTCCAAAGAGGGGAAAGCGGCGAGTCCGGGGAGGCTTGATGGAGGGCAGAGGTATTCAACGGCAGAAGGGGCCC